>NC_034592.1:20135256-20136463 GCF_900095145.1 Mus pahari | reverse complement strand
GATATATGGTATTTGATTAGCATATGTGACATGTAATGTATGACATATGATATAATATATACAACATATAATTATATAACATAATTATATAATCACACATTATATACCACATATCACATTACATACCATATATTATACATTACATGATTATATATATATATATATATATATATATACATTTCTCTTGTGTCCCAGTGACATGATGAAATTATATTATGTCATCATGAAGAAGGACTGCAGGCAAATGGTGAAGAAAACAGAGACTGCAGCATCCCAAGTATAGTTGCCTCTTCTCTAAAGAGAAGATGGCCCTGTGCGGTACCTGTTACTGCGGTTCTGCGTGAAAATGGCAGCTAGTAAGTGCCAGGGCTTACATCACTACTTCTGTTGCCACAGTCAAGTTGGCCTCCAGAGGACTGAAGGAACTGAAGGACCAGAAGCGTGACCATCTGAGACATCCCCGGCCTGCAATAAGTGGGTGGATTTATGTAACAGTAGCAAGAGCGCGCGGCTCAGTCACAGAGCTCCCAATTGGCCTACATGAAGCCCTCAGGCTCCTGATGTTCCTCCCGGCCACCAGCAGGTGGCGGGGCAGCCTGCGTCTGGACGATGGTTTCCAGGCTCTGAGATGAAAGAGGTCGCCGCTCTGGCTTCAGGGGCTTCTAGCTTCTTCCCCTCTGTGGGAAGAGTGGGGAATCTCAGGACTAGAGAGATGGCTCAGCAGTTGGGAGCACTTGCTGCTCTTCCAGAGGACCCAGGTTCAATTCCCAACACCCACATGGCAGCTCACAACTGTTTGTAACTCCAGTTCCAGGGGATCTGACACCCTCACACAGATATACATGCAGGCAAAAATCACCAATGCATATAAAATAATTTAAGAAAATATTAGGGAAAAAAAGAGTGGACATCTCTGATTTCTTCTCTAGATTTCTCATTCACCCGCAGTATCTACCCACCCATTTAGGAAGAGCAGACACCACAAATCATAATGAAAGGGACCGATGAGGTTTTCAACAGGCAGAAGCTCTGTCTATACACATCCTAATGCTATAGTTGCTTATATTGTATTCTTGTTTAGTTTAATTTATTTGTGTGTTGAAAGGTTTCTTGTAGCCCAGGCTGTCCTTGGACTCACTAAGTAGCCAAGGCTATCCTTGAACTCTTTTATTTTTTTTTTAAAGATTTATTTATTATATGTAAGTAC
>NC_034592.1:20134045-20135245 GCF_900095145.1 Mus pahari | reverse complement strand
ACACTCCAGAAGAGGGCGTCAGATCTTGTTACGGATGGTTATGAGCCACCATGTGGTTGCTGGGATTTGAACTCCAGACCTTCGGAAGAGCAGTCAGGTGCTCTTACCCCTGAGCCATCTCACCAGCCCCTATCCTTGAACTCTTAATCTTCCTGGGATCCAGCACCAAAAAGTTTTGGCTGGGGCTGTAGCTCATTGATAATGTATGTGCTTAGCACAACACACACAGGTAATAACAAAATAAATCTTAAATATTTAGAACCAGGCTCATGTCTACAGTGCCAGCATACTGGGGAGACTGAGGCAAGAAAATCATAAGTTTGAGGTCAACTTGGATTAATTTAATTCTGAGTATAGCTTTAACTATTTCCCATTGATTTTTTTATTACTTGTAGAATGAAAAACAAAGCAAAAAATATGCAGCACAAAATCAGTCTCTCTGTGGTCTGATCACACTGTTGTAGGGCCCTCGGTGCTGCGCCAAGAGGGAGGAACCTAAGGGTCAATAACAGGGATGGGTACAGTGACATCAGAGGGACTAATCATACTTCCAGAGAAATCAGACAAGAGAGATGGCTCTGCAGTTGCGGGTACTTCTAATTCTTGCAGAGGACCTGGGTTGATTCCCAGCAATCACATGGTGACTCACAACTGTCCACAACTCCAGTTCTAGGATGTACATGATACACAGACATACATGTGAGCAGACCACTCATATACATAAAATAAAATACATCTAATTTAAAAAAGGAAAGAAAGAAAGCAGTTTCAGGCCAGTCTATTTATACAGAGGAAGTTCTGGCTAGCCAGGGCTACACGGTGAAATCCGGGCTCAAAAAGAAGAAAACTCAACCAACTAACCCACCAGTCAACCAACGGAATGATGGAGAATGGGGGAGGGGTAGCTATTCACGCCCACAGGCGGCAGGGGGCGCTAGAGCTCTCTGCTAACAAAGGCTGTAGGATAAGACCTGTCTTGTACATAGTAAATAAATGATCAGAGGCTGGGGGATGGCTCTGCAGTAAAGTGCTGTGAAGTATTAGGACCTGCGGTAGTTCCCAACTCCCACCTTGGCTTCAGAGCACAGTGGGGCATACCGTTAATCCTCAGGAGGCAGAGGCAGAGGCAGAGGCAGAGGCAGAGGCAGAGGCAGAGGCAGAGGCAGAGGCAGAGGCAGAGGCAGAGGCAGAGGCAGAGGC
>NC_034592.1:20130365-20134034 GCF_900095145.1 Mus pahari | reverse complement strand
GAGGCAGAGGCAGAGGCAGAGGCAGAGGCAGAGGCAGAGGCAGAGGCAGAGGCAGAGACAGAGGCAGGCAGATCTCTGTGAGGCCACCCCTGTCTGCATATGAGTTCCAGGCCAGCCAAGGCTACACACAGAAACCCTGTCTCAAAAACAAAACAAAAACAAAAGCAATAAGGCCAAGGCTGACTGAGGAAGACAGACATCCATCAACGGCCTCCACATGCACATGTACATGAACATGAACACATACACACACCAAAATAAAAAGAGCAAGAAAAGAAAGTCATGGGAGAGAAAGGGGCCTGGCCTGGGATTCAACACGTGGTAGTCGTCCTTCCCCTCCTCCGTGAGGGCTCAGCACAGGGAGCTGAAGTCGTAGGAGTATCTCGAGGCTCTCAGTGAATCCTAGCAATGTACTGAAACAGCTCTTGGGCGGCTCTGCTGCTGCTACTGAAGGCGCATCAAGCCCCAGGGTGGGATGTAGCGAACAGATGTCTTCAGATCACTGGGGATCCACTCTGTTCAATAACTGCTATTTTTGTTCTGGGAACCAAACATCTGCTCTAACGGCTCCTCAGGGGACCTAGGGCAAAACTGTGATGTGTTCAAGGGGGAATTATGTCACAGCCTAGAAAGGAGGGAGGGAGTCTTGGGGATTAAGAGGACATCAGAGGAGTAGGGTCCCTGTGAAGAGGAGGATGGAGATCCCAATGGGGCAGCAAGCTCCTAGTAATGGACAACCAGACTGGGACCCAGAGCCAGCCCTCTTCCATGCTTTCCCTGTGAGAGGCACTTAAGATACCTCTTAAGCAAGGGTGGGGCAGAAGGAAGGGTCCTAGGTGGGGAGGAGGGGTAGTAAGTGGGGAAGAGGGGTAGTAGGTGGGAAGAAGGGTAGTAGGTGGGGAGGAGGAGGGTAGTAGGTGGGTACCTAATACCTAGAACTGAACCCTAGGACTGCCCCTCCCCCAGTCTACCTGTTCCTGATTTGGAGAGCAATACCACTCAGGACATAGATTCCAGGGCCCAGGTCTGTGCAAATGGAGGAAATCCTTTCGAGAGGGAGGAAAGACACTGACTCACAGAGAGGTAAGGGCCCCCGGAGCTCGGAGCTCTTACTGTCCGTGGGCAGGAAACACTAGGCTGAGCCACATCCCCAGCTGGGCCTGACTACTCTGGGGTGACTAGCAAGAGAGAGGGTGGCTGATGTCAAGCATGCGTGAGTGTGGAGACAGAAGTGGGTACATAGACAAAGGGTGGGGGAAGGGAAGGAGGGAGCACAGAGAGGGAGGGAGCACGTAGGGTTAGAAAGACAGCCTGTGTTTAATGTTGATTCGAGAGACCTTCCTTTCCTGGGTGCACTGAGAGCTTTTCAGGACACAGCGCTGCTAAGGGTGGGGTGTGGGAAGGGGGCATGGGATGAGGGTGCCTGTGATGCTGGTGGGAGCTGAGGGAGGCTTAGTTGTGTTAAGAAATGATATCACTCAGCTGGGCGTGGTAGCGCACGCCTTTAATCGCAGCACTCGGGAGACAGAAGTAGGTGGATTTCTGAGTTCAAAACCAGCCTGGTCTACATAGTGAGTTCCAGGACAGCCAGGGCTATACAGAGAAACCCTGTCTTGAAAAACCGAAAGAAAGAAAGAAAGAAAGAAAGAAAGAAAGAAAGAAAGAAAGAAAGAAAGAAAGAAAGAAAGAAAGAAAGAAAGAAAGTAATGGTATTACTCTACAGTGTTGCTCTCTGGATCTAATGGGGACATTACTGTAAGACAGAATTTTTCCTAGGGAGATTCAACACACACACATCTATTCACCTCAGACAGGGAACTCAAGACAGACCAAAGTATAGACACTACTAAAGTCCAATTTGAAGCCAGGTGTGATGGCACACACATTTAATTCCAGAGAAAGGTGATATATTGAGTTCTAGGACAGGTAGGGCTACAGGAAAACAACAACAACAAAAAAAAACCCAAACAAATAAAAAAACCACCTTGAACATCCCCACCCCCAAAGGTAAGTAAGTAAAGAAAGAGAATGAATGAGTGAATGAATGAATACATAATTAAATAAACAAATAAAAACTTGGGGCCTGGAGAGATGGCTCAACAACGCCCTCTCAACGCCCTATTCTGGTGTGTCTGAAAACAGCTACAGTGTACTTAGATATAATGATAAATAAATTTAAAAAACAAAGACACAAACTTGGGCCAGTGAGGGTAAGGGTGCTTGCCACCCAGCCTGATGCCCTGACGTTCTCAGGACTCATATTGTGAAGAAGAGAGCCAACTCCTGAAAGTTGCTCCCTGACCTTGGCATGTTTGCCACGGTAGCGGTCTGTGTACATAGTAATGTGTACACGCAACACTAAATAAATGCAATAAAAACCTAAAAGCCCCAAGACCCCTGTGGTTTGATGGGACAGAGATGCGCCAGTCATCTGCATCCCAGCACACGCTCCACACATACTGAATCTCAAATCTTTACAATCTTTTAAAAAAAAGATTTATTTATTTATTTTATGTATGTGAGTACAGCTGTACAGATGGTTGTGAGCCTTCATGTGGTTGTTGGGAATTGAATTGACCTCTGTTCGCTCTGGTTGGCCCCACTCGCTCCGGCCCAGAGATTTATTTATTATTATTCATAGGTACACTGTAGCTGGCTTCAGACACACCTGAAGAGGGTGTCAGATCTCATTNTGGGTGGTTGTGAGCAACCATGTGGTTGCTGGGATTTGAACTCAGGACCTTCGGAAGAGCATTTAGTGCTCTTACCTGTTGAGCCATCTCGCCAGCCCAAATCTTTACAATTTTTGTTGTTGTTGTTGTTGTTTTGTTTTTGTTTTTTGAGATAGAGTTTCTCTGTATAGCCCTGGCTGTTCTGGAACTCACTTTGTAGACCAGGCTGGCCTCGAACTGAGAAATCTGCCTGCCTCTGCCTCCCAAGTGTTGGGATTAAAGGCGTGTGCCACCATGCCCAGCTACAATTCTTATTTGCACTTTCGACTCAACTGTCAAACTCCCCGTTTTACCAAGCTATATGGTCAGAGGGAGGAATGTCACAGGGTCTAATGCTGAATGGCCTCTCGAGTGCTGGGATTAAAGGCGTGGGCCACCACGCCCGGCATGCTGAATGGTTCTTGATGTCACCACGTTCCCTCTGAAAACTACAACATTCTGCCACACTCTCACTGGTTTACTGTGCCACCCCAGGGTGTCTTGGCACAAAATATAGGCACCCCAATTTGGAGCTTTTAAAAACGTATTTAATTTTACCTGGGCAGTGGTGGCCCACAGCTTTAATCCCAGCACTTGGGAGGCAGAGGCAGAGCTCTGAGTTGGAGAATAGCTTGGTCTATACAACAAGTTCCAGGACAGGCAGGGCTACACAGACAAACCCTATCTCCAGCAGCAACAACAATCTTTAATTTAATTTTTTAAAATATTTATTTATTTATTATATGTGAGTACACTGTAGCTGTCTTCAGACACTCTAGAAGAGGGCGTCAGATCTTGTTAGGGGTGGTTGTGAGCCACCGTTGCTAGGATTCGAACTCTGGACCTTCAGAAGAGCAGTGCTCTTACCCACTGAGCCATCTCACCAGCCCTTTAATTTAATTTTTATTGATTAGATTTGATGTCCTCTCTTTTTCTTTTCTTTTTCTTTTTTTTTTTT
>NC_034592.1:20128858-20130195 GCF_900095145.1 Mus pahari | reverse complement strand
TGAGCCACCATGTGGTTGCTGGGATTTGAACTCTGGACCTTCGAAAGAGCAGTCGGGTGCTCTTACCCACTGAGCCATCGCACCAGCCCAGTCCTCTCTTTTTCAATGTTGAGGCTCATTTCAAATGTCAGATTGGCCAGAAATAAAATACAGAAGAACAAAACAAAACTATTTCCTCCCTTGGAATTCGGACCTAACCACAACTTAACCTATGTACTATATAAAAAGCACGAGTTGTCCTCTGACATTCAAGGTCTAAAACCTGCCAAATTAGTTTTTCCAAATCAGATAAAAAACAGCTTCAAGCCTTCTCTGGTAGAGTCCATTGAGATTTCTAATGTGGAATGTGTGTAATAAAATAATTAATTAAAATTTGCCTCTCCTGTTCTTAGGTTTCTCTCAGGGCCATGGGCCTGGCATATCCAGGATGCCCGTGTCTGTATTCCTCAGAGCTTCTCTCCACAGTGATCCTCGTGTATGCAAAGAGCTGGCCCCACGGTCTCTGTCTATGCCCAGCGCCAGGCTGAGTAGAGGGGCCACTCTTTTGACTCTTACCTGCTAAGTGAAGATCCTGAGGCTCGGTGTCAGACAGCACAGTTCACCCTTGTGCAAAGCTGTGCCCACCAGGGGGCGCTATGTGAGTGTGTATGAGGGTGTGCCTCAGCACGTGTAGCCTCTCTTCCTGTGTGTGATTCTGTTCCTTTGGGAGGAAGCCGTCCAGTTTCCTGAGTTTTAAAGCAGGTAGCTGTGAAACCAAAAGAGGATTCATTGCTGTCAAGGAGCCACGTTGTCATACATTGTTACTAAGTCCTTACAAGAATGTTTCTGTTTTCTAAACCTAATGTAGCCTGCAAACCATGTTTCCCAACCTCTGCTGAACTTGTGACCCCATGGTGTGTACCCAGCCCTTTGTCTTGCTAAACTCCTGAACACCTGGGATGTCCCCTTCCACACATTCCTGCACTTATTTTTATCTACCCACAGGCAGCCTTAAGGCTGAAGCTGAGGCCCCACTCTCTGTCCAGATACTAGCACCCAATTACCTGAACAGCTGGTTTTGTTCTCTCTCTTTTTTTTTAACCAACTCTAACCCTTCCCTATAAAAATGACCTCAAAAGCCAGCGAGGGTCTGCTCTCTGCAATTTGAACTTATGAGGAGGTGGTCACCTAGCCTGCCTAAATCAACCTTGCTAAATGAGACAGTTGTGGAAATATTTCCCCATTGCCAGGTCTAACATAGCCTTGGGTCTATCGTGAGCCTTCGTCGATATGTTGTGTTGTCCCAAAGTGGTACCAACATTTTTTACAATTTTTTTTTAAAGATTTATTTATTTATT
>NC_034592.1:20110618-20128528 GCF_900095145.1 Mus pahari | reverse complement strand
TCTCTCTCTCTCTCTCTCTCTCTCTCTCTCTCTCTCTCTCTCTTTTCTAGACAGGGTTTCTCTGGGTAGCCTTGGCAGTCCTGGAACTTGCTCTGTAGACCAGGCTGGCCCTGGCATTATACTCACAGAGCCTGCTTCTGCCTCCAGAGTGCTAGGACCAAAGGCATGGACCACAACCCAGTTACTGGCTTTGCAGGGGACTTTGAAGTTGGTTCCTATCGCCTACAGCAAGTGGCTCGGACTCACTTATAACTCCAGTTGCAGGGGAATCTGTAACCTTAATTGTTTCAAACCCTAATCTTAATGATAATTCTTAAATGCTTTAACCTCTTCTTAGCCCCCACCCACCAGAGGTAGTGGAAAAGAAAGGATACAGTGGCGGGGGGCGGGGGGGGGGGCTCCATCCACTAACAAACACTTTATGGATACTCCAAGCAGGCCAGTTCAGTAGAGTCAGAATAGCAAACAAGAATCAGCAATGGTGGCACTACCTAGCAGGGACAGCCAGGCCTCAGCCATAGAGGCTTGATTCAGCAGGAGGGACCCGGAAGACTGACAAAAGTTCTTGTCTGAGCGTCTCAGGGATGCAAAGATCAAGGAAGAGGCAAGATCCACAAGCATTGCACAGCCAGTTGTACCAGCAAGTCAAGCTCTATCTCCGTCACTCTGTCAGGTCCCAGTTAAACCCTCCAAATATCACATGTCTTCCACGAGTCTTGCCTCAGCTGACACCACTCTGCCAGTCAGCCCAAGTCCGTGGAAGTGGCAAGAAACTGCAGCACACCACCAGAAGTTTTATGCTGTGTTTCTCTCCATGGAGTCTGCACACATGCAGCTCAACTACGCAATGTAAGGTAAGACTCCTTCATCTCGTGTCCTTTCACGTGCTTGCTTTGGCAGAACATCCTTTCTCCTGTGCCTGCTTCAGTGAAACTTTCCCTCAGGAGTTGGCCTTAGCCTTTCACACCTGTGTCCTTCACCTGTGTCTGTCCCAGCACACCACCATCCAACCGACTTTCCAAAGAACCCTTAAGTTTCCACTTCAGGGATCCGATGCCTCTGGCCTCTGTGGGCACATTGCCATGCACAGACAGATACCCACACACATATAATTAAATGCTTTTTAAACAAACTCTCATTGCAAAGGCTGGATGCAGTGGCCCACACTGGCACTCTGGGCACTCGGGAGGTGAGGGCAGGACGCTCCGGAGTTCGGGCTCATCTCCACTGCATAGAAAGTTCAAGACCAGTACTTGCTAGCAGGAGACCCTGCCTACCCGCCCTTTACCCATCTATTGCAACATTTAAACACCCAGAGGTGGTGTATAATTTCTTCTACAATCTCTATGGAAATATTGCCTGGATCCTAGTGTGGTCTCTTCCCCTAGGCAAAGCATATACTGAGGCTGCTCACATTCATTCTGTGGTTCACATCTGCCTGTCTTCTGCAGTCCTTTGATCTTGAGACTAATATACAGGCGCTCACACACACACAGCTTGTCAGCTTGAGGGCAAAGTCCTAGGCTTAGGTGGTACAGACCCAGCTCTTCTCTTCAGGTCTCTGTGTGTGGATGGGGAGATGACAAGGCAGAGACATCACTTTTTCCTTCTTAAAAAAAAAGTTTTGCTTTATTTATTTATTTTTGCCAGTGGTGGCGGCACATGCCTTTAATCCCATCACTCAGGAGGCAGAGGCAGGAGGAACTCAGTTCAAGACCAGCCTGCTCTATAGAGCAAGTTCCACGACAGCCAAGGCTACACAGAGAAACCCTATCTTAAAAAAAAAAAAAAAACAAAGCCACAAAATTATTTATTTTATGTGTATGTGTCTGAGTACATTCATGTGTACTACATACATGCAGGAGTCAGAGGAGGTTCGAAGAGTCATCAGATCTCTTGGAACTGGAGTTAGAGGGTTGTGGGCTGGGGTGTGGGTGCTGGGAATCGAACCCAGGTCTTCTGAAAGAGCAGCCTGTGCTCTTGACTGCTGGGCCATGTCTCCAGCCCTCTCCTGTAGACTTCTTTAGACTGTTCCCGTGCCAGAGAGACAGCTCAGTGGGTAATGGCATTTCCAGCCACACCAGCCAATCTGTTTGATACCTTGTTCTCACATGGTGGAAACATAAGCCGACTCACACAAGCATGCAATCCTCTGAACTCTCCAAGTCCACACACACACACACACACACACACACACACACACACGCACGAATAAACTTTTTTTGTTTTGTTTTGCTTTTTGTTTTAAAGAAAATGGACCTAAAACAGTGCAGGAAATGGGGAATATAATGGCCCAGCAGCCAGAGGGAGAGGGTGGGGTGGGCACAGAAGAACACAGCTGGCGAAGCAGTTTTGGAGCAGAGGAGCGAGGCAGGCATATGCCCCAGGCGGCGGCGAAGTGGCCCACTCTTTGCACGCAAGGCTTGATCTATATATATCACAGCACCCAGTTGCTACCAGTTGCTATTCTCTAATTCACCCCATTCGTATTTCTTGCTAAGGTGTTTTCTTATTCTCGGATCCTCCAGGCAGCTCCCTTGTAAACTGTCCTCAGCTCGGATCTCTTCTCTTACCACGCTGTTTACCGGGCCAGCTCTCCCCGTCACGTGAGCCGAGCGAGCGTAACTCCTAGGATTCTTCCCACGCCTGCAGCAGGTCTGCAGCGGGCTCTGCAGAGGCTGCGGGCCACGCATGCGTAACTGTAAGCGCACCTGCGCCTCTGCTGGCCAGGGAGGCTAGAGTTCTCTAAGCATCTTGCAGCATCATCCCAGTCTGGTCGCGCTCGGGGCTGAGGTGGAGTGATGGGCAATGAACCTGATTGGGCTCAAATTCCCGAGGTGATCTGGTTCTTGTCGCTGATACGCGCATAACAAGCTGCCCACATAGCCAAACCTCTCCTTCTGCTATAGACTGCGTCCTGGGCTCTGCAGCTCTCCACTGGGCATCAGATGAGGGCTGGAGTGGACTATCTGGTCTGCATTTACAGCCTTATGACTTTAGCCTGGTAGCTTAACCTTCGTAGGCCCTGAGAAAATAATATCACCAACTTTATAGTGTAGGAGTAAGAGTCCAATGAATACTGAGTATTCTGTGATGTCTCAAACTTTCAGCCAATGCAGAACTCGAGAGGCTGAGGCAGGAGGACTATTGCTAGTTTGAAGCCAGTCTGGGGTTATCTAGGAAGACTTTTATCTCAACACTCTTCCTCTCTAAATGCATTGTGAGTGATGTGTGCCTGGGAGAGATTTTACTCTGTTGGTCATTACCCTGTATCCTCAGAGCTACCCTGAGAGAGAAGCTTCGCAGATGGAAAACCAAGGTTCAGAGATGTCTGGAAGTCTGGAGCCGGGTGATGGATTCCACATTCAGTGTGATCTCAAAGTCAGGGTAGGGATCTTTAGTTTCCTGATAGGATTTCAAGTAAGTTCAGTCTGTCCTTGAACCTGCTTCATAGCCAAGGATGAAGGAAGGTCATCTCGAGCTCTTGAGCTCTTCCCATCCTTTGCTTCCACATACCAAGTGCCGGGATTAGAGGAGCCAGCACCCACCAAAATGAGGCTCTGTGGTGGGTTCATGGTCTCATCCCACTTGCTCTCTGAACTATCTTTTTAAAAATAGCATCCATTCTGACCTTAGCCACCAACAGGGAACACCCCACGTACACTCACATGCAGGAACTCTTTTTTTCTGGTCCTTGTTTCTGCTGAAAATAAGGAGCTGCTATATTTGCTGTGATCTCTGAGGAGGTTCCTTGTGCAGATATCTCACCCCACCTGAAGGTCCCTGAGCAAAGCAGCAGGCTCCCTCCTAGTGCTCTGCCTGCCAACCTGACGCACGCTCAGGCTCTCTTCTCTTTTCCTGGAGAAGTCAAAGTCTTTCCTGTTGCTAGGTTTTGCACCTACCATAGGGGAATAGGATGCTCTCCCCTCCTTTGGTTCAAGGAGCCCTTTCTGACTGTAGCCCAGCCAATTCTTGGGTCAGGTGCCCTGTCAGTGACTTTCACAGCCCCTTTCCTGTTTCAGCACTTTCCAGCATGTGTGACTCCCCTACTACCGTCTGTCTATGCCATCAGACCCACAAGGGCGAGGGTTATGCCATACAGCACACGGGAGTGGGGGTGGGGCTGGACATCTGATGCTACTTTGTTAACCCTGATTGGCCCACTTGACTGGGTGAATGGCAATCCAGCCCTCAACATCCCAACTCCTTAGCCAGAAGGGATTTCTCGAGCTTCTAATTCATTTTCTGTGGTAGATGCATTAACTTCGGAGTCTCTGTTGATACATGCCAGCTGGTTAAGGAAGGAGCATGTGGTGTCACAACTGTACCTGGGGTTCCCTCACATTTACACTCACTAGCTCCATCTCCAGATGTACCTAGAATCTACCAATGGGTTCTGTACTGAGACATGGAGAGAAGACATATTGTACCTTCTGCCTAGGTAGGAAACAAAAGGTCCTTTGGGTGAAGACTGGAGTAGAGGCCAGATGTCTGGGCTCCCTTTCCTGTTCTTGTGCTAAAACATCCTGATGAAAGTACTTTAAGAAAGAAAACATTTATTTTTGGTTTACAGTTCAAGGGCAAGTCCATTATGGCAAGGTGGGAAGGAAGGTAGGAGCTTGAGGTGGCTGGTCACATCATGTCCACAGTCAGGAAGCAGAAAGCAATGCCTATTTGCACACAGCTCACAGCCTAGGGAATGATACCTACCACTGTGGGCAGATCTTCCCACCTCAATTAACCTAATCACAATAGCCTCCTATGGGTATGCCCAGAGGCTAACGGAATCACAAGAACCCCTCACAGACTTGCCTGGAGGCTTGCCTAATCAATCCCAGATCCTGCCAACACTTACTTATCATGACAGAATTTGGTCAAATCTTCTCATCCTGGTGCTGGTGTCTTGAGCTAGGCACACAGTGTTTTAAGTTCCACCATGTTTCCCTTCACAACCTTGGAAAATTCTTCCTTAGGCTCTCGCTTCTTTTCTTGTTGTACTGTATAAAACAGTAGCTCAGAATTCAAATTATAACAGAAGTGTATTTCTAGGGGCTAAGGCTGTGCTTAGTTGGTAGACTGATCACACAACGTAAATCAGGCATGGTGGTACGTGCCTGGATTCCCAGCTTGTGAGAGGTGATGAGAGAATGAGAGATGGGAAGTCATCCTGAGCTACATATCAAGTTTAAGGCCAGCCTGAGATACATGGGCCCCTGCCACATGCTTGGGGACTAGGGAGCAGTGGTGGCTAAGCCTTCAAGCCCAGCACTGGGAGGCAGAGGCAAGCCTATCTCTGAGTTCGAGGTCAGCCTGGTCTACAGAATGAGTTCTAAATCAGCCAGGGCTACACAGAGAAACCCTATCTGGAAAACAAAAACAAAAACAAAAACAAAAACAAAAACAAAAGCAAATGATCACAAACTATGACTAAAGCCAGGAATGGCAAACACCTTTAACCCCAGCACCCAGGAAACAGAAGCAAGTGGATTTCTGCAAATTCTAGACCAAACAGGGCCATATAGTAAATCCTGTCTAAGTAAATAGATAGATAGATTACATAAATAAATAAATGCATTTGTTTTAAAAAGTACTTGAATTACTACTTGGCCACTACTCAACACAGCCTCTCTGAATCCCAGGGTCCTCGTCTATAAAAAAAATCATGTGATTTCTGAATGGTATGCAGAAAGGGTCCCAGATCCCAGGGCTGTCCACACGCGTGGGGTACTTGTGGACTTCACGCCCACACCTCCCGACCTTTGTGATTTGGTTTATGCTTCCTGCTTGTCATGGTGTGTGGTCAGAGAACAATTCGTGGGGTCTCTTTTCACTCTTTATGTGGGCTCCAGAGACTGACTTCAGGTTGTCAGCCTTGCTGGGAATGCCTTCACCCACCAGCCATGCTTGGTAGCCCCTTTGTTTCAGGTTTTTGAGACAGGAGATTACCATGTAGCCCAGGCTGGTGGAAGTTCACAGAAAGTCTCTTGCTTTATCTTATCCAACACTGGGACGTTTACCACCATGTCCAGCACCCCTCTATGATTAAAAAAATTAATTTATTATATGTATATGTAAGTATGATGTGTGTGTACACACTCTGTGGCACTTATGTGAGTATGATGTGTGTATGCACACTCTGTGGCACTCATGTAAATATGATGTGTGTGTACACACTCTGTGGCACTCATGTGGAAGTCAGACAATTTTAGGGAGTTGCTTCCAGAAAACTGCTGTAAAAGTTTTATTATATTTACCTAATGTCTGATACCAAGCGCCACCGTGCATGTGTGGAGGTCAGAGAACGTGTGGGAGTCTGCTTGCTCCTTGGACTAACTGGATTCCGGGGGTCAAACTTAGGATATAAGGTCAGATGACAAGCACCTTTACCCACTGAGCCATCTCAATGGACCTTCCTTTGTGAGTTTGTTGTTGTTTTGTTTTGTTTTTTGGAAACTGGGTATATGTAGCTCTGGCTTGCCTGAAACTCACTATGTAGACCAGGCTGGCCAAGAACTCACGGAGTTTGTCCTGCCTCTGCCACCTAAGTGCTGGGATTAAAGGTCTGTGTTGCTATCCCCTCCTTTGTGGTTCTTTCTTGTTTGTTTGTTTGTTTGTTTGTTAAGACAGCGATTTTCTGTGTAGCCCTGGCTGTCCTGGAACTTGTTCTGTAGACCAGGCTGGTCTGAAACTTGCTCTGTAGACCAGACTGGTCTCAAACTCAGGGATCCCCTAGCTCTCTGTCTCCTGAGTGCTGGGACTAAAGGTGTGTGCTACCATACCTGGCTCCTTTTCAATTTTTCTTTAAAAATGTTTTTAAAAAGCTTTATTTCTGCATGTATTTTATGTGTGTGAGCATTCTGCTGCCGTGTATGCACATCAGAAGAGGGCATTGGGTCCTACTAGATACAGTCACAGACAATTGTGAGCTGTCACGTGAATGCTAAGACTTTAACTGAGGACCTCTGGAAGAGCAGCCAGTGCTCTTAACCACTGAGCCATCCCTCCAGCCCATTCCGTTGTGCTTTTTAAGTTAGTTGGATTTGTTTGTTTTTCTTTGCACTTTATTTTATTTTCCACCATCAGGGATCAAAGTGGAGACCTTACATATAACAAGCAAGTGCTCCATCCACCACTGAGGTACATCTCTTACTCTTGTTCTGTATTTCCAAAGCAACCTTCTTCATTAGCAAAGACGGCACAGCGAAAACCAGCGTGTGACCACGTAGACAGCAAGAAGGAGATGCTGAGTCCAGAGTTGATTCTGTAGGATTTCCTAATTAGATTTGAACCTTGGAAACTACTGGATTTGTTCCATGTCTTGTGCAGGAGTGTAGCTCCACTATACAGAATATACATAGTAATACATATACATAGCTTATACATAGTAATGGTAGAATAATATTCATTAGTGGCTGATGGATAAATGGTACAACAGCAAACGCCTCGGGTGTGTTTTTGCACCTGAAAATGAAGATTAGAAATGATGTTCAGTTATTGCGCGAATTTAGTAAAATGATACCTGAAAGGTGTGTGATACAGAGCTTAGCGCCCCATCAATGGTAAACAGACCACAGAGACACAGGGATAGTTTCAGTGTACTGTAAGCCTATGTTGTGGCTGGGAATGGGACTACAGTTAATAAGAATCTGCTCTCAGAGTTCAGTTTTTTTGGCAGGAGAAAATGGAAGGCTCCCCAAAAAAAGCAGAAAGAGCATCACAGCCTGGCTTTAGGGAGATTCCCATGGCCTGGGCAGCCAGTGTAGGGTTGGGAGGGGATTTTAGGACCCTGAGGCCCGGGCGCGCGCGTGAGGCGCAGGGGAGGGCGCTCCCGGAGCCCGCATCCCGGAGGGCGGGGTCTCACGCCCGGGCCGTGCTTCTATTGGCGGCAGCGCGCGGGTGACGATGACGGCTGGCGCGAGACCCCGCCCCGCAGCCCCGCCCCTCCCGCGCGCGCCGGCCGCTCCACAGCCTCGCTCTGGCCCGAGTCGCGCCCCCGCGCGGAGTCCGCGCGTCAGTCGGTCCCGAGCGCGACTGCGGGGCGGCGGGCTGCAGACAGCGGGGCGCGCGGCCCGGGGGAGGCGACGGTGTCGCGGGAGGAGCGTCGGAGCCCGGAGAATCGAAGAACGCCATGGCCCCCATTGGCCTCAAGGCGGTGGTCGGAGAGAGTAAGTGGCGTCCGGGTGCTGCCCCGGGGCCGGCGAAACCCGTTATTCAGGCGCCGCCCTCCCGGGAGGGATGCCCCTCTGGCTTCCTGCGGCCAGCAGGCTTCCCTGACTCACGCTTCACCCGGATCCCCTCTTCACCTCGGTCCTCCTCACCCTAGACGCCTCCTCAGTCTCTATTCCTCCATCTCTCTTCTTCCCACCCCTCCTCCTCCTCACACCTCGCCGTCATAAACACCTCGTTTTCCTTTTTACCTTCATCCCTTCACCTCCATCACGCCATCTCTCTTCCTTCATCCCATCCCGTCTCCTCTCTCTCTCCCTGTTCACCTCCCCCACCCGCGCCTTTATCCCCTCCAGCCCACCACCCTCCTCTGCAGCATCACCCTTCTGCACCCCAACACTTCTCCAGACGTATTCCTTTCCTTCCGTCTCCCTTCCTTGCCTTCTGCATATCCAGAGCTCTCAATTCCGCTCCCCCCCCCTTTTTCTGTCTCCAACCCCTCCCTCTTTCCCACCCTCCCTCGTGAATCGTGACGAACGAAGCCTGGCCTGCGCCCTCCTTCCTCCCTGCCTCCCTCTCCCGGGAGCAGGGCGCTGTCCCCGGCTGCAGAGACCCACCTGGGAGCGGCTGGGCGCGCGCCGCCAGGGCCACTCCTGCCAGCTGGGGAGGGGACACGGGGTTTTCCTGTGGCGCTGCTCCTGCAGGGCTCTCCCCGCCTCCCCTTCCCCGGGCTGGACTTAAAGGGAGGGGTCTTAGTGGGTCCGAACCCTTAGAGCTCCCAAGGGAGAAGGGGAGCAGTTTCAGAGTGTCGCGGGAGGAGTGGCCCCAGCCAGCGCCGCAGTCTGCAGTCTCGATGCTTGTGGGACTCAGCCCTGGGCGTCGCTGCGGGGAAGATGTGATTGTTTATGGGTTTGCATGAAAGGCACAGCAGACATGTTTAAATGTATTATTATTATTATTTTTTATAATGGATGGGGAGCGTCGAAGTGAGGGCGGGCTGTCGGTATTCTCAAGGATGGGTGACCTAGGTAGAAAAATAGTGCCTCTTCAGTATTTTGGCACGTCTGTACGAAGAAACCGTGTGAAGACTGCTGTGGCTTCGGCTATCTCTTTTTAGAGTGAGAGAGAAAATGGAAGTGCCTTTTCCCTGTAGGAGAGGTGGAAATTTACAGTTTCCTTTTTCAGTGATCCTCTTCTATGGCAGCTTCCTCCCCGCCCCCCCCCAACCCCCATCAAATGCAGCATAACTGTTGAGCTTCGTAACTGCCTACCCCTTGTTCTTTTGACTGGTATGAGTATGGGGGGATACTCTTCCCTGATATAGTACATCAGAAGAAATTATTATAAAAACAAAACCAGAAGTCGACCTTTTTAAATGCTCGTGCTAGCACCCGTTGCTCTAAAGGCCACTTGAATTGTTTTCTGAGGAGAATCGGTGTTTAAGGCTGCGAGTATCCATAGGGATTTTCTGTCGTCAACATCTTCATTTTCACCCATGGGAAAGCAATTGAGGCTTGGAGCAGTTAAATGACTTGCTGAAATCACTGTTAATTAATTTTAAAAAATCTAGTGTCCATTTCCTTGTAATTTAAGTAAAAATAACGTCCTTGCATTCTACATACATACAGTTTTCTCTATACCCCCCCCTTTCAAGGGTTAGAGGTATGGGATGGATTGTCGTATTCCAGGTATTATTTTTTTGAATACTACATTTGAAAGATAAAATTCTTATTATAGAATCTCCCCCCAAGACATGTTCTACAGTCCAAGATGCTGGCCCAGAAGGCACTATGTAACCTAGACTGGCATTAAATTTATCTTAATCCTCCTGCCTCAGCGTCACAAATGCTGAAGATTATAGGTGTGAGTCACCAACTTCAGTTTATTTTTTGTTAATTTGAGACAAGGTCTCATTTTACAGCCCTGGCTAGCCTGGTACTTGCTACCCAGTGCAGGCTGGCTTTGAATTCATGGTAATCCTCCTGTCTCAGGCTACCAAAATGCTGGGGTTCTAGGCTTGCACCACCATACCCAGTTGAGGTGTTTGCATCCTTTTGCCAAGACCCTTAGGTGCCACCATAACCTCTCGCTTTGCCTCTTTTAGAAGTAAGCATCAGGAAAAGTTATATATATATAAAACTTTATATATATATAGTGTATATATATATATATATATATATATATATATATATATATATATATATTAATGTGTGTGTATAATATATATATCAGTATGCAATATGGCCAAAATTTNCCACCATAACCTCTCGCTTTGCCTCTTTTAGAAGTAAGCATCAGGAAAAGTTATATATATATAAATCTGCAGATATATATAGTGTATATATATATATATATATATATATATATATATATATATATATATATATCAGTATGTATACTATATATATATCAGTATGCAATATGGCCAAAATTTCCTTTGAAACAAAGTGAAACTGCGGTGTACAAAAATAAGCGCAATTAAAAAAACTGATGAATGTGTGAACAGGCTTCTATTCCTGTGACAATTGAGTTAGGCGTGTGCTTTAGGGAAATGCATCACTGAATACCATTTTAATGCTACCTTCTAGTTTTTGGTGGGGTTTCTGCTTTGGCTTTTTTCTCCAAAAAATAAAGTCGAATATACCCCAGGTGCTCCTAGAGCTGCCAGGGGCTTAGGATGAGTTAAAACTGATCCTCCAGCTTCTACCTCTGGAGCCTCCCACTACTGTCTCATTTTAAGCAGTGCTGGGATTGAACCTGGGGCCTCTAGTGTGCTAGGTTAGCACTCTACCCACTGAGCTACATCTGCCACTAAAGCTTAGTTTTAAAAAACCACTATGCACCAGTTTAAATGTCACCTTCCTTTTGTTCTAAGTTAACATTCCATAGTCACCGTCTTAGTTGGGGTTATCGTAGCTGTAATGAAACACCATGGCCAAAATTAACTTTGGGAGGAAAGGATTTTTCCACATCACAGTTCATCATTGAAGGAAGTCAGGACTGAGCAGGCACCTGGACTCAGGAGTGGATGCAGGCCTGCTCAACCTGCTTTCTTACAGAGCCCAGGGGTGGTCTCACCCACAATGGGCTGGGCCCTCCCACTTCAATCAGTAATTAACAAAATGCCCTACAGGCTTGCCTACAGCCCCACTTTATAGAGGCAATTTCGTAATTGAGGCGCCCTCCTCTAAAGGCTCTAGCTGTGTGAAGTTGACATAAAATTAGCCAGCACGGTCACTGTCAGATTTTTCCAGAAGTAAAAAATTATCCTGTTCTTTTTTTATTTGTTTGTTTTGGGGGGGAAGCCCACATCACTTAGGATATGAATAAACATAAAATAAATGTAGTTTTGAGCCCCTTGCTTTCCCTCACAATCTGCCCCAATCTAATTTAAAGCCTTGCGCATGTGTAGTACCAGCCCCAGGGCCCTTCTGGGCTCTTCTGAGTTGAGCTTCATTGGACAGCCCACAGGCTGTAGGTGTAAGAGGATATGGGTCAACTTAACTGCTTACTCTACAGACCTTTGTTTAGAGCTTGCTAGGAGCTGTGAGAGTTTCAAAGCTGAAAGCTAAGAAAACATGAGTCTGCTGTGCCGAGCAAGCATGGTGGCAAATGCCTTTTACTCCAGGACTCTCAAGGCAGAGTTCCAGGCCAGCCAGGGATACTTAGTGAGACCCTGTCTTCAAGCCAACCCGCTAACAAGCCCCTAGAAACCAAACCAACAGCAAAGTGGGAGTAGGTCTACCGTGTGGCAGTCAGTCCTCCAGAGATTTTCTGCTGCTTCCCCAACACGCCTTAGGACACACTCTGTCTTACTTGTGTGTATCGGGCTTGCCCAACTGGTCTGTATGTTTCTTCAGTGGAGAGCAGGGGGCTTGTACTTGGGTCTGTCCTCAGTGCATGATACAGAATTAATGTTGAACAAACAACTCAGGAGAAAGAGAACAGGTTCAGTAGCTAGAATTATGGGAGGATCCTGTGCCAGCTGGGATTGTGGGTTCTTGTGCCCCTGTGCCAGCTTTTTACTGGGAATGAACGAAGGTCCCCAGGCCTGCCCAGCAAGAGCATTAGCAGCTGGGTATCTCCCTGAGTTTAAAGGGTCATGGTTTATTCACTTCAGGACTACAGCTTAATTTTAAGATTAAACCTATTTATTTGTTTGAGTTGGGAGTGTGCCACAGAGGGAAGAAGGCTTTCAGGAGTCAGCCCCTCCTTTTGTAGGTCTCAAGGATCAAACTCAGTTCAAGGTCAGCTGCAAATACCTGTATCCACTGAGCCAGCTTGCTGCCCCAGGACTATGGTTTTTAATTCTTTTTTTAAAGATTCATTCTATCTATCTATCTATCTATCTATCTATCTATCTATCTATCTATCTATCTATGATTTGTTCAAAACAATGTGTCTTTGTATAGTTTTGACTGTCTTGAAACTCGAACTCACAGAGATGCATCTGCCTCTGTCTCCTGAGTGCTGGGATTAAAGGTGTGCCTGCCACCACCGCCTGGCTAAGATTTATTTTTATTTGTGTGTCTTTTGAGTGTGTAGGTGCTGATAGAATCCTGAAGGGGGTGCCAGATCCAGTGGAGCTGGAGTTACAGGTGGTTGTGAGCCGCTGGATGTGTATGCTAGGAGTCAAATGCAGGCTCTCTGGAAGATCCTGTCTAAACAGGCAGGCAGACAGGCGGACAAACAAAAACAGATTCCAGATTTTCTCATGCCGTTCCCTATGGATAGTCTCTTCCCACGCTCAGCTCCTGGCAACCACTGACCCTTTGCCATTCCCTGGAGTTTTGCGTCTTCTGGAATATCGTGCCAACGGAATAGAGCATCTAGCTCTTTTTCTTTTGTTTGTTTTTTTGAGGCAGGATCTCACTATGTAGCCCTGGCTGGCTTGGAACTCACTATATAGACCAGGTTGGCCTTGAACTCACAGAGATCCACCTGTCTCTGCCTCCCAGGTACTGGGATCAAAAGTGTGCACTACTTTGCCCAGCTCTTAAAATGGGATTTCTGGGCCTGGAGAGATGGCTCAGTGGGGACAGTCCCTGCTGTGCAAGCATGAGGACCTGAGTTCAGATCCCCAGCTCCAGGTAAAAGTGCCAGGTGAGGTCATGTGCATCTGTAACCCTAGCTAGGGCGTGGGTGGAGGAGACAGATGGACCCTGGAACACACTGGCCAGGCAGTAAAGCAAATCTGAGCCGTGGGCACAGAGAGAAACTGCATAAACTAAGGCAGGTACTGATAGCAGCTTCTGACCTACATACAAACACACATATCACATACACACATACACGCACAAACACAAAGTATATACATTTTTTAAAACTTGATTTCTGGGCTGGAGAGATGGCTCAGTGGTTAAGAGCACCGACTGCTCTTCCGAAGGTCCGGAGTTCAAATCCCAACAACCACATGGTGGCTCACAACCATCCATAACAAGATCTGACGCCCTCTTCTGGAGTGTCTGAAGACAGCTACAGTGTACTTACACACAATAAATAAATAAATCTTAAAAAAAAAACCCAACAACTTGATTTCTTTCATCCAGAGCAGTTGTAGTACATGCTGGCTATCTGAGCACCAGAGGCAGGAGGATTGCAGCAAGCTCTAGACTACCATAATCTGCATGAAAAGTTCGAGACTGCTCAAGACCATGTTGTGAGACCCTATCTCAACTCCCCTATCCTCCGTAAAAATGATGTCTTTTACATAGCATTTTACTCTGTGTGTGTGTGTGCATGCGTGTATGTGCGCACACATACCATTGCACACATGTAGAAGTTCTGAATTGGTTCTCACCTTCTCCCATGTGGGTCCTGGAATTGAACTTAGGGTCATCAGGCCTAGCGGCAAGCACCTTTACCCACTGAGCCCCTTTACTTGCTGCCGAGCCCACAGAGCAGCTGCACTGCCTCACCTTTTCCTCTGGGTGTCTGAGGGCTACAGTTCTACACTTCCTCGACCAGGCTCTCTCACCCCTCCTCTGCCCCTCTCTCCTCTCCTTCCTTCCTCTGACGGGATCTTTGTATTGGTTCCAGGCTAAACTCAATTCTTAGGCTCAAGTATGCTTTCTACCTCATCTCCTTCCCTTCCTTTGAATGTTTGGTTTGTTTTTTTCCCCAAGACAGGGTTTCTCTGTGTGGCCCTGGCTGCCCTGAACTCACTCTGTAGACCAGGCTGGCCTCGAACTCACAGAGATCCACCTGCTTCTGCCTCCTAAGTGTTGGGATCAAAGGCATGAACTGTTATGCCCATTTTGGTTTTGGGGGTTTTGTTTTGTTTTGGGTGTTTATTTCTAGATATAGTTCTGTTTTGAACTGGTTGTCACCTTATAATGATGTGATTTACAATTTAAGTTGGGGCAAGTTTCCCTAAGTAGTGGTTTAGGGCCCAAGTAGCATCCCTATGTCTTCATCAGTTGTGAGAGGACTTGCGGCTGCCCTGTATCCAACAATGGCTTATTGTGTTGGCTGTACATTGAATGGCTTTTTTTTTTTTTTTTTTTTTTGGCGCAAAGCACCTCTGAGGCAAACAGGTGTTTGGCAACTAATGAAGTATTCTTTCTTTAGTGAATTGGTCAGGCCAACTTTTATGGTTACCTCTGGCAATCCAGCAGTCCTAAATTGTGTGCTCTGGTCCCAAGCTTGCCCTAGGATAACTGTCTCAGGAATGCCAGCTTTAAGCTGATCAGAGGGACACAGCTCTTCCTAAGGGTGCTTGGCTAGGGTTAAGCACTGTGAAGTGCTACTGAAAATGCTAATCCCAGGATGAGTCTTTATTGTAAGCATCCTTTAATGTCTTTCCTCTTAGTAAATGAAGATGTTAAGAGCAGGTGTCTTGGCCATTGGGGATATAGCTGGTACACCCTTCCCCTGTTCCTGGCTGTCATACACCCCCAGGAACTGTCAATCAGCCTCACGGCAACCAACCAGATTCTCATCATCTCAGCTCAGTTGCTTTGAACAGATCACAAAATTGAGTCCTCTACCTTAGGAGGCTTTGCTTTAAGTCACAGCTTCCCCAGACAACTCGCAAGGATGAGCAAGAAATAGGATCTACTACAACAAGCCCCTGTGAACTCTACATGACCCTGCATCAGCTGTTCTCATTTAGGGTAGGAAGGGAGCCTGGTTGTGAAGGTACAGATTCAAATTGGTCTCCAGAAGTCAGTCTTTCTGTAGTGGCCTTTGAAGATGTCAGAAAACTCAAGGACTGTCAAACACACCCAAGTGCACTCAGTGGCCTCCAAGGGATTTGGATCCAATGCCTTTGTTCATTCATCCACCGTATAGACTGCCTATTGGTTCTAGAATCTGTGCAGCAAGGTGATGGGTGTGGAAAACTGGTCCCCTGTCCCGGCCTCCACAGTGCTGGGATTATAGGCCAGTACCACCAGGCCCAACTAGAACTGGTTCTGGTGGGGGTCTACAGAGCACAGCAGTGACCTGCCCTGGCTGGGACTCTGGATAATGTTGGGATCCCCAGGAAACAAGTGAGGATAAGGAGATCTGTAAAAAGAAAGGCTAGCTGTGTAGAAGGTGGTCTCAGTGGGAGCTGAATAAGGCGAACAGAGAAAGGGCTGAGGTTGGCAGGAAAGAGGAATCCAGCTGGAGAAGGGAAGACAGAGAAGCTGGGGGGGTTGCTAGATTTCCTTAGCCTCGTGCTGTTTTAAAATCCTTATTGTGTTTATTTTGAGGATGGGAAGGAGTGGGTATGTTCCACAGTATGTCTGTGGAGGTTGGGACAACCTGTGGGGGCTGGTTTTCTGCTTCAGATCTCGGGGATTGGACCCAGGACATCATGCTTGGTAGCACACTCCTTTGCTACTGAGTCATCTCTCAGAAGTCCTTGAGACCCCATGCAGATTTTTAAGTCAGTGGGAGACAGGGTTAGAATGGTTTAAAGTGCTCTGGGTTCTCTCTGGAGATTGGATGGGAGGCAGTGAGTTAGGAGCTGTGGTGGTGTCCTGGCTGCGGCAGTATTTGGGAGGCTGGTAACCTAGGTCTGAGACAAAGAGTGGATGGGGGAAGGAGGTAAGCTGGGAGACATCTTACAGATGTTGACGGGTTACGTCACAGTCATCAGATGCAAGGGATGAAAAGAGAAGGCTGGAAACCAGTCCTAGTTTAGCACAACAAGTCCTAAGATCGTATTGTTCAACAGGAGGCAAGGGCAAGAGAAACAGCAAATTGGGGGTAGCATTACCTTCCCTATGCACCTATGCACTGTCTCTGAGAATATGCTAAGAGGCAGTGGGCAGGGACAGCAAAGATCAGGAGAGGTCATGATGGAGGTGCAGGCTGGGGGCCACGCGATGACCTAAGCTGTTGGGGACAGTCAGTCAGAGGAATCGTGGGAGAACGAGTGAGGGAGACACTGACACTGACTGGCAGGCCCAGCGGGAACAGCCAGGAGGCCTGAGAGTCAGTGGGAGCCAGAGCTATTCGGGTGTCTGAGCCTTTGCCCTTACCTCCCAGTGACCTTGAGCCAGCTGCCGTTGTTCAGCTCCTGGGCAAGGCCCCGCTCTCCAGCAAGGAGGCTTGGTAGTCTGGACCCTTGAGGAATGGTCACCTCTTTCTTGGTGCTTTCCAAGAATTAGAGTGAGGAGCTCTCTGTGCTGACTTCGTTGCTCCTGGTTGCTTGGAGGAGGAAGTGTGGCGATGTGGAAAGGCAGGGTGTGTGCTGACATGACATCACACAGATCAGGCTTCGGGAGGCATCTCGGAACCCCCCAGTCTGGGACTCTTACCTACAGTAGGGACTCAGTTTATACTATCTGTTGAGTGAATCACCTCATCAGGCCTTCTTCTCCTGTGTGACTTTCAGGGACAGATAGCACTAGACTGGTGTTTCGTGCCAGACAGACTGACAAGGGCAAGTCAGGAGGACTGCGGCAGTGGGGCAGAAAGACAGCTTACACTGAGCTCTCAGATAGTGGTGGCTTTTCTCAAACAGCCTCATGAGGTTCCTGTGACGGCAGGAGGTGCCGAGCTGCTGTAGGCTGGCGGCCCACAGAGGAGGAACTCACAGGTGTGGTGGTTCTCAGCAGTGAGGAGTGACCAAGTCCTGGCCAAGTCTTTCCAGGTGACTTAGTTTTTTATGGTAGCTAGGAGGGAATTTAGTAGCAAGCCCTTCTCAGGAGAAAAATGAAGCATGGGAGCTGAGCAGGGTTCTGTTGTGATTTTGGGTCACGTCACACTCTGGTCTTTAAGCAGTAGGCCTCCAATAGCAAGCCTTTGTAATCATCCAGCAGGGAAGAGTTCCGGCCACACACATGTATTAAACACATATTAAATAAGTAAATAAATGTTTAAAAAGTGACTCAGGCTGGAGAGATGGCTCAGCAGTTAAGAGCTGACTGCTCTTCCTGAGGTCCTGAGTTTAATTCCCAGCACATTGATGGCTCACAACCATCTGTAATGGGATCTGATGCCTTCCTCTGGTGTGTCTGAGGACAGGAAAAAGACTCAAACTCCAGGCTCACCTTGTAGTAAAGGCTGCTTGCTGCCTTGGGGGTTAAGATGAGGCAGTCATGTCTCTGAGAGTTTCCCAGTGAGCTTTGCTTTAGATATTCTCAGTGTTACCTGCTGGAAAAGTGGTCTAAATAGCTTCCGTCGTACCTCCCCTATCTGTGACCTGCCGTCTGGATGTCCCAGCTCAGGGTGCTGTCCCAGCTCAGGGTGCTGTCCCAGCCCAGGGTGCTGTCCCAGCCCAGGATGCTGTCCCACCTCAGGATGCTGTCC
>NC_034592.1:20106197-20110483 GCF_900095145.1 Mus pahari | reverse complement strand
TGCTGTCCCACCTCAGGATGCTGTCCCACCTCAGGGTGCTGTCCCACCTCAGGGTGCTCAGACTTTCTTTTCTTTCTAATTATCTATCTGGCTTTGCTGTGTTTTCCAGGAGGATTCAAGTTTATCATTCCATTTCTCTGCTTAAGTTTTTGTTTCTATCAAAATTTGATTTTTTTTTTTTTTTGGACTCTCAAGTCTTGTTTCATGGATGCAATGGATGCAGTAATTTTTAGGTCTTTCTCTTTAAACACACATACACACAGACAAAGACTCACATATGTCTAATCTCAATTTCCTCCTTTTTTGGGGGGGGGTTGGTAGTTTTATTTGTTTTAGTGTCTGCTTTCCATGCAGGAATTTTTCCTCAGATGTTCAGCAAACTGTGTTGTCTGCTTATGATTAAGAGTGGGAGACACTGACAGCAGTTGAGAGCTTTCAGCCTGGATGGGATGTGTTGTTGAGAGATCCTAAAATCAATGTCTTTTCATCTTAGACTCAGAGTCCCCAGGGAATGTCCTCCTGCCCAAGAGACCACAGTCTAGTTATAGGAAATCTGGAAATTCAGTGAATGAAAAGACTGGTGGTAAAAGGGGGATTCCCCCCCCCCCCCAGATATGGATTCTTCATGCAGCCCTGACTGTCCTGGAACTTGCTCTGTAGACTAGGCTACCTCAAACACAAATCTGCCTGCCTCTGCCTCCCAAGTGCTGAGATCAAAGGTGTGGTGTCATCATGTCCAGCAGGAAGAGGATTCTTGAGGAGCTGTGTATATAGCTCATTTGTTTTTCTTTTTTCACGTTGAGGCCTCTAGTAGGAATTCTGGAATTTTGGTTTCTTTTTAAAAAAACATAAAAATATTATAAGAATATGATTTTGTTTTAATCCCATGTGTGGGGATTTGGGGGTGCTCAGCAGCTGACTATGATATGCCTCGTGTTCTAGCAGAGGCATGGCTTTGCCAGCTGCAGGTAGTTTCTCTGTGTGATATTTGGAATTCTGGGAATTTTCCAGTGTGTATGTAAATGCTAGGGCCCCATAGGTGAGGTTGGGGGTTGTTGGTCATTTAGGGCGGTTGATTAGTTTGTTGGAGTTGTGCTCAAAGAGAAATAAGAAAGAAATTAGATTCAGAGATCTTTATTTCTTTTCCTCTCTATCTTTCTTTCTTTCCTCTTTAGTGATAGGGGGTGATGCCAGAGATAAAGGGTGGGAAAAAGAAGAATCTACAAAGTAGCAGAGACCAGCAACAGAGGCCCATACTCACCAGGTATCTTGGCTCCTCCAGGCCAAGGGAAAGCACCATTGTTCTGGGGTGTTGGAGGTGTGTTCACCAGCCATGGCTAGTGGTGAAAAGTATGCAGTCTGCCCAAATGCTCTCCTCTTGAGTTCCACAGGCACGTGTGCTGCCAGCTCCAAAAGCCTCTGAGGTTCTGTGTTCAGTTTGCTAGTTTTTCCTGCCCTATTTACTAAGTCAGGATGGATGGACACACTTGGACCAGCTTACCTTTGATGGATGTAAAGTGCTAGTATGTCTGGTGTAGAAAATCATACCTGCCAGGCAGTGGTGGTGCATGCCTTTAATCCCAGCACTTGGGAGGCAGAGGCAGGCAGATTTCTGAGTTCGAGGCCAGCCTGGTCTACAGAGTGAGTTCCAGGACAGCCAGGGCTACACAGAGAAACCCTGTCTTGAAAAAACCAAGAAAGAAAGAAAGAAACAAAGAAAGAAACAAAGAAAGAAACAAAGAAAGAAAGAAAGAGAAAATCAGACCACAGACTGTAAAATGAGATGTTAGGAGAACTGCATTCTGGGAAGGAAGGAGGGAAGTGCTCATCAGACAGGCTGGGCTCCACCACAGCTGGCTGCTGGCTTCCTCACAGCAGGTGACAGGCTCTGTGGGCTACTATTTTTTACTTTCTCACTGGTATAAACAATCACAAATCTCAGCCTTTTATTGCTGGGTATGCGGGTAGCAAGTAAGAGCTGGACTACAGGTTAAAAACAAATATTTAGGTCCAGTGTGGTGGCTCTTGTCTTTAATCTTGGCACTTGAGAGGCAGAGGCAGATGGAGCTCTGTGAGTTTTCAGGTCAGGTCAGCCTGGCGTTCATAGGGAGTTCTAGGCCTGGCCAGCCAGGGTATAAAGTGAGACCTTGTCCCCTCCTCCCCAAAACACACACACACCACCACCACACACCCCAAACAAACAAAAAAACAACAAGCCAACAAACAGAAAAAAACCCAAGTACCTGTGATAGCCCAAATCCAGGAATCACATGATGAACTAGCTTTCCAGACTCTAACATACATCTTCAACAAAGTGGTCTTGGGCATAGAGCCATAACACAGTTACACCATGTGGAGATGTCACCAGGCTTGCTCTGCTACTTTCCCACTGCTCAACTGAGGGCCAAGACCACCCCAGCAGAATATCCCAGTTATGCCTGGATACTTGGAGAAGTCTGTCCAGTTCACAGAGAGCTGCCTCCTATCATTTCAAGTGGAAAAGAACATAAAATGTGTGCATAGGAAATTTGAAAAAAACTGTTGTTTCGGGGGAGCATGGTCGTATACACGTTGAACCCCAGGATTTGGGAGACGGGCAGGCAGATATCTGTGAGTTTCAGGTCAGCTCAAACAACATAGTGAGATCCTCAAAAGCAAAACCAAAGTCCTTTGGTTCTCCTCCCCTGGGTTTTTGTAACAGGGTCCAAGCTTGTCCTGAACTATGTAGCCAAAGATCACTGTGAACTCCTGGTCTTGCTCCCCTCCCACCAGGCTTAGTTAGCATTTACAGATGTCTTGTAGAGAAGGAAGATGCACAGCAAAGGCTTATTCAGACAGGTTATTGTGAAGGACTGCAGGAAAAGCAGCCTTAACTTTTCTCAGCTATGACGGTCACGAGCTAAAAGTTCAAAGGAAAGGTAGCGGGAAATGAATGGGGTGGAGCTAAGGAGGAGTTCCCAGGTGAGAGCGGGGCAACAGGAAGCAGGAGTAGTGCCAAGCTGAGGAAGGATGCATGACGCATGATGCAGTGGCAGAAGGAGAACTGCGAACAGAAGTCACTTGGTCTGTGTACTCAGTGGAAGCTCCCATCCGGTCCTTTCTCTGGTTTGTCAGCATTCTTCTCTTCCGGGAGCCCCGCCTTCTTCCCGTGCTTGATTCTGAGCCCAAACCCAAATAGGAGATATATATATATATATATATATATATATATATATATATATATATATATGTGTGTGTGTGTGTGTGTGTGTGTGTGTGTGTGTGTGTGTGTATAAATAAATAATCTTTAGAAGATACTTTTAGAATTATTTGTTTTATTTTATGTATATGTGTGTTTTTCTTGTATGTCTGTGAGCCATGTGTGTGTCTGGTGCCTGTAAAGGTTAGGAGAGAGTTTAGGATCCCCTGGAACTAGAGTTACAGACAGTCGTGAACCACCCTGTGGGAATCAAGCTTGGGTCCTCTGTAAGAGCAGCACATGCTCTCAGCTGCTGGGCAATGGTTCCACCCCCTTTCCTTCTGGTGTCTTATTGTAATCAATTGCATGGGTTTAGGAAAAGTATTCTTCCCGAAAACTGGATCGTTCTGTGTTCTTATCTCTAACTAGGGACTAGTTCCTGCCTCTAGAAGCTTTCCTGAGGCTTTCTTCTCATGTCAGTGATGAGACCCACAGGCGTCTGTATTGAAGGTTCCAGAGGAACTTTCAATCTTGGCTCAGACGACTGGGTCAGAGTAGAGTCTTGGTACTGTTGAAATTTTGGTCAGACTGTGGGTATTTAATAGCACCCCTGGCCAGGGCACTCAAAGTCTCCAGTCAAGGATTCCCTGGAGGTAAGTCCAGTCCCTGCACTGGCCTGGCCTGCCTGCTGGGTTCCTGGGATGGAGGAAGTCTCCATTCCATCGCACTTTCTTCCAAGTGTGCTTTCCGTCTAATGTTGGTCTCTGGGCGAACAACACACAAGAACTGTAACTGGGAACCGTTAGATGCCACGTCTACTATTGTGGCTGCTGGCCACTTCTTGGGTCTCCAAGGTTCCCAGACTTATTGCTTATCACAGGGTATGTGCTAAAGAAACTCAGTGGTTGATAGAGAAATACATGCATACTGGGGGCCAAATGGGGCGTTAGTATATGAATGTCCCTGCTGGTGTGCAAGAGAGGGGCAACGTCTTTTCTTTAGCAATACAGACCAGACTGTCTCCCTCATCACTGAATCTCTGTTGTTCCTTCCTCCTTCTCTCTCTCTCTCTCTCTCTCTCTCTCTCTCTCTCTCTCTCTCTCTCTCT
>NC_034592.1:20097376-20104787 GCF_900095145.1 Mus pahari | reverse complement strand
TTTGAACTCAGGACCTTTGGAAGAGCAATCAGTGCTCTTAACCACTGAGCCATCTCTCCAGACCCCTGACAATTTTCTTTAAAACAATGCCTCCACTTCATGTAAATCATGGTCAAAATAACGTGTCAGCCCTGTTTGTCTAAAGTCCTGGTATTGTATGGATGGTAAGCAGCAGCCAGCTATGGCGACAAGTGATGGAAAATAAGATTACATGAAGAGTTTTCCCAACTTCCCTACCACATAGATGTACACTCCAATTCAATCTAGATGACACAGAGGCAGGCAGAACGCTCAGGGAGCTTTTCTTTTGCATCCTAGTACAGACCAGAAGAACAACCACAAACTGTTCAAGGGCTATCAATGCATGCAAATCTATCTATCTATCTATCTATCTATCTATCTATCTATCTATCTATCTATCCATCCATCCATCCATCCATCCTTCCTTCCTTCCTTCCTTCCTTCCTTCTTCCTTTATTTATTTATTTATTTAGACAGTCTTATTATATAGACCAGGGTGACCTGGAACTCATAAAGATCTGCCTTCCTCTACCTCCCAAGTACTGGGATCAAAAAGATGTACATCCCCACACTGGGCTTTGTCTAGGCTGGCCTTGAACTCATTACGTAGCAAGGATCTTGGATTCTTTCGTGTTTGTTTTTTGAGACAGGGTCTCATTATGTAGCCCTGGCTGACCTCAAACTCACAGAGATCCACCTGCCTCTGCCTCCCCTTGCCTGGCTGAACTTGGACTTTTAAAAAATGATTTGTATGTTTATTTATTTATTTCGTTTTTTGAGACTGGGTTTCTTTGTGGATCCCTAACTGTCCTGAAACTTGCTCTATAGGTCAGACTGGTCTGAAACTCAAACAGAACTCCCTGCCTCTGCCTCTCAAGTCCTAGAATTAAAGGCATGTGCCACGACTACCTGGCTCTAATTCTTATTTTTGAGATTATTATGTAATTACTTCATTTCCTCTATTCCCTTTTATGTACTACCTCCTTTTCTGATTTGCTTTCACTCAAATTTATAAACTCTTTTTGTTCAATTGTTGTTGTTGTGTGTGTGTGTGTAACGTATATACACATACATGTATATATAATGTTTTTATACACACACACACACACACACACACACACACACACACACATAATGGCTCTGCTATTTTTCATCCACCATAGTAGTATGCAGGTGTTCTATGGCTTTATCTTACAATGCTTGGGTTTTATGTTTCATTTCCCCACATAATTAATTAAAATAAACTGTTTTTTTATATGTTCTTTTGAATCTTCATGTACATTTTGTTTTGTAACTAGACAATTTGATTCCCTGAGCCTCAAAATTCTACTGTGTAAAGTAAGGGTGATTATACATACCCATGGCTGGCTGTGTGCTTTCAAGGAACTGTCTCCCACAGTTCCTGTGTAGCCCTGGCTGTCCTGGAACTTAATCTCTAGACTAGACTGTTTGTTGTTGTCGTTTTGTTTGTTTGCTTTTTTTAAATGGGAGATTTGAAAAGAATTTTGTGATCTAATTGTGTAAAATAGTTGCTGGGTGTGATGGTACACATCTTCAGACCTAGCCGAGGCAGAGGCAGGCAAACTCTCTTGTGAATTTGAGACCAGCTTGGTCTACATAGTGAGTTCCAGGACAGCCAGAGCTACATAGTGAGACCCTGTCTCAAAACAAAACAAGCACCCCCCAAAAAATACCCAGAAAAATAAAACAAAAATAGGGTTGGTGTTGGTACAGTTTGGTGGTAGAACATAAGTTTGTCATACATAAGATCCTGGGTCTGGCACTGGTACAAACCAACAACCCAGCAAGTGAGTACAGAGAGAGATGCTGAGATGGTGACTCTTCTCACCTGAGGGTCTCTGTGTCTCTGCGTTTATATAACACCACAGGATCCCTGCATTTGTGGAAGGATTAAGGGAAGAGTTTTCCTGATCCATCTGGTTTGCAGACTGTACTTTAGGACAGCCATTGTTTACCTGTATTGTTCTTCAAGAGTGAAGACAAGTGTCCCAGCAAGGCCCCATGGGAAAACCTCTAAGACTTCTGTTCAAGCTATGGACTTTGAACTGGGTCTTCTGAACACTGGGTCTGTGTGGGACTGGAGAGCTCCTGGGCTGAGTCACCTCCTTCAGCTCTGACTGGGGCCTGTGGGAGTACTCATCAAGGCCTGCTACCCTGAAGGCCGGGGCATCTGTTCTCATGCCGCAACCCTAGCTAGGCTCCAGTTCACTAAGTTCACTAAAGTGAATGTAGTCGCGCGCGTGCGCGCGCGCGCGCGCGCGCGTGTGTGTGTGTGTGTGTGTGTGTGTGCGTGTGCGTGTGCGTGTGCTTGTGCGTGTGCGTGTGTGTGTGTGTGTGCGTGTGCGTGTGCGTGTGCGTGTGCGTGTGCGTGTGTGTGTGCGTGTGCGTGTGCGTGTGCGTGTGCGTGTGCGTNGTGCGTGTGCGTGTGCGTGTGTGTGTGCGTGTGCGTGTGCGTGTGCGTGTGCGTGTGCGTGTGTGTGTGTGTGTGTATCAAGGACACACTGGGTGTTGTTCCTCCAGAGCTGACCTTTTTGCTTTCTGAGATGGTCTCTGACAGGGACTTTGGCTTCACCTAAGCAAAGCTGGCTGCCTCACAAGCCCCAGGAACCCTCCTGTCTGCCTTTCTCTCATTTGGGTTGCAAGTACATGCAACAATGCCTGGCTTTGTGTTTGAAGTATGAGGTTCCCACTCAGGTCTTCAAGCTTGTGTGACCTGAGGTGGATGGTGGAAACATTTTGGTTGAGTACTTGACCGGCTCTAGAGGTCTCTTGGTCTCTCTTCCTATAGAGGAGCTCTGCAAACTTGAGGGAACGAGATGGGATTATATGAGATAGAAAATAGCCCAGGCCACTTGATTCTCCATGCTAAAATGGGCTCTAATCCATGTTTCCTTTTTGGTATTGGATTAAAGAATGTAGGGCATCGCTAGGATTGGCTGTTAATAATACCCAGGACAAATATATGCTGTGAGGATTTGGGGGACGAGATAAGGCTGTAGGAAGGATGCAGATGCACCAGTTAGGCACGCCTGTGAACACTTGTGCTGGGTTGGACTTTTCTCATTGTGTCTCCACATTCCCCAATCTGAATGTCTCCTGAGCAATATCTTTTTACTGCATTTAAATTAAGTTTTGGAGCCGGGCGTGGTGGCACACGCCTTTAATCCCAGCACTCTGGAGGCAGAGGCAGGNGAATTTCTGAGTTCGAGACCAGCCTGTTCTACAGAGTGAGTTCCAGGACAGCCAGGGCTGTACAGAGAAACCCTGTCTCGAAAAAAAAAAAAACCATAAATAAATAAATAAATAAAGTTTTGGTAGCAAAAGATATATTCAGCCTGAGTCATTTGTTAAGTTCAAATAAAGCAGAGGGGGCTGGACTGTATATAGCTCAGTGGCAGAGCACACACTTAGCTCCCCTACCAGGTCACAACCCCAGCACAGCCACAGGCAGGCACACCTTTTGTGAGAGAGTGTCCTGTCCTTCGAGAGTCCTGCATTCAGCCAAGGTGGTTCTGCTTTGGGAATTTCGCTGACTTTAACTAAAACCTAGGACACCTGCGCTTTGATGCCCCCTCCACACTCCAAGAGTTCTTTCAACAGAAGACCTCAAAGGAATGTAGAGGAGGCCCTCCACAGTGGTTCCAGGGCACTGAGTTCTGTTTTCTAGTTGGCTTGCTTGTCTGTTTGTACTAGTCGAAGCACAGAGCAACACTGGGGCATACCAGCAATTAGAGCTAATCATTTTGTCTCATAAAGGCAACATTTTGCTCTACGTTTTTCCAGTTTGCCTGTGCATTTATACTTTTAAAAAATGGCTGTATGTATAACATTAGAGGGAAAAGAGACTGTGAATTTCAGTAGAGCAGCAAAGGACATAAGGGAGGGCTTGGAGGGAGGGAAAGGAAGGGAAATTATGTAATTACATTATAATCGTAAAAATAAGAAAATTAGCCAGGTGGCGGTGGCGCACGCCTTCAATCCCAGCACTTGGGAGGCAGAGGCAGGTGGATCTATGAGTTTGAGGCCAGCCTGGTCTACAGAGCAAATTCCAGGACAGCCCTGTCTCAAGAATTAATTAATTAAAAAGCCCTCAACTCAGGTATTCCCAGTATAAGTCAAGAAGTTAAGGCACAGAGAGAATAAATAACTTCAAGGTCACAAAACAACATCAAACCCAGTTGTATTTGCTTTGAAACATTGACATGCCAGCCTTCAATGAAATACATAGGATTCTAGTGCCCTAGATGTGACTTTGTGTAAAAGTTGTAGGGCTGAAGAGATGGGTGAGTGGGCTTGACATGAATCCCATCCCTAGAACCCCTAAAGATGGAAGGAGAGCCAGGCATAGAGGACCCCACAATCAAAGCACTCAGGAGGCAGGGGCAGGATCATTGCAAATTTGAGGTCAACCTGGACTATGTAGCCTCAAAAGGTAAAATAGAAATCCAGGCTCCTGGTTTTACTTAAAACTGTGGTCACAAATCCCAAATTAGCTTTTAGAACTGTCCAGAAATGGTAAACTGCGGAAATTCACTTCCGTGATCTCTAGGAAGATACAAGGTATCTATTTTTCTCAAATCTTCCACTGTCACTTATCCCCTCACCCCCACCCCAGCTGATATCATCATCTCCACCAGCCCATTACAGCATCCTGTGGTCTCAGCCCCTCCCGCCCAGGTCAGGTGGGCCATGCCCCTCTCCTAGAAGGGGAGGCAGGATCCTGATCCACCCTTCTTTTGTTTTTGCCAAAGCCAAATGTTCTGATATCTCACATCTTTCAGAACAAACAAAACCTTCCTTTACTTTCTTATCTCTGTTCTCTTGGTTTATTTGTTCTCTGCTACCTTTAGCAAGTCTTTCTGAAAAGGATTGTCAAGGTCATCTCTCTGTCTGTCCTCCCTCTCCCTCTAGTCTGTTCTTGTCTCACTGAGAGCCTGTCAAAGGCAGCCGAGCTCATGTCTGGAGTGTAGCTTGGCTGGCCTCTAGACCAGACTGGCCTCAAACTCACAGACACCCACCTGCCTCAGCCTCTGCCTCCCAAGTGCTGGGATTAAAGGTGTGAGCCACCATCGCTTGTTTATTTTTATTTTATGTATATGGGTATTTTTCCAGTATGTATGTCATTGCACCATTTGCATATAGTGACCACAGAGGCCAGAAGAAGAAGGTGTCAGATCCCCTGGGCCTGGGGCTGCAGTTGAGTCACTTTGTGGGAGCTGAGAATCAGACTCCAAGTCCCCTGCAAGAGCAGTGAGTTCTCCAAACCGCTAAGCTGTTTCTCCAGCCCCTAAAGTTTTAGGGTTTTATTTGATTTTATTTGATTCCCTGGAATTGGAGCTATAGATGGTTGTGAGCCACCATGTGGGTGCTGGGAATGGAGCCCAGGTCCTCTAGAAGAAGCAGCCAGTGCTCTTAACCACCGAGCTGCTTCCCCAACCCACAAAATAAAATAAGACTCCTGGTACCCTCCTAATGTCCATGTCTCCTTTCTTTGTACCCCTCAGTAGTCTCCTGCCTCTTCTCTTCTCTTCCTGTCCCAAGTGCTGGCGTTTGTTATACAATATGTGTCACATTGGCCTGCTTTTTCCATCTCCATCCACAGTACCTCAGGTTACCTCCCCACCTTCCATGGGTCCACACCACTCATCCAATAAAAGATAAAAAGTTCAATTCCCAGCAACCGCATAGTAGCCCACAACCATCTGTTAATGGGATCCGATGNCCTCTTCTGGTGTGTCTGAAGACAGCTACAGGGTATTCATATACATTAAATAAATAAATAAATATAAAAATAAATATAAAATAAAAATAAATATAAAAAAATAAATCCACCAATGGATGACTCCACTGACAAGCTCCAGGTCTGGTGACTGCTTACCTCTGAATTATAGCACATCAGGGACCAAGCCATCAACCCATAAGCCTGTCGTCTGCCTCCATCCGAAGCCCATACACACCTATTCAGCCCCAAGCCGATGTCAAGTGTCTTTTCTTTGTCCCCTACAAGCTTTTTGAGTGTCCCTCTCTTCTCTCTATTTGGTGGCTGCTTCTTAGTCAGGACTGACTTCCTGGGATGGCCTTGCTCCATCCCTGTTTGTGCTGTGACCTGGACCCTGGCATACTCTTTTCCAGGCACACAGGAGACACTTTGGGTACTGCTTTCATCGAGTGGTTGCTCCCATCGTGAGTCTGTGAGGCCTTGGGAGCTGGCTGAAGCTTGTGTTGCTCCTCCAGTATCTGCTACACTTGGGCCCCCAGCCAGTGCTCACTGAGGGAGTGAAGGCATGAATGTGTGTTTTCCTATATCATTATTTCCAATGGGTACACACTAGTCTATTAAAGGAATATAACCTAATTTGCTCAAACATGTTCTGTCCAGTTTTTCACTACACCACAAAATAAGTATATCACAGGAAATATTTTTGAGTAATCTGTGGACTATTGTGCTGGCATTTAAAATCCTAGGGGTCTGACTGGGACTGTAGCTCAGTGACGGAGCACTTGCCTAGTATGTGTGGGGCCCCAAGTTCAATCCCCTAAAAGGACCACAAACAATTAAGTCCCAAGAAGTAGAAGTATTTCTCTCTTATTAATCTTATTTTTATATTTTAATTTTAAGGCAGGGTTACATGAGACTATTTCATGCGAGTACATAGAGTACTTTGAGCATATCCTCCCATCCAAGATGCAGTTTTACTAACATAGGAAAATGAGTATATAAAGTAAAAGAAAACCATGAAAGATGATCTCAGCTATATGAAGTCACATAGAAAAGCTAGTATAAAGTGAACTAAAAGTTAACTAAATATATTTAGGTTGGCAAGATTACAAAGGATTTTCCCTTGTTTCCCTTTTATGGTACTGGGGATTGAACCCAGGACCTTGTGTTTGCTCCCCAACAGTGTAGCAGTCACTGGAGGAACAGCAGCAGCTTCTGCCAGCTCCCAAGGCCGCACAGGCTCATGATGGGAGCTTGGAGATGGTTTCCAATTATTACCTAGGCTGGCTTTGAACTTGCCACCTTCCTACTTCAGCCTCTTGAAACAAGCATTAGATGTATTTTTAATATTATTTATCTGTTTTTTTATGTTTTGCATTATTTTATTTTGTGATGCTAGTGCTCAGATCTGCGCCTTCCACTGCTGGGCAAGCACCCCACCTCCAAGCTACACCTCTGCCTGCCTGGGGTTTTGTTTTTGTTTTTGTTTTTTGTTTTTTGTTTTTTTTTTAAAGATTTATTTACTTATTATATGAAAGTACACTGTAGCTGTCTTCAGACACTCCAGAAGAGGGAGTCAGATCTCGTTACAGATGGTTGTGAGCCACCATGTGGTTCCTGGGATTTGAACTCTGCACCTTTGGAAGAGCA
>NC_034592.1:20086086-20097342 GCF_900095145.1 Mus pahari | reverse complement strand
ACTCCAGAAGAGGGAGTCAGATCTCGTTACAGATGGTTGTGAGCCACCATGTGGTTGCTGGGATTTGAACTCAGGACCTTTGGAAGAGCAGTCGGGTGCTCTTACCCACTGAGCCATCTCTCCAGCCCTGTTTTTTGTTTTTTTGAGGCAGGCTAGTCTTGAACTTGGCCCACCTTGGCTTAACATTTAACATCTTCCTGTTTTGCATCCTAACTGCTATGGTTCCAGGCAAGTCCCACCCACCACAACTTGATATTTTTGTTTTTAATAATCAGAAGAAAAGTTCCTAAAAACTTGAGAACACTTCATGAGAGGATGGATTCTTGATGGTCAGAAGCAGAGTTAAGACCCTCTGTGTCCTAGAAGGGTGGCAAGGACCTGAGTGCCGGAGACACCTGTTGATGTCTGCTGTGACTTCACTCCAGGATAATGTGGGGCCTGGCCTTTCACAGGGGCAGGTCATATTTCCTACAAGGCCTCTGTGATATATGCGAGGCCTCTGCTGCCGTTCTTGTAGGGCTGTGGTGTTGTAGAAACTCACAACATGACAGCTGTGGTGAGCCCATGGCACAGTGAGCTCGGAAGACCTCAGGCCTCCTGACCGGAGAGTTAGAGGGGGCTCGTGGGCCTGAGGCCTGGTCTGAGTCTTTTATTTACTTACAGCAGTGGTTCTCAAATCTAATATCCTGGGGGACGGGGGTGGGAACGACGACTTCCAGCTGTCTCCATAGGAAGGCTGTGAGGTCATTGGCCTCCTTTTCATGCTCTCTGAGCACTTTCCAGATGTCACCTGATTCCAGATAGATTGGCTTCAGAAGCAGAAGGGACAGACAGCTGTCCTCTCTGAATGCAGGCATTAGGAGAGCTACAAAGATGTAAGACCCCTGCATTCTCCCTATATGGTTACTGTTCGTTCACGAAAATATTATTTATATTAACACACACAGATTTATTATTATTATAAATGAATCGGTTACATTTTTTCCAGTTGATTTTTGTCTTCAAAACAATATCTCCCTATATTGTCCAGGCTAGCATTCTACTACCTCTATGTCTCAGGCTGGCCTCAAGTTCAGAATCTGCCTACTTCACCCCCGAAGTTCTGGGTATGCAGGTGTGTGACACGGCCGGCTAGCTTCACTCTTAGTGCCCACTGTCATTTACTCACATAGAGAATCTCTGGGGTCTTGTGTTTTGAAAACCATAAAGAAGACTGCATTTTGTTTGAGGTCAAAATGTCTACAAACCAATGAGTTAGGGAACCCAGGAAAGGCCTGCCTCTGTGGTGGCTGAGCATGGCTCTGCAAACAGGCTGGATGAACTGTTCTACTGGGGAAGCAAGCCTGTGAAAGATGCTCTAGTAGGCTGGTGTGGAAATTACAGTAACATTCTCTTTCTCCCTCCCTCTCCATCCTTCTCCCTTCTTTTCTCTCCCTCTTCTTCCCTCTTTCCCTCTCTCCCTCTCTCTCCCTCTTTCTCCCTCCACCACCTCCTTTTTTTTAGAGATCATGCATGATGTGATCAAGAAGGTGAAGAAGAAGGGCGAGTGGAAGGTAAGTAATGAGCAGCTCGTGACCGGAAAGGTGAGTTCATGGTGAGGAGAGCAGGGGCCGGAAGATGCAGTGGATGAAGCATGCCCTGTGCAAGTGTACGGACCAAATTCACGTCCCCACAGCCATTCAGGGATGGCAGGCAAGATGGTGACCTGCTTGTGACCCCAGCACTAAGGAGATTGAGGCTGGCTGACTGGGCAAGTGGCTAAGTGCACTAGGACAATCGGTGAGTCCTGGGATCACCGAGAGGCCTCAGCCCAGTAAACAAAGTGAGGTCTATTGATGAGGACACATGCCATCGGTGCGTGCATTCCCTCACACACACATGAGCACATACATGCAGACATTCTCCCTAACCTGCACTCACAGAAGAAACAAAGAAGGCAGAGCTGGGTTGCAGGGAGGAGATAGAAGTGAGTGCTTTTCCCAGGCCTGAGGATGGCCGGTGCATGAGTGTGGTCAGAAGTCTCTTCCTGGACATGGAGCTGGTGAGATGGCTCCGTAGGCAAAGGTCCTCTGAGATCAGCATCACACCGGCCAGGAGCTAGTGGGACTCTCGGAACTTCCTCATGTGCTGCTGGAGGGGCTGTACTGTCCATTTGGAACTTCAGATTTCCCTGGAGTCAAGAGCCCACACATGCCCAGGCTCACTGGGCATGGGAGCTGACTGGCCAAGGAGGACTTTGAAGCTCACTTCTGGCTATGTGGAGTTCTGTTTCTGTTCTCCCAGGCTCTAGAGGAAAGGCCATCTGGTGGGAGCTCGCTAGCATGTCTCTCTGTCACCTTCTCCTTTAGGCAGGACTTTGTAGACACCAGAATTCCCAGCTGCCTCCGCAGATGAAGCCAAGGGGCTGCCATACAGCAGCAGAACCTTTTTGGCTGGGACTGTCTGTTGTGATGGCTCCCACAGTCAGGGCCTCTCTATGCTTTCTAGCATGAGGGAGAAGAAAAAGCCTTTTTACGCTGTTGGCTTTTTCTCTCTCCTGTGTACGGGGTGAGAGGACATAGCAAAGATGAGGCAAACTCTGCAGGATACAACATATTTGTGCACCTAGTCTGGCAGAGATGTGTGCTGGCGAATGTAGATATCCTGATGGTAGCTGTGCTGAGCCCCATGAACCACCCTGTGTGGACACTAGCCAGTCTCCCATGAGAGCGAATTAGGACCTGAGAATACCCAGTGTTGGTGCTATACATGATTCGCTCTTTTTCTATTTTTGTTTTATTTTGTTTTGTTTTTTTTTTTCGAGACAGGGTTTCTCTGTATAGCCCTGGCTGTACTGGAACTCACTTTATAGATCAGGCTGGCCTTGAACTCAGAAATCTGTCTGCCTCTGCCTCCCAAGCTCTTTTTTTTTTTAAATTATTTTTATTTTGTGTTCATTGGTGTTTTGCCTGTCGTGTATGTCTGTGTGACGGTGTCAGAGCCTCTTACTGGAACTGGAGTTGCAGACAGTTGTGAGCTGCCCTGTGGATGCTGAAAATTGAACCTGGGTCCTCTGGAAGAGCAGCCAGTGCTCTTAACCACTGAGCCATCTCTCCAGCCCCCAATTCCCTCCTCTTTATTGCATTTTGTATAAATGCTTAGGGGTGTTTTTATAGTTTATGAAGCCATGTAGTGGGAGCAAACACTATTGTCAAGAGGGTGAAGTTGGAGGTCCACGCACAACTGTGGGCCACAGGGAAGAGCTTCTCCACACTCCAGAGCGTTCCCTTGGAAGCCAGTGAGGGAAGAAGGGCAGGGACTGCAGCCCTGAGCTCTCCTCTTCCTTGCAGGTGCTGGTGGTGGACCAGTTAAGCATGAGGATGCTGTCCTCCTGCTGCAAGATGACAGACATCATGACTGAGGGCATCACGAGTGAGTGCGCTCTCTCCATCTTCCCTTGCAGCATGTGCTACCCTCCCTGTTCATTACTGTACTGTGAATGTACACGCTTCCAGCAACCCCTGTGGTAAGACCATAAGGCCTGACTGGAGCCCTCACAGAATGCAGTTCTGGGTGCTCCGTAAGTGTATAATAGAGGAATGCCAAATAGAAGGGCTAGGTGGGGAAAGAAGATGGACTGGAGTGATGGCTCAGTGGTTAAGAGTGAGCTGCTCTTGCAGGGGATACAGGTTCAGTTCCCAGCACCCACATTAGGGGAATCTGGTGCCCTCTGCTGGTCTTCGTGGGCACAAACCCACAGAAAGACACACACCTATATGCATACTTTAAAAATAAACATTTTGGGCTGGAGAGATGGCTCAGTGGTTAAGAGCACCGACTGCTCTTCTGAAGGTCCTGAGTTCAAATCCCAGCAACCACATGGTGGCTCACAACCATCTGTAATGAGATCTGACGCCCTCTTCTGGTGCATTTGAAGACAGCTACAGTGTACTTAGATATAATAATAAATACATCTTAAAAAAAAAAAANATTTAAAAAAAAAAAAAAAAAAAAAAAAAACATTTTAAAAAGCAAGATGACACTCTACCCAGAAGAGGGGGAAAACAAAACCAAAATACTTAAGAAAGGAAGAGACCCAAATAGCTGATATGTACGTGAGAAGTTCTCACCTTCACACCGATGAGGGACTCCGTGTAGGGTTGGTAAGCTCGGCGAAGCGTTGGAAACTGCAGTTCCCACTGTGATGTCATGTCAAGCCACACAGCTGCTCCAAAAAGCACTTGGCAATATTTGCTAGAGTTTAAGGTATGTGTGCCTGTGGCCCAGCAGGCTCAAAGTCAGATGTGTATTCTGAACTAACTCAGGTATGTGCTCAACAAACGTGAACTGGAGTGTCCACAGACTGTTGCTCACAAAAGGACCACACAGAAATAGCCAAAATACCCATCAAGTATAGAAAGGTTGGGGCTGCTGATCCAGCGTGGTGGGCAAGGACATTTGCTGCCAAGTCTGATAACCCACTTGTGATCCCTATACTCACATGGTGGAAGGAGAGAACCAACTTCCATAGATTTCCCTCCAACCCCCATGTACACACATGTGCACACACGTACACACACATACATACTAACTCAGTCAATAAACAATTAGAAAAAAAAAGGAGATGGTTAGTTGGATATGGTGGCACGTGCCTGGAATCTCAACACTCAGCAGTCGAGGATTATCATAAATTCAAGAATGGCCTGGGCTATGTAGTGAGGCTTGGATCCAGCCTGGGCTATGAGTGACATGCTGTGTAAAAAAAAAAAAAAAAAGAGTAGAATGTTCATGGTACAGCATATCTTACAACAATGGAAACAGGCAACCTCTTACTGCCCACAGTTATGTCACTGAGTCTAAGTGACAGAAGGAAAATGGCTAGAGAGATGGGTCAGTCAGTAAAGTGCTGGTTGTATAATTATGTGGGCTAGCCTTGTGGGGCAGCTCACATTTATAATCCCAGCACTCCAGAGGTAGAGGCAGGAAGAGCTCTGAATTCAAGGCCACTCTGGTCTACATTACCTGGTCTGTGTCTATAAAAAAAAATATGTAAGCCAAAGTCCCCGGCCTTGCTTCATCCTGGAGCTGTTAGAAGTGCAGTAACGTAACATGGACGATGTATTTGTAATGCCTATTAGGGGTGCGCAGGAAAGCATCCACTCTGTGGCCTGTGGCTCAGTGTACAGAGCTGCCAGTTGAACCTTGTTTTTTTTGTTGTTTTTTGTTTGTTTGTTTTTTATTTTTTTTCGAGACAGGGTTTCTCTGTATAGTCCTGGCTGTCCTGGAATTCACTCTGTAGACCAGGCTGGTCTCAAACTCAGAAATTCACCTGCCTCTGCCTCCCGAGTGCTGGGATTAAAGGCGTGTGCCACCACGTCCAGCTGCCAGTTGAACCTTGAACCATGCATACCTGGCAAGTGCTCTACACCATGAGCTGTGTCCCCAGCTCAAGGGAGTTGGTGACAGATGAAGCCGTCATGGGATATGAAAGGAATTCTAGGGGATCGTTTAGATGAGAAGAAACTGAAGGGGCAAAGGGTCTGTCCTTGACAGAGTGCAGCCTTTCTCTCAGAACAGCTCAAAAGCTGTTAGTGCAGTTGGGAGGGCCTACCATGGTGAGGTTCCACGGTTTCTAATATGGTGGGGAAGGGAAGCAATGGGCTTCATTTCCAGGGAACGTGGTGCTTAAAGAAGGGTAAGTGCTCTCTCTAGGTTTGTGTGTGCTAGCCTGAGGACCTGGCCACATAGCTTCTAGTTCTCTAATCACTGTGGGCTGTGTCTTTGTGTAGTTGTGGAGGATATCAACAAGCGCCGAGAGCCGCTCCCCAGCCTGGAGGCCGTGTACCTCATCACCCCGTCTGAGAAGGTAAATCCCTGTGCCCCCCTCAGGCTGAGACTCTGGGCTTAGGCTCTCTGGCACAGAGCGAGCGCCTGACATTTCTAGGTTAAGCATGCATGAAGCAGGCAGGGTGGGGCTCTTGTGCGGGGAGAAGGCACGCATTGAGCCTCAGAAGATGCAGTAGCAGTGCAGAGTGGACAGCCAGAGCTGGCGCCCAGTGCCCCTCTCCACTGTCTAGTTCCCTCACGCTCTCCAGGAGATCTACCTCTGGGCTTTGGCAGTTTATGGCTTGTGGCATATTTCTTCAGTACCCAGCCTGTACTCAAGCTTTTCCACCTTGCTCAGGTCAGATTTGTACAGCACCATTTTCCTCCTTTTGGCTCATAGTTTTTGCCAGATGTTTGTTTTTTCGGTTGTTTTTTATTTTTGTCAACTTGACACAAGTTAATCTGGGAAAAGGGACTTTGGTTGAGGAAATGCCTCCTCCAGATGATCTGTAAGCAAGTCTGTAGGGCACTTTTCTTGCTTGGTGACTGATGTGAGAGGCCCAGCCCAGTGTGGGCAGTGCCACTCCTAGGCCCAAGTGGTCCTGGGTAGCACGTGTTTTCAAAAATAAGCTGAGCGAGAGAGCAAGGCAGTCAGCAGCGCTCCTCTGTGGCCTCTGCCTCAGCTCCTGCCTCAGGTTCCTGCCCTGCCTTCCCTCAGCAATAGACAGTGATATAGAACTGTGAGCTGAAGTAGGCCCTTCCCTTCCCAGGTTGCTTTTGGTCACAGTGTTTTAGCACAGCAATAGAAAGCCCAAGGGCTTATTTATTTATTTATTTTAAAAATCCCCTGGTTTTCATAAATTGCCTTCATTTTCAAACTCTGGTCTTCAGGTAAGTTTCTGCCAGAACATCCCTATGAATCTTCTCGAAGGTTCTGGACAGTTTTGTGAGTCCAGGTTCCAGTGGTACTGACACTGCCATTCTGTAGTGAACCACATTCTGGAGTGATCTTACCTTTAAGTGCCCAGAGCTGGTTATGACTAATCACAGTGCTAGAGACACACACCAGAAACCATTGCTGTAGTACAAGGAGCCCAAAGCCAGTGGATTCAGTCAGATTTAGGTTGCACTGGCTTCTAAAATTGAATTTAATGCTCCCCTTCCCCCCCTGTTTGCAGTCTGTCCACTCTCTGATCAGTGATTTTAAGGACCCGCCGACTGCTAAATATCGGGCTGCACACGTGTTCTTCACAGACTGTAAGTACCCCGTGGGCGGTTCCTGCTGGCCCAGGTTGGCATTTCTTCACAGTTCCACTGAGGCTGAGCCAGGGCAGGGCAGTGGAAGAAATGAGTGGTACTATAGTTACTCAATCTCTCTTCAGCAGATGAGCAGTGTAAGACACACACACGTGCACACGTGTATACTCACACACGTGCACAGGTATACAACATACATGTGAGTGTACACACACACATACACACAAGCGTATATTCACACATGCACAAGTGTATATATACACTCATGCACAAATGTATAACACTATCAGAAAGAGAAGAAGTAGTAGTAGTTGTTGTCTTTCTGATGAAAGATAGCCCAGCAGGCTCCTCCTCTGGGAGCAGAGGGCTCCCTGCTGAGCAGAATGTCCTGGTGCTCCATCATACAGCCTTCCAGATGTCTCTGGAGCCTGTGGGCTGTTTCTGTGAGGTCTTTGGACCATAACAGTTCCAATGGGCTAGCCCAGAGTTGCCTTTCTGATTTTGTGCTGGGTTGTGTGTGGATAAGTTTCCGAGTGGAGCAGCCACAGCAATAGAGTGGTAGTCTCACCACTCTTCTCCCTCAGGGTAACCCCACAGTCCCTGCTGAGAACGCAGAAAAGGGATGGAACCCCTCCTGGTACCTCAAGCTGTTTTTCTGCCAGGGGCCTCCCATGCTGTGGCTCTCGGTTCCATCATCAGCCCATCAAATCTGTGTGCTTTGTTCCTCACCCTTTCTAAGCGGCGTCTGCTGCTTGCCCTCCTTTGCCTGGAAGCAGCACCTTAGTCTTTATTGGCTTGGGTATCGCAGTCGCTGCGGGGTGCTGTGTTGAGGGCCCTGCAGGTACTTTTCCATCTCTGGAACTCATGGACGGGATGAAGGTATTACTAGGTGCCTTTTTAGAATCTGAGTGAAAAAGAGGTGCAGTGACATCATGGCTGTTGACTGAGCTGGCAGATGGATGGACAGACAGATGGGCGGACAGAAACCCCATTGTCTTTTCTCATTCTTGCAGCATGTCCAGATGCCCTGTTTAACGAGCTGGTAAAATCCCGAGCAGCCAAAGTCATCAAGACGCTGACGGAAATCAACATTGCGTTTCTCCCCTATGAGTCCCAGGTGCGGTCTGTTTCTGTGCGGATGTTTATTTAAGGGAAATGGGCGGCTGCGGCGTTTGCCTGATGACGTCATCCCTTCACCCACCCTTACTGACTGCAGTGGTCTCCTTGCTGCCTGAGCACCACCGATCTCTGCCCACTCCTCTTCACTGACTCCTTGAATAACCAAAGTAGCTGTTCCTAAAAGGGGACGAGGAGGAAGGGCAGACTCTAGAGCACCCATCTGCTGCATAGGAGGCTGTTTTTATTGGCAGTAACCCCAGCTTGTCATGTGCTGAGAGCAGATGGTCACCTCCATCATAAGCTGTTAGCACTTCATCCACCTTTACCCGGAGGTTCCAACAGCAAAGTCCTTCCTATGGAAAAAAATATAAAGCTTTTATCTCCACAAAGGTAAAGCTGGGTGAGAGAATATATGAAACTTATTTATTTTAGAGCTCATCCAAATGTTTTCTCTTGGCAGAAGGAACCAGAAGCCATAGGATTTGTATTTGTTCTGTGGTGTTAAAAGATGTATACTGGCTCTTTATAGATGAGCTCCTAACACTGTGGAGTGGCTCACTGTTAGGCAGGGGCTAGATGGAGCTTGGGTGGTAGAGTGCTTCCATAGAAGGCACAAAGCCTGCTGCAGTTGGGCTGGTGGCAAGCCTGTATTCCTAGCACTTGGAAGGTGCGTGGAGGCAGGAGGTTCAAGGCTGTCCTCAGTTATAACAAGTTAGAGGTGAAGCTGGGCTACATGAGACCCTGTCCAAAAAAAAAAGAAAAAAGAAAAACAAAGAGAAATGGGGTGGGGAGGAGAGAAAGGAAAAGAGAAAGAGAGGGGACAGACACAGCATGGACATCAGAGCTGGCTCAGTGCCTGAGAGGGGACAGATACAACATGGACATCAGAGCTGGCTCAGTACCTTTTGCTTGTCCTGAAGCCTGTCTCCTCCTGGAGCTGAATATAATTACCTGCTTCTCTATACACCCCAGCATCACTGAAGTAAACCAAGTCCAGTCCAGGGTTAGCACATAAAAGCAATTGTTTTTCAGAAAGCATGAGAAAGCAGGAAGTTTAAAAATCTGTTTTTACCAGGCACACCTTTCGTCCCAGCACTTGGGAGACAGACACAGGCAGATCTCTGAGTTTGTTTGGTTTTGTTTGTTTGGTTGGGTTTTTTTGGAGACAGGGTTTCTCTGTGTAGCCCTGGCTGTCCTGGAACTCACTTTGTAGTCCAGGCTGGCCTCGAACTCAGAAATCTGCCTGCCTCTGCCTCCCAAGTGCTGGGATTAAAGGCGTGCGCCACCATGCCCGGCTAGATCTCTGAATTTGAGGCCAGCCTGGTCTACAGAGTGAGTTCCAGGACAGCCAGGGATGTGTAGAGAAACCCTGTCTCAAAAATAGATAGATAGCTGGGCAGTGGTGGCGCACGCCTTTAATCCCAGCACTTGGGAGGCAGAGGCAGGCGGATTTCTGAGTTTGAGGCCAGTCTGGTCTACAAACTCAGTTCCAGGACAGCCAGGGCTATCCAGAGAAACCCTGTCTCGAAAAACCAAAAAAAAAAAAAATAGATAGATAGATAATAGATATAAACAAATCACATTTTAAGTTGAACATGTTCTCAACCCAGTAACCCCAACACTTAGGATTCTGAGGTTGGAGAAGTACCTCAAATCTAATACCAGCCTGGGCTAAGTAGTGAGCTTCAGGTCAGCCTGAATGACAGAGTAAGGCCTTGTCTCCATTGTCACCACCATCACTTTCACAAGGAGGCCCAGGTAGTAATAACAAGTGAGAACTTGAGAGAATCCTGAGAGTTGGGTCACTGCATCTTAAGGAGAGAGTCTAACTTCCACAGCCCTTTACAAAAGGGGTGGGAAGAGCAGGAGGAGGAGCGCTCTTAGAGCAGTTTGCTGAAGACAGGATATCATTAAACCTATAAAAAGCTCCCTTATTTGCCCACAGTTGTGGCACAATCTCCAGATCATGCTTTGTTTATTGAAAGCAAACTCAGACTGGCCTCTGAACCCTCTCACTGCCCTCCAACACCGCTCACTGGACACGCTAGATGTACACACCCTGAGATCTTGGCCTTCACCCTTCCCTCCTCACATCTTCTGCTGGCAGCAAACACCTCACCTCCTTGAGACCCCTCTCAGACCTCCCTCCCCTGTGAGTCCAGGCACACACATGCACATACACGCACACCCATGTATGCATGCACACGTGCACACACATGTGAAAACACACACACAGCCATCTGGGGCATTCTTTGCTTGCTTTATACTTTTCGACCCCATACAGTTTATTACAGAGTGTTTAATGTCTGTCTTCCCCTGTGACAGACTCCTTGGGAGTGGGGATATTCTTGTCACTAACAGTTGAAGTGCTTGGCACTGGAATAAACAAAACCATGAGCAGGCCGCTAGGGTAAAGGATGGGCGGACAGACAGACAGACTGACGGACGTTCTAGCTGCTCACTGATAGGACTTACACCCCTGCGTGCTTTGTCGCCCCTAGGTGTATTCCCTGGACTCTGCTGACTCTTTCCAAAGCTTCTACAGCCCTCACAAGGCACAGATGAAGAATCCGATACTGGAACGCCTGGCAGAGCAGATTGCAACCCTGTGTGCCACCCTGAAGGAGTACCCAGCTGTGCGGTACCGGGGGTAAGGCAGCATGCGAGACTGGTCTGGGGGGCATCTCTTGTGTCCCACAAATACCTGAGGTCAATCCCTAGAGCCAATTAAAAGAATCAGTTGTGGAACTGATTCTCTTTGGACTCATATACATATGTGTACCATGCTCAAATGCCCTAACACAGATCACAAAATAATTAATAAATAATTATCACAATGATTTTATCCATTAGCACATTCAGAAAAGAACATAATACATATTTGGTTATTGAATAATTAAAATATAAACCTTCGTGCCACTGCAACGCGCATTTCCTCATTTTTAATCTCTTTAAAATGTTTTCTTTTTTTTTTTAAATCTTTTTAGTTATTTATTTATTATATGTAAGTACACTGTAACTGTCTTCAGACACTCCAGAAGAGGGAGTCAGATCTTGTTACGGATGGTTATGAGC
>NC_034592.1:20063340-20085077 GCF_900095145.1 Mus pahari | reverse complement strand
GCCACCACGCCCGGCTTATTATCTTTAATATTATAAGATAAAATAAAGGCATACTGTAAATTATTACAAGATATAATAAAGATAATAAGTATTACCCTTAGTGGTACGTGTGTATGTGTCTGTATGGTACATGTATTAGTACACGTGCCCTCAGAAGCCAGAAGTGTCAGATTCCTCTGGAGCTAAAGTTATAGGCAATCGTAAGCCATCTGATATGGGTGCTGGGAATTGAACTTGGGTCCTTTGGAATAGCAGTGTGTGTTCCTAACCTCTAGGCCATCTCTATAGTCTCTGGGTTTTATGAAGACATTGATTCATCACTTGTGTGCTGAGTGCTGGGGGATTTTAAGCTAAAGTCACAGCCTCACCTTCAGAAGCTGCGGGTGGAGGGCAGGTACCACTGGATGCAGTACCTGTGCAGACAGCACTCACCACAGCCTGGGAAGCCGGTGCCTTCAAGCAGCAGACCAAAGTGACATCCAGAGCCAGCAGAGGCCTGTCAGCCTAGGTCAGGGCGAGGCTGGAGGCTACAGTGCTATATGGCAGGACTTGAAGAATGGGTTCAGTCGCAGCAGATGGGTAAGAAAGGGTGCAGGCATTTGTATTGACACTTGCTGTTGCTGTTGGCACAAGCAATGGCTTTGGGAAGTCAAAGTGTAGTCTGACACAGTAGCCACGTAGGGCAGCTTTAATTTCATGAGACCTCCTGAGGGGTTGGGACAGGGGAGCAAATTAGTTTTGAAGAAGGTAAACTGAGCAAGGGACAAGACAAGGAGAAGCAGAAGAGTCAGGTCACCAAAGGCCTGGGCTGTGATGGCAGCCATGATCTGAGAAGCAAGGGCTCTGTGCACTTCAGGTCCAACAGATGTGAGAGACTCATGGCTACCATGGTGTGGCTCTGAGAGGCTCATGGCTACCATGGTGTGGCTCTGAGAGGCTCATAGCTACCATGGTGTGGCTCTGAGAGGCTCATGGCTACCATGGTGTGGCTCTGAGAGGCTCATGGCTACCATGGTGTGGCTCTGAGAGGCTCATGGCCTCCATGGTGTGGCTCTGAGAGGCTCATGGCTACCATGGTGTGGCTCTGAGAGGCTCATGGCTACCATGGTGTGGCTCTGAGAGGCTCATGGCTACCATGGTGTGGCTCTGAGCTGCGGGCTTTTGAAGGCCATGGGTTGGACCTGCCCTTGTCTCCTGGTCTGCTGCAGCTTGGGACTATAGAAAGAATACCAGTACGAGTTAAGAATGGGGCCCAAGCCATCTTCCTGACATCATAGCAGGAACAGAGCTATAGTGGCACTAAGGTCATGGATTACAGTCATATCATCTACTAGAGGCAAGGGGGTTTGAATGGAGGAAAACTTATTTCTGCTTCCACATAGACTAGAAGAAATGAGAAAGGTCATTTATGGGCTGGGCCCTGTGCCAAGATTTTCATTTTTTTCTCTAAACTACATATGTATAGTGATGTGTTTGCTTGTATACTTTTGAGACAGCATCTCACTGTGTTAGGGCAAGCTGGCCTTCAGCTTGTGGTAGCTCTCCTTCCTCAGTCTCCCGAGTCTCACTCACCATGCCTCACACATATGGGTACAGTCTTCCTGTAAAAACCCTAATAGCGACTGTGCTCCTGCCCCCTCCCCATCCATCCGGCCCTGCCCGGTGTTCTGCCTGGAGGCGCCTGCACTTGGCACATTATCTGATGCACAGGCGGCTCACCCTGTCTCTCTCCTTGTGTCAGGGAGTACAAGGACAATGCCTTGCTGGCTCAGCTGATCCAGGACAAGCTGGACGCCTATAAAGCTGACGATCCAACAATGGGGGAGGTGAGTCTGGCCTGGGACCATGAGGGTCTCATTTTGAGTAAACAGTATTTATGTGGCAGACCTTGGGCAGCGTGGACCTGCAGCTCACTGAGCATGTGAGGACTGCTTTTCCTCTCTCTGGTGGAGTGCCCAGTGGCCATGGGGCAGGGTGATGCATGGCTAGGGCAGCCAGTTTGTTCCTGCTTGCCAGCGCTCCCGGCTTCAGCCCTGAATGTCCAGGGGACTCCCCAGTAGCAAAACAGCCAAGCTAGCAAGTGGACAGTGGTGAGGTCCTCGCACCTCAGGCTGGTGTCGCATGGAGTCCGTGTGTGCACGGTCTGTGCACGTCTAACACATGCATAGGTGTGTGTAACCAGCACTGCCATGGAGATACAGAGCTGGGGGTAGGGCCCAGCTCAGCAGCACAGTGAATGCTTACCTAGCATGTGTGAGACCCTCGCTGATTCCTAGACACAGGGCTGTTCCATCAGCGCTCTGGACTTGTAATTTGACCCCTCTGTGCTGGGCACTCCAGAGAGCTGGTCACCGGATGTGTAATGAACTGGTGCTCTATTGCAACGATCCTGTGGCCCCAGCTTCAGGGTGGTGGTAGCAGGCCCTTAGTAAACTGGTTCCTCACCTGGAATTGTGGGTGCTCCTGGGAAGCAGCAGGAACACTGCCCTTTGCTTTAGTGGGCTTGCTCGCCAGAGCGCTCGCTCTCCCTGCTGCCTGTAACACGGAGGCTCCGCTACTTGGTTGGACTTGGACGGCTTTTGAAGCCTCTCCTTATTTCTTGCCAGGGTCCCGACAAGGCACGGTCCCAGCTCCTGATCCTGGATCGTGGCTTTGACCCCAGCTCCCCTGTGCTCCATGAACTGACATTCCAGGCTATGAGTTACGACCTGCTGCCGATCGAAAATGACGTTTACAAGTAAGGATTAAGTGACTGGGTTCACAGGACAACAGGACTCTGTGGACATTGGGAGTTCCTCTGATTAAGAGAAAGGCTGTTTTGTGGTTTTTAAAAAATGTTTCTTCTTTTTGTATGTGTATAGGGCATGCATGGATGTCATGTGTGAAATGTGTGTGTGTGCATGTATGCGTGTGTGCATGCCTGCAAGCACAAGGGTAGGCCCATAATTGATATTGGCTGTCATTTTTTTTTAAAGATTTATTTATTATTATGTCTAAATACACTGTAGCTGTCTTCAGACACACCAGAAATGGGCATTAGATCTCATTACAGATGGTTGTGAGCCACCATGTGGTTGCTGGGAATTGAACTCAGGACCTCTGGAAGAGCAGTCAGTGCTCTTAACCGCTGAGCCATCTCTCCAGCCCCTTGGCTGTCATTTTTAAATCACTCTGCCCTATTGAGGCAAAGTCTTTAACTGCACTCAGTTCGCCAGTTTTGGCTAGTCTATCTTTCCAGTTTCCCCCAGGCACCTTGTCTCTGCCTCTCTAGTTTTAGATCCCAGATGGCCGCCATCCCTGCCCACATTTATGTGGGCTCTGGGCATCTAAGCTCCTGTCTTCCTCAAACTTCTGTGGCAAGTGCTTCATCCACTGAACCTTTTCTCCAGCCCCCCAAAAGCATGGTTTTAATATACGGAAAAATACGAGCACTGATAGATACCATTTCTTAGATAAGCCCATGAGGTCTCTGTGGGCTTTCCCTATCCATGTGTCATCCCTGCATGCCTGCTGACAGGACAGAACACTAAGTCTTTCTTTCGTAGCTCACATCACTTCAATTCATAGCTTCTTAGATGTGTTGACAGGTTGGTTTTATGTGTGTCTTATTCAGAATTGAACGTTCTTAATTACAGACCACAAAATATGAGTGCTGTAAAATATTTCAACACAGTTCCTGAACGTTCTGTGCAGTGAAGCTGCTTTCTTCTTTATAAAAATATTACCCACCTATAATCTTGGCATTCAGGAGCCTGAGACAAGGAGGGTCATGAGTTTGAAGCCAGTATGGACAACTTAGTGTGAGACCCTGTCTCACAACAAAGAATGGCTTTACAGTGAAGGTTCTGGGGCTGGAGAGTGGCTCAGTGGTTAGGCAAGGCCCTGACTTTGATTTCCAGCACACTCATGGTCACAAACAACTACTTTTAACTCTAGATGCGAGGGATCTGATGCCCTCTTCTGGCCTCCACAGATACCAGGCATACACGTGGTGCATGGACACAAACATAAGACAAACAAAATCAACCTAGGGCTAATGATTCTCGAGCCGGAGAGACAGTTTGGTGGATAAGAGCACTTGCTACTCTTGCAGAGGATAGAGTTCCGTTCCCAGAACCCATATGGTAGCTTAAAACAGCCTGTAATTCCAGTTCAGAGGAACTGACACCTTCTGGCCTCTGTGGGCACCAGGTACTCACATGATACACGTACATGCACACAGGTAAACCCTCGTACACATAAAACAAAATAAATGCATCTTTGTAAAAATGAAGGGTCCGCTGGGTATGGTATTGCACTTCTTTAATTCCAGCACTCAGGTTGCAGCTGTAGGAGCATCTCCGACAGTTCAAGGCCAGCCTGAACTACAGTAGCAAGTTCCTATTTGATTATGTATAGCCAGGGCTACATACAGGCACCCACTCTCGATTAATTAACTAATTGATACTAAAAATGAAGATTCTGAAGATATTTGTGGTTGTCAGCCCCTGTCTCTTGGTTCCTGGGGTTCTGGCCTCTTCTGAGCACTCAGGATTCCATGTGTAGTAATAGCTGAGGACACAAACTGCTGGAAACCTTTTAGGCACCTTACATTTGCAGATGGAGGGGCAACTGTGTAACTATGTAACTGTAGATTCACATAGAACTGCCACAGGGCCTGGGCTCCCTCTCCCATCCCCCCAGCTCCAAGTTGCTGGCTTTGAGCTTTCTCCTTGCCCAGGGAATTGGTCATTTTGTGCTGTCCCAGATAAACTGGCCAGCCTGACAGGTGGCTGGTGTTATGAGCCACACCTAAGATCACCTGGCAGTCGAGAGAACAGGTGTTATCCTTAGAAACCAGAGGAGACAGACAGCTGGGTGCGGACCTGCACACCTGTAATCCCAGCATTCAAGGGGTGGAGGCACGAGGATCAAGAGTTCAAGACCGTCATAGCTATTTAGGGAGTCTGAAGCTAGCCTGGGATACATGAAATCCTGTCTTATGGGGCGCAAAGGTCATGCCATGAGGACTCTGGGCCTATCCAAGTCCTGTCTCCTCTAGGTATGAGACCAGCGGCATTGGAGAGGCGCGGGTCAAGGAGGTGCTTCTGGATGAGGACGATGACCTGTGGATTGCGCTGCGACACAAGCACATCGCAGAGGTGTCCCAGTAAGAACTCTGCTGACCCTTCCCCAGGGTGGGCCCTTAACCCTGGGCTGAGAGTGACCATACACACTCAGCAACCTGGGGAGTGAGCTCATCACCTTGGCAATGTTGCCCACATGCTAGCCAAGATGGACAGGTCCCTCCTGTTCCTTAAGTGTGTGCGTCTCCAATTTCACCAACTTAAAAAATCCACCCTTTACTGGGCAGTGATGGTACACACCTTTAATCCCAGCAGTCAGGAAGCAGAGGCAGGAGGGTCTCAGAGTTGCAGGACAGCCTGGTCTACAGAGAGTTTCAGGACAGCCAGGGATACACAGAGAAATGCTGTTTCAAACAAAAGAAAAAGAAAAGAAAAAGAAAGAAAGGAAAGGAAGGAAGGGAGGAAGAGAGAGAGAGAGAGAGAGAGAGAGAGAGAGAGAGAGAGAGAGAGCTATTGATCGATGGGATGGGATGTAACTTAGAGGTAAGGCCCTTTCCTGACCTTGACAAGGTCCTAGATTCAACCACCAGCTCTGCAAAACTAGTGCTTTAGTAGGGGTGGGTTTGTTCTGTTGTGTTGTTGTTGTTGTTTGTTTTTGAGACAGAGTTTCTCTGTGTAGTCCTAGATGACTTGGAAATCACTCTGTAGATCAGGCTGGCCTCAAACTCAAAGATCCCCCCAACTCTGTTGGGATTAAAGGCCCGTGCCACCACAACTAATATTGGAGTAGGAATACTGGCCCATATTTCCTGCTGTCAAATTTATTTATCATTTAGTTATATGCTACATATATTTGTATTTTCCAAACACAAAGCATGAGTGTTTCAATGTGTGTATATTTAGAAAGGAAGAAAGAAACTAAATACAGCGGACAGTCCCGTGCTGTCCCTTTGCCCTGGAATCATGTGACACACACTGTCCTGGAGACCAGTGGTTTAGAGTGTCAGTCAGAGCTATATGTTAAACGCATTACCTCAGTGGGAAGAGAATCACCACTTAGTCCCAAGGCAGGCTCCACATGGCTTCAGTGGTCTCTGCAGAGAGCCCTTGGCACTGTGCTGAGCATGGCTGCTTCCCCCCACTTTGCAGGGAAGTCACCCGGTCTCTGAAGGACTTTTCCTCTAGCAAGAGGATGAACACTGGTGAGAAGGTAAGCCTGCTGTGCCACAGGTCCTGGAGTCAGTGAGTGGTGCCAGTGCCCAGGCATCCCGGGGGTCAGCTCCTCTTTGTCCTACCAGGGAGTGTGCAGGGCCATAGTTCTTCCTTCATTAAACTGTCGGGCTTTGTTTTTGCTTTAAGAGTGCTATCTGGGGCACAGGTGTGTGGCTCAGTGATAGAGCTTCGCTGTGCACACAGACCTTGGGTTTGATCCCCAACACGACAGACGGATCCTCCTTGGAACCGCATGACTTTCAGTGTTGTAAAGAACTGCTTTCTAACATCTAAAGGGTTAAGATTTACCGTTTAGGAGCATAACTTATCTTAAGCCAGAAGAATCATAGAATTTTTTAGCTTGGAATTCATGACCTGACCTCCTGAGATCTCCCCTGGCTCTGGCTCCTTTACTAATCTCTTAGAAATGTCCGGCCCAGCCAGGTGCACGGCTCATCTCAATCAGGATGGTCCAGCAGCTAGTCCAGGATGCTGCCAAGCCTGACGACTTGAGTTCAGTTTCCTGAACTCACGTGTTAGGAGCAAAATGACTCCTGCAGGCTGTCCCCTGTGACTTCTCTAAGTGGGCCGTGGCATTCATGCATGTGTATCTTCATACACACACATAATTAACTAAAATATAATTTTTAAGAGCTGGAGAGATGACTTGGAGATTAAGAGCAATTACTGTTCTTGCGGAGGACCCAAGTTCTGTTCCCAAACCCCTATCAGCTCACCACTGCCTGTAACTCCAGCTCCAGGGGATCTGATTCCTTCTTCCAACCTCCACAGACACCTGCATTCATTGTGCACAGTGCACACACAACCCTATAATTGAATACATCTTCTAAGTCCGTGAATGGACACTTGTAAAGTCTAATGTAGCTGCTGTCCTGCCATGTGCCTCTGGCTTCACAAGGCTTCACTAGGGCTAGTGACACTGGACCTCCTTCCTTGTAGACCACCATGCGGGACCTGTCCCAGATGCTGAAGAAAATGCCCCAGTACCAGAAGGAGCTCAGCAAGGTAGGAGAGCCCAGCCCAGACGGTCTGACAGCTCACATGCTGCTGCCCCGGGCAACTTAGGAAAATCTACAGAGCCCAGATTCAGTTCTCACTGGGAAAAGAAGGGAAGGGAGACTGCTTCCTGCTGCTTTCTCTCTCTTCTCTATCTTTCTCTTTTCTTCTTTTTCCTCCCTTGCTGTTGACCGGAGGCCCCAGGTCCTCACTACACAGGCCTTAGCTGGTGCTGGCTGTCCTCACACAGCTGCTGGCCTCCCTCAGAGGCGCTGATCTGAGAGAGGACCAGGAGGCATCAGGGCTTCTGGGCCTGATCTTAAAGGTGCAAGGACATTACTTGCCTGCAAGGGATTGACCAGGTGCTGCAGCTACCCTGCTGAGCAGCTCCAGTCGCTCCACTCTCCCAAGGGACCTCGCCCTCCTCTCCTCCAGGCTGTGGTTTACCCCACTCTCCCAGTTACTGAATCTTTTATTCCCACTAGTACTGTAGTCCTCTGTGAGGATACTCAGGGTCCTGTGAGTCGGTGGCTCTCCTCTGTACTGATTCTTGTGCTTCCCCTAGTATTCGACTCACCTGCACCTTGCTGAAGACTGTATGAAGCATTACCAAGGCACTGTAGACAAACTCTGCCGCGTGGAGCAGGTAGGGTTGTTTTCCTTTCCTTTTTGCATGGCAAAACTTCTGCCCTACCTATTCACCTCACTGAGTTTTAACCTCTGACCTTGAACATCTTACAGAATCGTAGGATCTAGAGAAAGGAGAGCCCATGACCCTGGGTTGTCTCAGCTGTGGGGCCAGTGTGGAGCCGCTTTGGCGGGTAGGGCCAAGATAGTTCTGGAGTGCTGTGCAGTTTGGATCTTGCATGCCTGGCTCTTTCCAAAGGCTCTGTTTTTCCTGGAGTGACAGACCTGACTGTGGCAGGGTTGGCCGGTGTTTATGCTCTGATGTGTTTTGGTCCCACTATGACCAGACCAGCTTTGGAGCCTGGGCTGCACCAGGGCATGAGTCCTCCAGCCTTTCTAACCTCAGGCCTGGATGGGACTCTGCCCTCACTGGTACTTGGTGTCCCTGCTCCCTTTTCCCTGTCAGCTACTCACAGCACTGATGTCATTGTCACCTTGTGTAGAGTACCAAAACCAGAAGTGTGGCAAAACTGCTAAGCTGTGTGGCAACTGTCTTGTTGTTGCTTTCAATCCCCTTGGATTGATCTCAAGAGATCAGACTCAGGGCCTCACATAGGTGGACAAGGCCCTCGAACACCGAGCAGGTTCTGAGGGGAGGAAGAAAACACTGAAAGATTTCAGAGTGCCAGACTTGGTGGCTCAAGCCTAGGTATTTACAAATCAGACAGGGTTTCTCTGTGTAGCCCTGGCTGTCCTAGAACTCACTCTGTAGACCAGGCTGGCCTGGAACTCAGAGATCTGCCTGCCACTGCCTCCCAAGTGCTGGGATTAAAGGTGTGTGCCACCACTGCCCAGCTGCAGATCAGATATTTACATTACGATTCATAACAGTAGCAAAATTACAGTTATGAAATAGCAATGAAATAATTCTATGGTTAGTGGGTCACCACAATATGAGGAACTGTATTAAAGGGTCGCAGCATTAGGAAGGTTGAGAGCCACTGTGCCACTCAGTAAGACGCAAGTGCAGATTAACTGCCTAGAAGGCTGAGCCAGGAGGACCACATGTTTCAGGCCGTACTGGCAGCTTAGTGACAGCCCATCACACTTACCACCACCACAGCCGGTCTACATAGAGCCTTAGCCAGAAGTCTCATTTTACAGGAAGCATCAACTCATGCTTAGTGTGAGCTGAGAGTCTCACCCTTGGCTTGCTGTAAGAGGCTCAGAGGAGACGTGCATGCTCTGTCCAGTAGTGTTGGCTGGGTTGGAAGGGAAGCAGCTCTCCCTCTGAAAGTACCCCGCTTCTCAGGCACCCTCCTCAAACTCACAGCTTCTCCCCAAGAGCTCAGCCTGCCAAAGCAGGGTCTGGCTAGTCCACTGTTTGTCAACCTGTGGGTCACAAGCCCTCTAGTAGCTGAACAAACCTTTCCCAGGGGTCACATCAGACCTTTACATCATGATTCATAACAGTAGCAAAATCACAGTTATGAAGAGCAACGAAATAATTCTATGGTTGGGGGGTCACCACAACATGAGGAACTGTATTAAAGGGTCATGGTGTTAGGAAGGTTGAGGCCCACTATGCTCTCAGTAAGAAGCAAGTTCAGATTAACTTTGAAAGCACGGGTTGTTTCATATTTTGAAAGTGGTTTAAAAACCTAAGTGTTAAGCTGGCTATAGTGCTGCAGACCTGTAATCCAATCCTAGCACTCGGGAGGCAGGAGCTGGTGGACTTCTGTGGACTTGAGGCCAGCCTGGTCTATATAATGCATTCTGGGATAGCCAGGGCCATTTTGTAAGAAAGACCCTGTCTCTAAAAACTACCCAAAAAAATTGAATTAATTGCATTTCAGTGAGCTTAGAGAGTGTGCTCTAGGGCTGGCAAAGTGGCTCAGCAGGCTTGCAGCCAAGCCTGACAACCCGAGTTCAATCCCTGGTACCTGTGTGAAGGAAGGGGAGAACCAGCTCCCATGAATGTCTTGACTTCCAATGTGTATCCTGCAGACACACTAACACAATAAATAAATGTGTGTGTGTGTTTTCTTTTTTTTTCAATTCACTTTCTATCCCAATATCAGCCCCCTCTACTCCCAATACCCCCTCACACAGATCCTTTCCCCATTTCCCCCCTTCTCTAAGAAGGGGGAGCTCCCCCCAGGTGTTACCCCCACCCCTGTGTGTGTACTTTTTTAGTAAGACCGGGTGTGATGGCTCACACTTTAATCCTAGCATTCAGGAGGGAGAGGCAGGAGGCTCTCTGAGGTTGAGGCTAGCCTGGGCTATATATAGTGTGTCCCAGGCCAGCCAGAGCTACATGGTGAGACCCTATCTCAAAAACAAAACAAAAACAAATTGAGGGAGGGGTGGTGCTGGTTTCCTCCTGCTGAGCACACATCTGCTGGAGCCATTGAGAGGACTGGGAGGGAGTTGTGCCTTCCTCAGACCATGTCTGAATGTGAGGTCACCACTTGGGTGAACTCTTGGGGTACTGATAGGAAGAGGAGCCCCAGAAACCCTTCTAGAGTCACAGAGAAAGCAGTGGCTGTGTCAGATCTAAAGTCAATGCTCTGGCTTGCTGAGTGCAGTACGCTGCCCGTAGGGTATGTGACACCTACCCTGGCTGCCCATGGGGTGAGTGGCACCCACCCTAGGTGCCCATGGGGTAACTGAGTGGCACCCTCTATGGCTTCCCATGGGGTGAGTGGCACCCACCCTGGCTGCCCACGGGGTAACTGAGTGGCACCCTCTATGGGTGCCCGTGGAGTGAGTGGCATGCACCCTGGCTGTGCTCATTTCTGTCTTCTCACCTCAGTTTCCTGTCACCTTTCTGTCCTCCACCTCCCAGGCTTGAAAGTCCTTCCTTGTTTCTCCTCAGCCTGTGGAAAGCGATAGGGAGATTAAAACCCGAGGTGAAGCTCAGAAGAGTTAAACCCTAGTGTGCTTTCCGTGCCAGGAGAGCCAGGGTGGAAAGAACCCAGCCATGCAGGGGCCCTTGAGATGCCCAAGTTTTCATGAATGGGAAGCAAACCCTGAGTCCCTCAGCTGGGTCGTGTATGTCACAGGTGGGGTGCCCTGGCACCCACCTACAGCGAACACTGTGACTAGGTACTCTGCCTGCTGTGGGAAGGAATCTCAGGGCTCTCGGGCCTAGCAACCTTGGGATTCTGTATCAGCCCGATGCTGCAGGAGACTTGTTCACAGCCTGCTCCGACATCACAAAGTCAGGCATTTGTAGGTCATGAACTTCCTGAGAACTGTCACCTTCCCAGACTGTCACAGACAGAGGGCCAGCAAGGTGTGTTTTCTACAGGACCTGGCAATGGGCACAGATGCTGAGGGGGAAAAAATCAAGGACCCCATGAGAGCCATTGTCCCCATCCTGCTGGATGCGAACGTCAGCACTTATGACAAAATCCGTATCATCCTTCTTTACATCTTCCTGAAGAACGGTAGGAGCTGGCGAGGGTGAGGAGGATGGGGGGAAGGGGGAGCAGAGAGCGGACAGTGCAGATGGCAACCAGCAACCCTGGGAGGCAGAGGCAGGCGGATTTTTGAGTTGGAGGCCAGCCTGGTCTACAGAGTGAGTTCCAGGACAGCCAGGGTTACACAGAGAAACCCTGTCTCAAAAAATCAACCCCCCCCCCAAATGTTCCCATTCATTGTACAAAAACCTGGGTAAGGAGTCTTTCTCATCTCATAGGCAGGGACTGCTGGGATGCCAGGACGGAACAGACTGGGAGGGCAGGCAGCCGTGGTCAGCACAGGGCGGCTCCAGTAGAGCAGAAGGCCCCACCGTAGATGTAGCTGAGGAGGAGAAGGGAGCCCGAGGCTCTGCACGCGGAGGTAGAAATGGCAGGGCTTGGGTGTGGTGACCAGGAGTGTTGTTTTTCAGGTATCACTGAGGAGAACCTAAACAAGCTCATCCAGCATGCTCAGATCCCCCCAGAGGACAGCGAGATCATCACCAACATGGCTCACCTCGGCGTGCCCATCGTCACGGATGTAAGGCCAGGCCATAGGCAGGGAGACAGGGAGGGAGGCTGGCATACACGTTCATGATTGACAGCCCCCTATGATACAGCTGTGTACCACCCTCAACATCAAGAAAGGAGAGAGAGAGGGAGTGGGAGGGAAGGCGGGAGAGGGAGAGAGAAGGAGAATGAGTCGAAGTGGGGAGGGAGGACAGTGAGACAGTTCAAAGTCAGGAATTTGACATATCCTGGAGTCACATGGTCATTAAAGCTGAGCTGCCTCTGAACTTATCCAAGTTAGGGTTACGGGTCACCCTAACTTCCCCTGTTATATATCTTGTGTGACCTTGCCTTTGGACACAAACTCAGCATCTCAAGTGAGGATGGCAACATTGTCACACGAGCTCCTTTGCTCTGTGTCTGGCAGTGGGGTAACTAAGAGCAAAATACAGCAGCCTGCTCAGAAGGCCAGGGCTACACAGCGTGCTCTGAGAGAGCAGGCAGACTGTCTGATTCAGACAGTGCCTTGAACCCCAGATAGAGAAATTCCCGTGTTATTATTACTTCCCCTTGGAGGCAGGCCGCCCACCGGGCAGAGCTCACAAAACCAACTGGGGTCTCCCTCTCTCTCTTTTTTTTTTTTTTNTCCTGGAACTCACTTTGTAGACCAGGTTGTCCTCGAACTCAGAAATCCGCCTGCCTCTGCCTCCCAAGTGCTGGGATTAAAGGTGTGTGCCACCACTGTCCAGCTCCAACTGGGGTCTCTAGGAGGGACTGTGATCCACTGACCTGACCAGTGTGACCTGCAGCTGGCAGGGCTTGGTGTGTTCATACCTGGGTCACAAAAGGCTCAAAACAGTAGAACTGATTCATTTAAAACAGCCCATGCTGCTCCACAGAGAAACTCCATCTCAAAGAATCAAAAAACAAACCAAACCAACCCTAGAAGACCCAGACTTGCTCAAGTCTCCTTTGTTTCAGAGTTCCTTAAAGAGGTATATTTCAGGGCTACTCTGGGCAGAACCTCTCCTTTATTACTCTTTGCCAATGTTAATTCTGAAGAGGGTCCTTGAGAGAATTTCTAGAAGTCACTGAGACCCAGGGTGGCCCCTGACTGGCATCTAACCCGATGGGTGCTTGCTTTCAGTCCACACTGCGCCGCCGAAGCAAGCCGGAGCGGAAGGAGCGCATCAGTGAGCAGACCTACCAGCTCTCACGATGGACCCCGATCATTAAAGACATTATGGAGGTCAGTTTGGGGTTCAGCATCAGGGTCTAGGGCTGCTCTTCAGTAGGTGGTCCAAGTTCCAGCACCCCTGTTCTCAGGTAGCAGTGACACACTATGATTTCGTTCCCATGAGGATGAGTCCCTGGTCCTCTGTGGCTCTGTCCATCTCTGAGGACTCATGAACACCCATGGGACTGATCATAGTTTGGGCTACTATTGCTGAGATGAAACACCAGGACCAAAAGTAACTTGGAGAGGAGGGGCATCACCATTCATCATCAAAGGTATTCAGGGCAAGAGCTCCTACAGGGATAGAACCTGGAGGCAGGAGCTGATGTAGAGGCCATGGAGGAATGCTGCTTACTGGCTTGCTTCCCCATGGCTTGCTCAGCCTGCTTCCTTATAGCACCCACTAAATAAGAAAATGCTCCATAGGCTTGCCTACAACCTGATCTTAAGGAGTTAGGTTCTGGGGGCTGGAGGGATGGCTTAGCGGTTAAGAGCACTGACTGCTCTTCCAAAGGTCCTGAGTTCAAATCCCAGCAACCACATGGTGGTTCACAACCATCCATAATGAGATCTGACGCCCTCTTCTGTTGTGTCTAAAGACAGCTACAGTGTACTTACATATAATAAATAAATCTTTAAAAAGAACAAGAATACAATTGAATTTAAAAAAAAAAAAAAAAAGGAGTTGGGTTCCCTCCTCTCATGTCAAATAAAACCAGCCAGGAAAGACAGACACATGGAGACCTCAAGATCCATTTGCCCACTGCTCCAGTCTCGGGCGGGGTTAGCCCCATGCTTTGGAAGTGCCTCTGTGCTTAGTATCCAGAAGAGCCAGGCTCATGTCAGTGTCTCTTAATTAGGATTTCCATTGCTGTGAAGAGACACCATGTCCAAGACAACTCTTATAGAGGACAACATTTAATTGGGGCTGGCTAACCGTTTCTGAGGTTCAGTCCATTACCATCATGACAGAAAGCATGGCAGCGTCCAGGCAGACATGGTGCTGGAGAAGGAGCTGTGAGTTCTACATCTTGATCTGAAGGCAGCCAGGAAGAGATTCTCTAAGCCTGTCTACACAGTGACACACTTCCTCCAACAAGGCCACATTCATTTCAACAAGGCCACACCTCCTAATACTGCCATTTCACATAAGACAAGCATAGTCCCCACCACAGTCAGCATGCCATGTTCAGATGAGGAACATGCACAGACTCCACTAGGGGACAACATGGTCCTTCTAGATCACATCTCAGCCAGATGTGAAGGGGCTCCCCAGGAGGCTACAGCCTGCCCACCTCCCCCCACCAGCAGACAGACTTGGGCTCTGGGCCTCAAGCTAGCCCCTGGGAATATTCTTGTCTCTACTTCCTGATCCCACTTCCCTACCATCTCTACCAGGTCCCACATTGTATTGCGCCTCACACGTCTGGCCACGTAGCATCACAGAGCCCATTGCATTCTGGTCAGCAATACTATTTACATATAGCTTTGCTGTCCAGTTTGAGGCCATCTTTTGTTTTTGAGATTGGGTCTCAAGTCCAGGCTGGCCTTGAACTTATAACCTTCATTCTGCCCTAAGTATTAGATTCAAAGCATATACCACTATGCCCAGTTATGCAGTGGAGGGATCAACTCAGGGCTTCATATATGCTAAACAAGTACTCTACCAACCGAGTCACATCCCCTGGCGTCATTTTCTAACAGGATGATTCTGTCACTTTGGGCCGTGTTGTGGCGTAGAACCTCACACTAAGCTGCAGCACCATGTTTCTTGTCTGTCAAGGGATAGAGGCAGTGGCTTTGCAGCAGCTGTGGAGTCACTCCCAGCCCTCAGCATCACTGCAGGAGCCATTAGCTTCTTAAGGTTGGATGAGACAATACACCCAACTTCTGCACTTGATAGGCAAACAAAATGGGAGTCCAGAGAACAGCGCCTTGCCTCGTATCCGAGTTAGCTCAGGTATTGCTACCAAATTATATGCTAGAAGAATAGTATTTATGTAGCGTGAGTCAGCGTCCTATTTTTAAAACCTACAAAGCCAAAGGATGAGTGGCTATGGAACATGCAGGAACCAACTGCCTGTCACAGTTGCAGGACTGAGGAAGCAGCCCTCTGCTGCATTGCCCCCCTGCTTTTCGCCCTTCCTCCCTGCTCCCCAAGGAGACCCACAGAGGCTTCTCATGTTGCTCCTAAGTGGAGTGTGGATTTCCAGTCGACAGGAGATAGCCGGAATCCATCCACTAGACAATTAGCCCCTTGACTAACTACAGGGGCGGCTCAGAGCTGGTTGTCACCAGGCTGACCTGTCGGGAATTTAGTCCGCAGAGTACAGGTTTACTCCTGATGGGTTACACAGTGGAGAACATGGCAGAGACGAGGGAAATGAACGCCTAGTCTGACAGAGTGACCCGTGGGCCCAGGCAGCCTGGCAGCCTGCTACAGAGGGAGAGTCCTAACCCCCTGTCCATGCTGGGTCCCCGGCAGTGGCAGCAGGCACAGGAGGAGGGCCTGCTACAGATGTGGTCACTGCTTGACTTTTTGATTTAGCTCCTGCCAGCCCTTTCAGGCACACGGTGGCCTGACCTCTCTCTCTTCTCTCTAGGACACGATTGAAGACAAGCTGGATACAAAGCACTACCCATACATCTCCACCCGCTCGTCCGCGTCCTTCAGCACCACTGCTGTGAGGTAGGGCGAAGTGGGGAAGGCGGGGGCACTGCCCGTGAGCTCTGAGGTGATCTGGCTGTGAGTGGCATGTGCCATCTGAACCCTCCCACGTCATCCATTATGGCAAGGGTGCAGCAGGCCCAGACCCACAGCAGACCATGTGGCTCTCCCTTTGGCTCCTAGCCTTCAAGAACTCACTCCCTTTTCCTTCAAGCGTCTGTCTCAGCCACTAATCCCTGCTCATCCTGGAACAAGCCAGGCCTACTTGTACCTCAAAATCTCTGCATTTGCCCACCACACACACACACACACACACACACACACACACACACACACACACACACCATGCATTAACTGCAGCCAGGTAAGCGGCACACCCCACCCCTCTCATCTGTAGGTCTTTATTGAGTGTTCCTCTTCAGTCTTCTCTAACTACCTGCTGAATCATGGAAGCCCAATGTTCATAGCAGTTCCCTTGGAAGTAGCCTAAGGTGGGTGGCCCTGGTGCCTGCCAGCTGACAGCCATTCAGACTGTGGCTCCTGAGAACCGGAGGCTGAGCTGGGAGCCTGGAGACCGTCAGCGGCTTCTGACGGTCACCTGCTTGCCAGGGTTGACTCCTCCTTTTGTTTGTTTGGTTTTGTTTGAGGGGTCTTTATTTATTTATTTGCTTTGTTGGATTTTGTTTTCTTTTTCTGAGACAGGGTTTCTCATTGTAGCCCCAGATGACCTGGAACTCACTCTGGAGACCAGGCTGGCCTTAAACACACAGGGATCACCTGCCTCTGCCTCCCAGCTACTGGGACTAAATGTGTTCACCACTGCCTCCTGGCTTGTTTAGCTGTTTTTTTGTTTTGTTTTGTTTTAAGACTTATTTATTATATGTAAGTACACTGTCGCTGTCTTCAGACAACCCAGAAGAGGGCACCAGATCTCATTACAGATGGTTGTGAGCCACCATGTGGTTGCTGGGATTTGAACTGAGGACCTTCAGAGGAGCAGTCAGTGCTCTTCTTAACTGTTGAGCCATCTCTCCAGCCCTAGTTTTTTTGTTTTGTTTTGTTTTGCTTTGTTTTGGTTTTGTTTTGCTTTTTGAGACAGGATCTCTTTGTGCAGCTCTGGCTGTCCTGGAACTCACTCTGCTGACCAGCCTGACCTTGAACTCACAGAGATCCACAGTGATATCTGCCTCCCAAGGCTGGGATTTAAGGTGTGCTCCACCATGACCAGAAATACACTAGAGTGCCAGCCGCTGTCCCTTTTCCATGGTTTGTCTCTGGTTTTTCTTTTTCTGTCTTCACCATTGGCCTTTACCTGGTCATGGGCCAGAGGTCTGCAGTGGCTCCTGTGGCACTGACATTCCCTGGCATGGAACAAGCCATTGCCAGCTGTGGAATAAAGTACAGCCTCCAAGGGCTGTGCTTGCAGGGCCAGCCGGGCACAGGAGAGACTGGTAGTGCCCGGCTGCATCCGGGGCTGTCATGAGGAAGCAGGGTGGAGCGTTCTGGTGTCCAGAAGGGCCTTGCTTCTTCTCTTTTTTTCCAATGTCCTGGCTTGTGTCTGAGTCCAGGTCCCTACTGAGGAAGTGCAGGGACAGAGTGCACTTTACCTCCTGGTAACGCCTGAGCAGTGCCCTGCGGCCCTGGCTCTGGCGCACGGCAGTCAGCATTTCCCATCCTGTTAGACTGGATGTGAAACAGGATTGTGAGCAAGTGCTGTCTGTCCCTGGGAATACAGTACCAGAAGCCTGGCCTCCACAAGCTTCTTTACATGTGATCAGTGTGCAAACTTGATGCTCAGTGATGCAGAGTCCAGGCAAGCCCAGACATCTGGTTGAGAACCATCCAGGCAAAGCTGCTGAGGAGCCTGGGTAGTTATGACAGTGGTAGTCACAGCTCAGGCCCCTGCAGTGCAGCCCTGATGAGTGGTGCCGAGTAGCCTCCAGGTACCGAGTCACCTGTATCTGCTCTCTCTCCCTCAGTGCCCGCTATGGACATTGGCACAAGAATAAGGCCCCTGGGGAGTACCGCAGTGGCCCCCGTCTCATTATTTTCATCCTCGGGGGTGTGAGCCTGAATGAGATGCGCTGTGCTTACGAAGTGACCCAGGCCAACGGCAAGTGGGAAGTGCTGATAGGTAAGCAAGGCATGTGTTCTGCTGCGGCCTCACTGCTCCGTCACTCCATCCCAGCTTCCTGGCGCTTCCATCTTTGGGCCTCCCTCACCCCAGCACCACTTGGCCCCGGATAGCAGAAGTCAGGGCTGTCTGCCACACTGTGTCTCACAGTGTTTTGGAACGGAAGGAGCCTGGTCGTAGAGTCCCAGATCCATACACTGACACTGCCCGAGTGCTGTCAACTTAAGAAAGAGGATCTCTCCGAGCCATATCATTACCATGCCTGATGGCAGGGCTGTCACTACTGACCACCTCACCCTCTGTTGGAGGTAGACAGACAGCGTGCGTGTCCATAGACGCTGCTGAAGCCCAGCGGCCGGATGGGTCAGAAGGATGTCCTACCCAGGCCCTGAGACCTTCTGGGCTGCCACACCCTCTCTTGTATTTCCTGTTCACTTCCAAAAGAGCACAAGCAGCCGGTGGGAGATGGTCTGTGTGGCAGACAGCACTCCCTGCTCCGTCTCCAGGATCATCTGCAGCATCTGGGGCTGACAGACAATCAAGGGAGAGAAATCTGGGTTCTTCCAAATGTCTCCATTTTGTCACCAAACAGTTCTCTGTGCCACAAATTGTCAGGAGCTGTCACGGACATTACCCTGTCTAGGCTCCCCCTCTCTCTGTGGGAACACATGCTGGATAAAGTGTACGGCCTGAGGTCACGGTCCTGGGAGTGTTCTGAGCACTGTGGCCAGTGATCCTCCTCAGAGCCATTGTGCCGCATGGGCCACGATCCTGTGCACTGCTAGAGTGGCGGCCCTTGGCTGCCCAGCCAGAAAGGCTTCCCTCAGCGCACAGGCACTTGCCCACACTCCCAGGTAGGGTCATCTCAGCGAGTGTCACTTCTGTCTATCCAATTTGGATGACCTAGTCCCGGGACTCTCCAAGCTGTCCAAGCAAGCAGGCTCCGTAGAGCAGAAAGATAACTGTTTCTGGGTTCGCCAAGACAGGCATGAGGGGGTCATTACCTCTGCACAACTACGTGGGAAGACTGCACACCCCTCCCCAGCTCCCACAGGTGCCATGATTCATTTCCCTGCCTGTTTTTCTGTCTGTGACGTAGGCCCCATGAGTGTTCCCTGCTCACTGCTCGCATATGTGTTGCATGCATGTGTTAGAGGACTGAGCGCAAACACAGCTCCCTGGACAGTAGCTGTCACAGCCAAGCTTTGGGTGTGGCCCTTCCTTTTCCCCTTTGGACCTTCCTTAAGGTTCCTTGTGCAGGGACAGAGAGCTGCCCATGTGGGCTCATGGAGGGGCTTCTGAAAACAGCCATCATCCGCTGTGTGGCCTCACGTGCTTTGTGCATGCCAGCACCTTGCTGCCTGCGTATGTGTGTGCATGTGCCTGTGCATGCTTCGCCTCTCACGCCTCTCCGGCTTTGGGCACTGGGGCCTCCGTCGGCGTGTCCGGGGCGCCTCGTTCAGCCGGCCTCTATTCTCCCACAGGTTCTACTCACATTCTCACTCCCACCAAATTCCTCACGGACCTGAGACACCCCGACTTCAGGGAGTCCTCTAGGGTGTCTTTTGAGGATCAGGCTCCAACAATGGAGTGAGAGCCAAAGAGACAAAGTAAAAGCAGCTTATTCCAGAAAGAAACTCTTCCACTCCGAAGGGCTTTCTTTGATGATCCTGTCACTCTCTTTCTTTCTTTTTCTCTTTTTACTTTATCATTTCTTTGATTTCCTTTTTCCAAGAAAATGCTTGCAGTTCTTAACGCCAATTGAAAATGTGTCCAATGCCGCCTTCACATCCTGGGCTCCACCCACCAGCTCACTCCTGCCCTGGGTGAACGCTGTGAAGTCACTGGGGTTAGACCAAGTGGCAGTAGCTATGTGACTACTCCTCAAAGAGGAGCCTAGGGTTAGGGCTGTCTGAGGCATGGTACCCAAGCCGGCCGCCCAGGATGAAATGCAGGCTCCTACAGGGTATGTAAGCCTGAGAGTAAGGCCAGCGGACACTCAGGATGGCCACAGGTAAAGGCCAACACTAGGGAGGTGTCCACAGCACCTGAGGGTGAGAGGAGAGTAGCAGGGGACAGAGGAGGCTCAAGGCAGAGGGACAGGTACAGTGCTGAGGGATGACCACCCTTCAGCTGCTGTAGGTTCTGTGATAACACTGCTCACCACACCCCACGCTGCAGAAACTGCACTCTCTTATTCTGCTTTCACTCCTGTCCAGTAGGGTAGGCTGGCATCCCTGCTACTCAGCAGGCAGAGGCGGGTCCAAGGCCCATCTGGGCTACAGAGTAAGTTCAAGACCAGCCTGGGCAATTTAACAAGCCTGTGTCCCAAAATAAAAAGTAAAAACCTAGCTGGAGAGATGGCTCAGTGGTTAAGAGCACATGGTGCTCCTGGAGAAGCCCCAGACTCTGTTCCCAGCACCCACACCCAGCCACTCGCAACCTCCTGTAACCCTGGCTCCAGAGTATCAGATGCCTCTCTGTGCGTCACTCTGTGGGCACCTGCATTCATGAGTGCACACTCACACTCCTATGCATAACTAACATTAAATCAAAGCGTTTTTAAAAAGTAAAAAAAAGGGCTGGGATGTGCCTTAGTGGTAGACAGGTTGCCTGGCATGAGGAGTGACGCTTGCAAGGGGAGGAAGAAGAAAAGATATCTCTCTCTCTCTCTCTCTCTCTCTCTCTCTCTCTCTCTCTCTCTCTCTCTCTCTCTTGATATGCTCTACAGCCCTCAGGAAATCTGTTCTTGATACCCTGAAGCTTGTTGCTCAGGGTATCTGAGCTGTCTGTCAGTGACTTCCCTCCTCACTCCTTCTCTGTTTCCATCCTTTAAGCGTGTTGGGAACTATGTGTTAGTAATTCCTCAGTATTTTTACCTGTTTTATTATGGGCTCTGAAAATGTCCTTTCAACATAAGTTGGCGTGTGACCAGTGAGCTAGTAAGTCGGAGTGTCCTGTAAGCCACTGTGAGAGAGCCCTGGCTACTGCACCCAAGCTCTCTTGAGTCAGTCTGCATTTAGTAGGTCAGATGCGGGCCTGGAGCCATGCGTACATACCTCTCTAGCCTCCTGCTGCATCTCAGGGGCATGGCTCTTCTGAAGCTTACTAGATAACACCAGAAGCTGGCCTGCCTAGTGTGGTTCCCATGCTGCAAGAAGAAATAGCAGGCCACTCCATTTACCTCCACTTTCCCCAGCAGAGAGGTATCACCTCCAGGGCGATAGCTGTGAGCCAAGGAATGGACTAGGCCATGGCCTGGACCTCAGCCCCATCCTCCCTGTGCTCCTCCCCCTCTGAGAAGCACAGTCAGCAGGTAGTAAAGCATAGAGGTGAGCTTCTGTCCGTCAAGGCCGGAGGAGACGGAGGCACTCGGGTCTCAAGTTCAAAGCCAGCCTAGGGTACAGTGTGTCTAAAAAACGAAATAAACGAACAGGGCACGGTGACACACGACTTTAATCTGCCTCTTAGAGGGCAGAGGCAGGCAGATCTATGTGAGTTTGAGACCAGCCTGGTGTACACAAGTTTGAGGATAGCCAGACCCTGTCACAAAAATAAATAAATAAAATTTAAAGTATATATGTCTTGAGGGAAGCAGGGAGACGAAGCAGTGGCAAACCACAGAGCCCTAAATCAGTGAGGCCAGAGACAAGGAAAAGCCATTCACCTGTCCTCTGTGACCTTCCAGGTGACCAGAGACAAGGGAAAGCCATTCACCTGTCCCCTGTGACTTCCAGGTGACCAGAGACAAGGGAAAGCCATTCACCTGTCCCCTGTGACTTCCAGGTGACCAGAGACAGGG
>NC_034592.1:20019073-20062826 GCF_900095145.1 Mus pahari | reverse complement strand
AAAGAAAGAAAGAAAGAAAGAGAAAGAAAGAAAAGCCCAATTCTCTCAAGCCTCATGTGTCATCCCTCGGGATGACCCTGAGTGACGTCTGATGATTAGAATTTCACATTTTCACCTTGTGATGCAGGTCAGTAGTGCCAGTCATGAGCAGATGGTCGGGGGCTGGTGAGATGGCTCAGCAGGTAAGAGCACCCGACTGCTCTTCCAAAGGTCCCGAGTTCAAATCCCAGCAACCACATGGTGGCTCACAACCATCTGTAAGGAGATCTGACTCCCTCTTCTGGAGTGTCTGAAGACAGCTACAGTGTACTTACATATAGTAAATAAATAAATCTTTAAAAAAAAAAAAAATGAGCAGATGGTCAGGAAGCCATCAGAACAAATGAGAGAGGGGTTGTAGAAATGGCTTGGTGATTAGAAGCACTGGCTGCTCTTTCAGAGGATCTGGGTTCAATTCTCAGTACCCTCACGGGATCCTGTCACAGGGGATCCAGTGCCCTCTTCTGGCCTCATTGAGCACCAGGGTCAGATGTGGTGCACTGAAACATTAAAGGTAAAACACTCACATATAAAATGAAAGTTGTTTTTAAAAAGGAACAAAAACAAATGAAAGAGCTCCCAGGCTAGATTAGACCTACTGAGTGCGTGTGCTTATGAGGGTTGTTTTGTTTTGTTTTTCAAGACAGGGTTTCTCTGTGTATCTGTCCTGGAACTAGCTCTGTAGACCAGGCTAGCCTTGAACTTACAAAGATCCACCTGCCTCTGGCTCTGGCTCTACCTCTGCCTCTTGAGTGCTGGGATTAAAGGCGTGTGCCCCCATCACCCCCATCGACCTTTCACTTGTCTGGTTTTTGTGTGTGCTTATATAGAGAATATTTTGCTCTGTTGGTTGGGCTGTTGGTTCTGACATACAAGCATCCCTTGCATGTCCCTCTGATAAGGCTGGCTTCTTTCCCAGAAGGCTCCAGGGAGCTCTTAATCCAGAGAGCCACCCCTAAGCTTTTGAAGAATGAGATGGGTATTTGAATATGCCTCAACTTCAGCTTTGAAGGCACGGCTGGCATTTTATAATCACCCAGCTGTGTGGACTAGAAGAGCGCCTCAGCGTTCTTGAGTACAAGGCCAGTGTAGCCGACCTTTTGGAGACCAACATGAGATGAACTGTAAAGTGTAACTTAGGGGCTCGCCTCGCTCACTTTGAGGTGTTGGTGGTACTGAGTTCCTTGTGCAGCACTGAGACAGTTCAGGTTGTTGGACGTCAGGACCTAGCTATGGGTGACCTGGATCAAGGGAACTAGCCTGCTACTAAGCGAGGCCTCACTGGCTCTCCAAGATTTAGTTCTACACTTGTCCTTCAGTAAAGACTAGGAATAAGATAGTATCAGAAAACTCTAGATCTAGATCCCCGACTTTCTGAATGTACATGTGAGAAGTGAGGAGGTCCTTTGAAGCGAGCCTCTGATCAAAGGAGCCCCTTTGAATTCACCTTCAAGATCAAAACTTCCAGTTTCCTGGACCAGTTTCCAGCACTGGGAGCAGAGCATTCTCTCGCCAGTATGTTCCTGGTTGACTTTAGGAAGCCCTAGGCCACTCCTCACTGGATCCCGAGCCCCAGCATGGCAGAAGTGGAGGACAGCCCTCCCTCTGGCGCTAGCTTATGCTGATGTCCCTCCATTTGGGAAGGCCTGTGGCCTGCCCCAGGGCCCCTAGGAGGACTAGCTAGCTCACTGCAGTGAGTGTGCTTGAGCAGACGGGGCAGTATAAAATACTCCTGACTACACATCCACTCTACGTGAGGAGCTGCACCTCTGCAGATTAACGAAACAATCCTTAAAGCACAGGGCCAGTACAGGGGACACTCAGGATAGCATGATTGTTGACCCCAGGGCATAGCCAGGGATGGCCCTCCGGACCAGAACAGTGAATGCAGAGACGGGACCTGGAAAAGCCTCTCAGACTGTTGCTCTTCTGCTGGCCCAGACTGACCAGGAAGTGCCTCTAGGTCAAGGGCACAGGGAGCAAGGCTCCTTGTTCCTGCCCTTGGAACACACGTCTGGAATGGGATCTCTGCGCCCCACTCCCACAGAGGCCTACTGCTTGCGGAGCCCTTCCCCAGGGAGGCACATTTTCAAGAACGGACCTTTCCTTTGGCTCTCCTGTCCCACCAGGACCCCGCTTTGCACCCACTGCCGCGTGCATGCACGCCTCATGCTCACACCACCGTCACCTTCATTCTGTTTGATTAAGTCCATGCCCAAACCACTCGGTCCATGCATCATTTTAGTGCACCTACATCTCTATGGAAAAGGCCTTCATTTAAATTTTTTTATGTTTTTTTTTTTTTAACCTTTGCTCTAGAAGTATATCTGATTCCATTAGCTTAAACTTTTGCAAGCATTTCTAATCTCTTACAAGTCTCTTACAATACGGTCTCCACAAGGTAAGGCCTCAGGTCCCCACCCTTTCCCTCACACCTGAGGTCCCCCACTGTGCCAGCACCAACATGCCGGCTCCCAGAGGTTAGTGGGTCCCCATGCCCTACCAGGCACCATTCTCTCCACATAGAGACACCTCCAAGCCTCTGCCCTTATCAGCCACTGTCTCTTACTGTATTTGAAATTTCTCTACCTGGCTTCACCTTAACTTCAAGAGAGAATGAAGCAGTCACCTGACAGATGGCTCTGGGTCATCCTGGGACCCGGCCTGAGCCTAAATGCTTCCTTAGCCTAGTTGATGGGGACCCAAGGGTTCCATCCCCAAACCCCTCCCAGCTTCCACTGGACCCAGACCAGGGTTGGGGGGATGGAGAATTGGGGACAGAAGCCTCAGGCTACCACAGGTGAGTAAGCTCACTGTCTTCTCTGCCTTCCCAGGATCCACGCACATTCTCACCCCACAGAAACTGCTGGACACGCTGAAGAAGCTGAATAAAACAGACGAAGAAATAAGCAGTTAAAAAATAAGCTGCCCCTCCAAAACCCTGGCTCCCTTCCCACAATGCTCTGCAGCTTCCCCATGCGCCACCTCGGTTACTCTGCTGCCTCCCCAGCCCTGCACGCCCTGGTCACCCCGTTGCCGTGCTGAGTTCTCCTGTGCGATGACACCCCATCTTGTCCTCTGAAAAGCAAGAGAGTAATGTGTTGTTTTTTTAAAAATGAGCATCTTCTGTACGTATTCCACAGTAGGTTCACATGCAGGCTCCACACTGCAGAAGCGTCAGAACTCTGGACCGAGTGAACTCTCCCTTCTTTATGACCTTGTGACCTGTATATAGCCCTGTCCCACGTGTGCACATTGCTTGAATATGGAAAGGTAGACGTGTGGCTGTTTCTCCAAGCTTGTGTGGACTCATTTCTGTTCTTGTTGGTGTTTGTTCCCTGGATATGACATGCTGAGGGAGTGATGTTTTCCTCTCTAGCCCCTGCTCGCTCCGTTCTCATGCACAGAAGCTGAGAAGCGGTGAGCAGACAGCTGGAATGAGCCTCCTCTTTGCAGCTGTGGGGAGGCTTGGGGTGTCCACAGGAAGCCAGTCTGAGTGCCAGCCAGTGTGGTCTCCAGAGCCTGGCACTGCTGCCCTGACCTGCATCCATACTGTTGTAACAAGTTAAGTCCTTCAGGCTGAATCAGCGTGCCTAGCACCCTCGGGTCCTCCAGAGTTAGGTATGGCCAGCCCCCTGCCTTCCCAGGGCTTCACTTGAACACAGCCTGGATAGAGGTCAAGGGTCAGGGGTGGGCTGGAAGATGTGAGTTTGGCCCTCTGATCAAAGGGTGCTTTGCTATAGGAGCTAGGCCTGAGGAATGGGGGCCCTGCTGCTCAGTCTCCTCAGTTTAAGATACTTCATCAATCTTAAGTTTGTGTAATGTACAGTCATGTGTCATTGTGGTGTATGAAAAGGATCATTTTATTCTTTGTATTAGTCATCACTGTATGAAACATAGCTAGCTATAAAGCAGAAATTCCAGAAGCCGATGCTGAAAGGATGGTCTCCACCCTCAGGACGCAGCAGCCCCCTGAGTATGCTGCTCACCCTGCTGCTGTAGTCATGAAACAAAGACAGTGGAAGTCACAAAAATGTCCCCAGCCCAGCCCCTGCCCTTCCTCCCCCCCCCCGCCCCCCGCAGACTTGTACGTATTACTGTGTCTCTTGTGCTGTCTTGGCAACCGTGGTGTACGCCTGCCGCAGGTGTCCTGTGCCCTTCTCCCTCCCTGGCTCTAGCATCTCTCTCTTCTCCTTAGTTCTCAGGCCTCTCCCCTGCCCCGCTCCAGTGACCCTGTCCCCTTAGGACTGAACCACAGTAGCACCGGTTGATTTCTTCTGTAGCGCTTCTTCCGTCCCTTCTTCTGGTCAAGCAATGCTCATGCTTCAGGACCTTGTTTGTCGAACATGTGGGGTTTCCTTTATGTTATTTATATAAATAATTTCTCAAATGGATATTTAAAAAAAAGCTAGTCTGTCTTGAAACTTGTTAACTTGAAACTCTTGAATCTCAGTGTTTAAAGTCTGGAAGCACAACCGTGTACCACTCTGTACCGTCCTGTACTGCAGCATTTGAGTCTAATAAAGACGTCAGCTCTCACTCATGGTGCCCGGGCCCACTGCAGAGCTGGTTTTACTCTGGGGACTATAGAGGAGGCCAGCCGCCCCACAGCTGCGGCTTGGAGTCTAATGGATCCAGGGGATTGTGGCTTGCATTGCATCTGTCCCTATCTCCCATCTGGGGACAAAGCTTGGCTCTAGCCTCAGGCAGAAAAAAGATGCTGCCTCGGTGGGCATCCACCTTTAGTCCCAGGACTTGGGAGGCAGAGGCAGGGGGATCTCTTGAGTTCATCCAGTCAGGTCTACATAATTAGTTCCAGGCCTAGCCAAGGCAACATAGACACTGTCTCAAATGAATGAGTAAAAATAAATAAGGACCTGTCTTGACATGAAGAGCTTCTTTTCAACCTTCTAGAATGCCTCTGCCACAGGCGGATCTCTGTGTCAAGACCAGCCTGGTGTACAGATCAAGTTATAGGACAGCCAGAGAAACCCTATCTTGTAAAAAACAAACAAACAAACAAACAAAAAAACTAGTTAGTGCTGGAGAGATGGCTCAGCAGTTAGGAGTGCTTCAGAGGACTGGAGTTTGATGCCCATAACTCCAGTTCCAAGGATCTGACTCCCTCTTCTGGTGTCCATGGGGACTACATGCAGATAAACAGTTTTAAGTCAACTCTGTAAAGCCTCAATCTCTTGTCACAGTAACAGAAAATGACACTTTCACCACAGGAAGGAATGTATCAACTCAAGGTTACTTTGTAGATTTTGCACCTGTCCCCAGAATTTTTGCTCAGGGTGTGAGTGTGCTGGGGAACAGACTAAGTTACATATACCCACCTTTCTAAGGTCCTAACGACAAACCAAAGTTTGATTCCACCAAAGGATCCCCTGGAGAACCAACAAGAGGTTATTGGGCTCAGAGCTTGAGTGAGGGCTTACAAACGGGAGCCTGGGGAAGCCCGAAGCTATGTCGCTGGAGATTTGCCTGTCTACAGGGATGGTGCTCTGTCCCTCTTCTTCCCCAGCCTATATATACCAGCCCCCTTCCCCAAACCCTAAGCCATATGCAGTTAGGGTAGAACTGCAAGGGAAGGTTGACAGTGAACAAGCTCAGCTGAGGTGATCTTTGCAATCCCAGTTGAACACATGAAAATGGTTGCAAATGTGGCTTAGAGAACATCTAAGAAGATCCCCTTTCTAAGCAGACTATGGTTTAGACAACCATGGAGCAATCGTGCCAGGCCTCTCGTAGTCACGTGTTAGGTGGGTCCCCTGCCACTGCAGATGATGAAGCTGGGGCTCAGAAGGATGCAGGCTTTCGTCAAGCTCACTCCTGGGAGACTTCAGATAACTGGGCCGGTGTCAGGTTGTCGGAATGCCTGGATTGGGATCCAACACAGGGACTTGAATTCTATTTAAAAAATATTTATGTGTATGAGTACACTATAACTGTCCTCAGACTCACTAGAAGAGGGCATCAGATCCCATTGCAGATGGTTGTGAGCCTCCATGTGGTTGCTGGGAGTCAATCTCACAACCTCTGGAAGAGCAGCTATGCTCTTAACCTCTCCTCTCCAGCTGTGGACTTGAATTCTAAACTGAGTAAGACGACAGCGTAAATACCACTGATTCCTTCTTCCCACTGTAGGAATGGACCTCTAGCCTCTTTCAGCTGTTTAGGCTTTTGTTCACTTGTTCCTTGTTCTGTTTTATTATCACAGTATCTCTGTGTGTGCAGTGATGTGCATGCAGAGGTTAAAGAACAACTTCTCTCCATCCACTGTTCTAGGCATTACAGGCAGTTTTACCCAGTGAGCCATATTGCTGGCCCATGTTTTCTTATTTTGAGGCGGGCTCTTGCTGAGTTGCTCAAGCTGACCTTGAACTTGTGCCCCCCACCCCACCCCACTCAAAGAAGCTGAGACTACAGGTATTCATGGCCACGCTGGGTTACCCTCTGACTCTTCTTTTCTGACATCTATTGGCCCAGGCTTTCTTCATTCCTCTCCACCCTGATTCCACCAAACAGCAAAGAAGTACCATACTGTCCTTTGGAAGCCTTAGCTCCCAGTGTTCCCGAGCTCAGAGGAAGCCTGGGGCCGTGCCTCCAAAAGCTGTAGCATATCTTCAGTGTGGAAGATGTTGTAGCAGGCCAAGGCACAGTCAGAGCAGAAACTGCTACCCCAGTGACCCTGGGTCCCAGACCAGCTATGGCTGCTCTGTCCTTCCAAGGCTTAAGACAGGTACTGACTCCCATGGAGTTGGAATTACAGGGGCTGAGAGAATCGGGCAGACCCGAGTGGCATCCCCTCTAGGGCTTTGCATATGATAGATGTTCCTTCTGTGATATCCTCAAAGTGATACCCACTAAGCGTTCAGTCATCACTGAGTATAGTGATGGTCCCCAAGAAAGCCTGGGGACTAAAGGGCAGACACAATCATGAACCGAAAAAAGCCCAGTGTGCCTGGTAAGATGGCTCAGTGCTGAGAGGCTAGAGACCCGAGGAGCCAGCTAGAGCAGCTGCCAGCAGGATGCCCACTGGCTCCCATCCCACGCCTGTATGCTGACTCCTTGACTCCAGGGGACAAGACCAAAGCTTTAGAAGAACCTCATCTACCTGGGATAACACTGAACAGATGGATCCCTGCCACAAAGCTTTAAAGATCTCCCAAGACCCCAGCATGGGAGCCTCCAATACAAAATGTGTGGCTGTGCCACTAAAGAATTGGCAGGTGGGTCTAGGTGGAGAGGCACTTACTAGCCTGGGGGCTCAGCAATTGTTTCTGATTATTCCAAAGTCCCAAAGGCTAAGGTCCTTTATAATTCTAATTTATCTCCATTTGAGGGAAGGAAAGGTCTTCCTGGAACCCAAACTTGTTCTCAAGAGCCTGGTATCCCACTCTGAAAAGCTAGGTCTAGGCCAGACACAGGATCCCTGCCAGGAAGAGGACAGTAGCCCTTTAAACCCCAGCCTCACTGTTGCTATGTATGGAAACAACTTCCTTAGCAACTACCTGGCTTCTTAAAGGGGACTTTAAAAAGTGGTTGCCATCAGCCATGGCTCCAAAAAAGAAGCCAACCAAAGGAGGCAAGGAGATGCAGGGCAAGAAGACAGTGGGCAAGAAGGATACCAGTGGGACCAAGACTCCAGAGTTGGCCATGGTGGAGGAGCTGAAAGAATTCTACCACAAACAGATCCAAGACCTGGAGGACAGGCTGGCCCGGTGGGTGGCCAGCAGGGAAGCTAGTGCTGCCAGGCCAGGCCAGATGCACAGGGTTCAGATAAGGGTCTTAGACCTGGGCTCTGGCCAGGCCCTAGCCTTCCCTGCTTCATTTTCCTCAAGTAACCAGGTAACCCTGCAAGTGCCAAGAGGGTAAAGGGATTCCCAGAGCTCGGGGAGCACACTGCTAAAGCCCAAGTAACACCCCACTCCCACCCTGGCCCACCCCAACAGGACAGGACTGTAAACATTAGAAAAGTGTAGTTTAATTGGTGGAATAAATTGAAAATGTCTTTCCTGGTGACCCAGGCAGACACCTCATTCTCTAGTCCCTTAAGCCAAGACCCTGGTCTTGTTTCTCCAGGCTGGGTCTGTTTCCCTAAGTATTTGTTTTGTTTTAGAGACAGGATATTACTCTTTAGCCCAGGCTAGCCTCAAATTCATGTTGATCTAGCTGCCTCAGCCTCCCAAGTGTGAACCATTGTAGGTTCCCAAATGGGAACTAAGGAAGGGGTTTTCCTACCTGTGCCACTCCCTCTTAGGGCTGGGTCCCTTTGTGACAGATAGCAGGGAAGGGTCCCTCTTAGCATTGAGAGATACTATTTGCTTGTTTTTCCTACTTTAATACTAGCTTTAGGGCTGGTGAGAAGGCTCAGTGGCACTTGCCCCTCATCATCAGGACTCCCATGGTAGAGGGATAGAACCAACTCCTGAAGGCTGACCTCTGACCTCCGCCGTGCACACATATGCATGCACACACATAATCAATAAATCAGATACAAGAATGTAAGAATATAGTTTCTGCCAGGTATGGTGGCACACACCTTTAATCCCAGCACTCGGGAGGCAGAGGCAAGCAGATTTCTGAGTTCGAGGCCAACCTGTTCTACAGAGTGAGTTCCAGGACAGTCAGGGCTATACAGAGAAACCCTGTCTCCAAACCCCCCAATCCCCCCCCCATAAAAAGAATAGAGTTTCTAACCTGGACATCAGTCTCTAACCGGGACATGGTGGCACATGCCTACAGACTCAGGAGGTTTGTTCTAAGTTCCAGAAGGAAAGGAACTTAGCCTGGACTAGGGTAAGACCTCAAAAGAACAAGTGACACAAAGGTAACTTGCTGACAGGACGCACCTGCCCCAGTTCCAAAGTGTAACACTTAAATAGGAAAGTAAGTGATGAGGGAAATGGCCCAGTGACACCTGCCAGTCAAACGTGAGGACTAGAATTTGGATCCCCAACACTCATACAATGGGTAGGTGTGGTGCCCACCTGCGATCTCCCCAACACCCATACAGATGGGTAGGTGTGGTGCCCATCTGCGGTCTCAGTGCATGGGATGTGGAAATCAAAGGTCCCCCTGGAGAAGTGTTTCTCAATCTGTGGGCCTTGACCCCCCAAGACTACCAGAAAGTGCAGATACTCACAATTCGTAGCAATAGCAGGATTACAATTATCAAGTGGCAACGGAAAGCAATGGTTGGGGAATCACCATGACATGAGAAACTATGTATTAAAGAACACAGTGTTACGAAGGTTAAAAACCATTGCTCTAGAGCAGGCTAGCTAGCTAGACTGGTGAACTTGTGAACTCTGGGTTTAATTAGGAGACTCTGCTTCAATATATAAAGTAGAGAACCTCTATCTCCTTATCTATAAAATGGGTATAATTATCAGAGCATCCACATTCCTACATGTCATGGGGGCACCTCAACAAATGTAAACCTCTGGCCTCCACATACATGCAAATATGCATATATGCCTGAATATCACACATCTGTAATAAACAAACATATAAACAGAAGACAACAAGGCAGTGGAAGCACATATGGTTGATGCTGAGAAAAATCACAGCTGGTGCTGAGCAGGTGTGTACACGGGCAGGCCCGTGCATCTCTGCTTAACACCATCCCACAAGGCACACACGGGGCACTGGGGAAATCACCCCAGGAAGAAGAGGCAGCAGAATGACAGTCCTGACCTTTGACACCTCTTATGGCAGACTGCCTCCTCTCCATACAAAGGCACCCCTACCCTGAAACGCCTTGTACGCACTATTCATTCAAAAGATTTATCAATAAATCCTTACAAATAAAGCAGTTCTCCAAATGCTTCAGTTATCCTGTTTGAACCCAGTAAATACAGCCCTCTTAAAATTTACAAATGATGGCTAGAGAAATGGCTCAGCAGTTAAGAGCACTGACTGCTCTTCTAGAGGTCCTGAGTTCATGGTGGCTCACACCCATCTGTAATGGAATCCAATGGCCTCTCTGGTGCATCTGAAGACAGCTCCAGTGTACTCACATACTCAGGTGTCCTTTACCCTGACCTTGAAGGGAGGGGCTCTCTGCCGCTCACCAGCTGCCCAGCCTAGCCAAACTGTTTCACCTTAGACTTACTTACACACACCCCTTTAAAACAGAAAGACAGTCTGAATGCTGAGCACAGGCCTCCAGGCATGAAACATAATGGGAGGTGCAGACTATGGGAAACTTCAGAGGGCCCTTTATGGAAGAAGGTTCTGGGAGAGCAGGCCCTGGCTTGACCCTGCATCTCTGCCCTGACCCACCCCAGGTATCAGCGGAAATGGGATGAACTGGCTGTGCGGGAGAAGCTGTTCCATCAGGAGTTCGAGCAGCTGGCCAACAACAAGAAGGAGATTGTGGCCTTCCTCAAGCGCACGCTGAACCAGAAGGTGGATGAGATCACAGACCTTAATGACCAGCTGCAGAGCCTAGAGGTGGCCAAGGACATGGAGAAGGATGCGTTCGAGGCCCAGCTGGCCCAGGTGCGCCATGAATTCCAGGAAATCAAGGACCAGCTCACCACAGAGAACATCGCCCTCGGTGAGGGGGCCAGGGGGACCCATTGGCACACCACTGAAGGCAGCAAGGCCCAAGTCCACAGCTGTCACTGGCTGTGGCAGGGCCTCACCTGGGAACTGGGGATACCACAGCTCCCTTGGGTAATAAGAGCTGTGTGCCACTTCCAACACTATCTGCCTTAATTGTCCATGCATTTCCAAGGCCAGAGATGCTTCCCCCCCCCAGTTCATAGATGAGGAAATGCTTCAAAACGATGGAGGATTTTATCTATGCTACCCATCTGAAAGGGGAGGTGGCGACTTGTCTGCCCAGGGTCAGATGCTGTCTTTGCGGTCACTCTTATGTGAGGAGGTTTCAAAGGGGACTTCCTGAGCTTAGCGTTATGTGGTAAGGCAGAAATGCAGTGGCTGTGCAGGGCCAGCCATGGCAGTGCAGACCAGTCCTGTTGGGGAAGGTGGCGAGGTTAAGACAAGAGGAAAGTTGAGCCCTCAGGGGGGTGTGGGTCAAGGCTCTCAGCAGCCGCTCCTCACCAGCCTTGTGGCCCCTGATGGGCAGGGAACAAGCTGAGTTCCCTGGAAGAATTCCGGCTGCAGAAAGAGGAGCTCACAGAGAAGTACTTGGCACTGGAGGAGCAACTTCATAAGCAGGAGGGCGAGTACAAGGACTACGTGTACAACCTGGAGAAGAAGTCTGTGCTGGACAAGGACAGGTGGGCAGGCCGGGGACCTGCCGGGGCCCTGCCGGGGCCACACGGCTCTCCTCAGCTTGGGGAGCCGTGGACTCCACAGCCTCTGTTCCCCAGAACCCTGACTGGGACGTATGGGGGTGGGGATGACAGTGCCCAGGCTGCCACTGGACACTCCCTGCCTTCTTGTCACTTCTTGTTATGGTGTTTATTTAATAGGTAAGAATGTTTCAATGGTTCAAACTCCAAAGGTCCAGAGATTCTTTGGGGAAGAGTCTGGTTACCCTGGGACCGCACCCCCCCCCCCAAAAAAGGGAGTACCAAGACTTATACCCGTCTACCTGACTCGCAACCCCACCCTCCTGGTAAGGCTGAGGAAGGAGATCATCCAGCGCGTGAACCTGGTGGCCACGGAGTTCCGGAAGGTGGCCACCAACCAGATGTGGGAGACGACCAGGCGGGCTATCCAAGAGAACAACAGTGTGTCCCTGCAGCTAAGCAAGGTGTCCAAGCACGGCGTGCAGCTGCTGCAGGAGAATGAGCAGCTCAAGGGCACCCAGAACAAGCTGTGCCAGCAGCTGGAGATGCTGGAGAACACCCAAGAGGTCATGGCCAGAAAGAACATAGGGCACAAGAAGGTAGGACCACCATGCCCTCCTCGTGTGACCCTACACCAGAGCCAAGTCATGAGTGGGGAAGAGTTTGCAGTGAGGTCCCAGGCTTTCCTCACTGGGGTGCTGGCCCTAGCTCTGGAGTCTGCTTGCCCCATAACTAAGTGAAGCCCACCTCCTGCCTAGCTGTCGTCAGAGGTGGTGTGGCCTGCCTGTACGTGGGAGCAAGTCCTATGGTGTATGTTCAAAAGGGAGCTAGGGGTGGGCTGGGCTCCCACGATGGGTCTCTGACACCTGCCCACCTCTGCAGATTATCCTCATGCTGACGGAGAAGTGCCGACAACAGAGAAAGGGCACAGAGGAGACAGAGCAACTGCGCCTCCTGCTGTCCCAACTGGAGCAGAACTTCCAGAATGTGCAGAAGGACAACCAGACCCTGAGGCGAGCCGGAGCTGGGAGCTGGGTGGAAGAGGGCTTGGGGGACGCCTTTGTCTAGAGCCTCAGGGTTTGGACTGTCAGACAAGTTGAAGCCTGGATTTAGATAGGCTTCACAGAAAAGGCGGGGCACAGGGAAGAGAAGGTGCCTGCCTGCCCCAGGCATGAAGATGGGGCAAGCTGCACGCTGTTTTGTCCTGGAGCAGGAGTGAGAAAGACCAGCTGGAAGCGCAGCTGAAGGAGCAGCAGGCAGAGGCAAATCGGCTACAAGAGGAGCTGACCAAGGAACAGAAAATTCGGGCAAACCTTAAAACAGTCCTGATCAAGGCCACCTCCATGCTACAGGACATTGTGCACGTAAGCAAGCAGTGGGAGATACCAAGAGGCCGCCAGGGCAAATGGTAGAGGGTCTTTGTCCAGAGAGGCTGATGGCCAGACTCCTTTTCTCATTCTGGATCTAATTAGAGTTGGTTCTAATCGTAGCAGGGACTGAGGAGGGGAAAACAGGAGGATTCCAAATTCAAGACCTGACTGGAGCTATAGAATGAGTTCAGGGCCATCGTGGTCATCTCAAGTGTCTTATAGAATATAAAGGTGTGGCAGGGCACGCCTTTAATCCCTGGGAGGCAGTGGCAGAGGAAGAACAGGAGAAAGAAAAGATTCCTTTTAAAGCTCCAAAGAGAGGGCTCTGGAGAGCTCCAAGCCTCAGTTTGCCCAGCCTGATAAACTGTGTCCCACCACAAACCAGGTACACTGAGAAAGCAGGCCCTGGAGAATCTCACGTGGAGGCGGGTGGGTATCTAGGCCCCCATGGTGATTGAACCCACCTCACATCACACCAACAGATGCGAACAGAGGCGGAGGACGGCGACTTTGATGTGGTGTTCCAACTGCAGCGCAAGGAGCTGCTACAGCAACTGCTGGTTTTGCTCAGCTCAGGGGTAGTTTTGAAAACACAGCCAGACATGGGTTCCCACCAGGACAAGCAGCCCCAGGGCCTATCCAAAGAGAGGTGAGCAGATAGCCCTGTGGGGGCCTCAGCAGACCCTGGCTCTCCAATGTTTTTCCTCTTGTGGGGATAGGGGGCTGACCCTGGATCATTCTCCACAGCCAACACATCGCCCAGACATCCAAGGAAGGGGCTGTTTCTCTGCTGCAGCAGCTCTCGACCATCACAACCTACAAGCCCGGGGATCTTGAGCTAGTGCCTCGACGTCCGGTCCGCATCCCACTCAAACCCCAGGATCTCAGGCCCCTCTCCTATGTCACCCGAATGGGGATCTGCCAGTTACAGAACACTAATGAGGTAGGGGTGCCAGGGACCCTAGGCACAGCAAGCTGACAGCTGTCCCTGGTTCTGCCAGGCTATAGCTGGGTGGCCTCATGGATATGGTGGAATCTCTGATTGTCCCCACCTAGAAAATGGCCCAATGGAAAAAGGGTAAAGCATTATACCCATGATCCCTTAGGAATAGGGTTTGTCAGACCCTCTTGTCCCTAACACTGGTGCCTAGCCCCCACAGGAAGCCTCCGATTTCAAGTTTGTATCTTTAATCTTGCAGCTCTACTCATCAGGAGCTCTCAAAAGGTTCAGAAAGTTTACCCTTCCTAGACCCTTCCTACACCGGAAATAGCGAATGGGGAGACCAAGCCGCTGCAGAAACAGACTGATGTGGCCACAGTCCCTCCTTGAATCTGCAAATGGCCTGGGGAAACCCAGAGAAGTTACATAAACGTTGGGCACCACACGTGTCATTGTAGTTCTGTGGCCCTGTCTTGGCTTCGTGGCACCAGCAGGCAGTCAAACAGGTAGAGCTATCCACTGGTATTAGAGGCCTGACAATGGTCCCTGGCTTCGAGCACGGATGTGGTCCAGGAGCAGGTCAGTGGCCTGATCCATCAATGGGGACAGTAGCTCCTGCTCCTCCGGGGAGAAACAGCCCAGAACATGGTTCTCCACCATATTAGGGTGTGTGGGACGCCCGATGCCCACCAGCAGCCTTGGCATTGCCTGTAGGGTCCCAGGGGAATGAGGATGCGTTGGTGAGATACAATGGGGACCCAATGATGGCCACCCCACCCAGGGCAGGGCAGATGGGTAGACTCACATTGGAGTTCAGACAGCTAATGCAGGAACGGACTCCATTATGGCCCCTTGAGGAGATATGAAGAGCAGTTAGTACTTTCTGAGGCAGTGCCCTTCCTCCATTCCCTTGTCCAGGCCTCCTTCAGAGCAGCCCAGCCTATAGCGATAGCCTCAACAACCTTACTCCACCCCTACCCAAACCTATGCACATGAGAGCCTCACCTTGCGCTGCCCCCCAGCTTCAGAGCCAGCTTTCCCAACGGCTTGTCCAGTTCATCGTGCACCAGATAGATCTCCTCCGCGGTCAGCCCAAACAGCTCCGCTTGGCACAGAGAAACAACACTCTAGTTACTGCACATCTGCTCAGAGGGATCCCAACAACCCCCACATGTAAACAGGCTTCCCCAAGCCCTCACTGTAGTAACTGGGGCTCACCAGGCACTTGTCACAATTGAACCCTCTCTCTGGTCCCTATGGCCTCTTATCCATGAAACCTACAACTCACCAGCTCGGGCTACGCTGCGCCCGTTGACGTTCATGAGGCGCCGTGGCCGGAGCAGTACCAGCTGAGCATCCCCGAGCGGGGCCAGGGCGAGGTCAGCTGCACAGCGCGAGTCACGAGCCCAATTCTCCGCCACTCCCAGTCGCCTTGCTATTTGCCCCAGTACCGCCATGCCCACACTGTGCCGGGTGCCGGGCATTCCGTGGTTCCCCAGGCCAGCCACCTGTGGGCAACACTCACTCAGGACCCAAAACATTGACCAGGAAACAGAGAGAAGCGACAGTGTTGGGAAGAAGCGCTTAAGGGTCTGGGAACTCAGCCAGGCGGTGGTGGCGCACGCCTTTAATCCCAACATTCGGGAGGCAGAGTTCGAGGCCAGCCTGGTCTACAAAGTGAGCTCCAGGACAGCCAGGGCTATACAGAGAAACCCTGTCTCAAAAAAAAAAAAAAAAAAAGTGTCTGGGAACTCCTGGAGGCCCCCACCAGCCCGAGGATGCTGCTCCCTGGGGCAAGAGCAAAACTAAAAGTTTGGAGCCGGTTAATATTGCGCCTATTTAACTAAGTAGAAAAAGGGACAAGTATCCCGGAAAGATGGTTCCGAAGGTAAGGTTGCTGCTAACCCTGACAACCTGGGTTCGATCCCCAGAACCCACACGGTGGAAAGAACGCTCTCCCAAGTTGCCCTCTGACAGCCACAGGGCACATGCACACAACGCATACACTTAAGTGTAAGCGCAGCTGCGGAGCCAAGCCCCGCGTCCCTGTGGAGCCACCCACGCCCCACTCACCAGCCATCGCTTCCCGGGAAACCGAGCCTCGGAAACCTGCCGGCTCAAGGCCCAACTCCGCCGCATCCCTGGACTGAAAAGACCGGACTTCAACGTGCCGACTCCCATTCACGGCCAGGACTCCGCCCCTTGACGTCAGGCATCCCTAAGCCAATAGCATCATCACATGTCCAGCGACGCCCAATCCAGGCCGGGTTCGGCGTCCGCCATGTCTCTGCGGGGCGGAAGTGGGCGGGTCGCGGGCCCCGACGAGTGTGTCTGGGTGAATTCCTCCGCGACGCGTCACCCTGTATGGCCCAGCCTTTGCTCGGCCTTTGCTCGAGGGCTGGTACCTCGTTAAGTTTCTACCCTGGCCCGCGTCGGCGTACACTGGCCATAGGTTCTTTCCTTGACTTAGGCTTTGACTTGCCTTGCTAAGTTTCTAGTGACTCTCGGAGGCGTGGCCAAATGGGCGGGGCCTGTGGGCATCGCGGAGCTGGTGCCTAGCAACAACGGAGCTATCGGAACCTCAGAGTTTGCTTAGCCCAGAAGTCAGCCTAGAAACCTGGCCATGACAGACGAAAGCAAGGTGAGGGAGGGCTGAGGAGGGGAAAGCCGAGGCAGAGGTCGGGGCCGCAAGAAAGGCTTGAGGAAGAGCCAGTCAAGCCTTTCAGGGGAGCTTGGGCGAGGTCATCATTTGTAGTGTGGGAGGGGAGAAGGGTGACTGGCCTCCCAGTCCTAAGGGAGAGGGCAGAGAGATTGGGGGGGTGGGGGTTGTTTTAACGTTTTGTTTGTTTGTTTGTTTGTTTGTTTTATAGACTCAGAGAACTCCATCTACCTGTAGCTCTAGAACGGGGTCATTAAAGGTATGCACCACCATGCCCAGCCCAAGTGGAGAGATTTTGAGGAGTGAAACACAGAACTTGAGGACTGATGAGACATAGGTTCCCGGATTCTGGTGACTATGGGAAGGGTGACCACACAGAAGAAGCCCTGGGAAGAAGTCAGGTGAAGTGCTTGCTCAATGTGGCCTGCCGAGTGTGAGAGTCCCAGGGCGGGAAGTCACAAGGAATCTTGTGCAGCGGGGTCTGAGCTGGGGTGCTGAAAACGATGAGCAGATAGAGCCCAAGAGGAGAGCAGACGAGGGTGCAGGGGCTCCTTGATCTTGACCACAAGACAGGGAGAGAGGCAGGGCTAGAGAAATGTTGGAGCCCTGGGGGACTGTTGAACCCCAGACTAGGTGTGCCTTCTACCAGGAGGCTTCTTCACACCTCCTCCAGTAGGCAAAGTTCCCGAGGGAAGTGTTCCTGAGGCCTTCTGAGCTTACTGCCCCCGGTTTGGTTCCAGGAGCCTCACAGTACCCGTTCACAGAAAATGCCAAAGCTAAAGGTTCCTGAAGCCCCAGAGAAGATCCTGCGACGCATCTTTGGGACCAGTCATGTGTTCTATGTTATGGCAGATACGACAAAACCAAGGGTGATAGGGTCAACGGTGCCTGCCAAAGTCAGAGAGTAGTGAGTGACTTCTTTGTCCCCTGCTCCAGGTTCCTATTCCACACAACCATCAACATTGGGCTCAGCTGCAAGCTGGCTGCTGTCTCTCTCTGGGCCTCTGTGGACAGCGAGGGGAGAGGGATAAGAGGCTGATGCCCTGGAAGAGCTCCGGGAAGGTCAGCCTGGCCTCTCTGGAGCTCTGGAGGCTTCTGCACAGCCTCTTTACCTCAGCCCTCCCTCCTGCATACCCCACTGTAGCCCTTGAGAAGGTCCTGGGCTGGTCCCAGATCAGCACCAGATCCCCTGCCTGTCCTGTTCTGGCCTCACAGCTATAACCAAGGCCATCAGTGCCTACTCCAAGAGGACTGGGAGATGGCCGTGCTCTTCTTCTCCCGCGCCCTCCACCTGGACCCCAAACTGGTAAGAGGAGAGTCAGAGTGGTCCCTGGGAGCAACTGGCTGGCACAAGTCCCCCCACCTGTCACTGTCAAACCTGCTAAGCCCTTCCTCCCAGGACCATCAGATTCTGGCGCCACCTGGAGGGGGAGATGTTGGAGAGGAAATAACCAGCCAGGATCTCTTTGCCTTTAGATAGACTTCTATGTATTCCGTGCTGAGGCCTTCATCCAACTCTGTGACTTCTCCTCTGCCCTCCAGAACCTCCGCAGGGCCTACTCCTATGACCCAGGGAATAACAAATACCTGGACCGGCTGGCCTTTGTGCTCTACCTCCAGGTGCCTATGTTGCCCTGCCCACAGGGGAGTTCTCACCTTACCCCCAGCACCAGGGAGCCTTCCTGGGATAGAATCTGAGTTCTTGGGGACTCCCGGTCTGTGCGTGCACCTGTTTACACCAGCTGCCCCCATCACTGATCTATTAATTTAGCTGGTGGTGTCTAAATAGAACCTTCTGTTGCAATAAGGCTCTGACCTACTCCACACTATCCAATACGGTCACACGGAAATGTTGAGCCCTTACAGTGTGGCAAGTATGACTGAACTAAATTTTAAATTTGATTTGGGTGGGTCCGTAGGGGTGTGACTCAGTGGTAGGATGGCAGCTTGGCACACAGAGGACTCTGAATACTGTCCCTCGTACTAAGTGGAATTTTAACTGCTTAACATTTATTTTGACATCTACTTGTGCGTGTGTGCATGTGCATAGGTGTGCATCTGTGTGCCTAGGGAAGTCAGAAGACAATTTGCAGGGGTCAGATGTCTCCTTGTGCCATGTGGGTGGGCCCTGGGTATCAGCAGGCCTGATGACAAAGTGCCTGTACCCACGGAGTCATCTCACTACCGTCAGTGTCGTTTGAAAGTCAGAGATTGGATAGGAGTTGAGTCGGGCGTGGCAGTGGGAGACCACTTGCTTAGGATAGGGTCTGAGTCCAAGCACCAATACCACAAACACCAACCCTCAGTTCTTACACAGAAGCATTGGTGGCCAGTGACATCGCTGAGCAGGCAAGAGCGTCCGCCTCTTAAGCCTGACTACCTAAGTGTGATGGCTGAAATGCACACAGTGGGGAAAAAACAGACTGCCACACGTGAGCTATGACTTTCACACGTGTGCTGTGGCATGTGCCTGCCCCCACACACCACACAGAATAAATGCACATAATAAAAAAGACACATTGGGCCAGACAGGGTGGCTCAGGATTGCACACTCTACACACTGGAAATTGAGGCAGGAAGATTCTCATGAGTTCAAGGCCTGTCTGCGTTACATGTTTCCTGGCCAGAATGAGTTACACTGTGAAACGTTAATAAGACAAATATACCAGACAAGGCAGGAGAGCCCTCGAGGCATTCAGGTAACTGATGGAACTGTTGAGGGCCTGTGTCCTGCTAGCTCACTTCCTGTGTGACCTGTGGGGAGTCACTTCACCTACCTGATCCGTAGTTCCTTCATCTGAAACGGGGAACGCTTGTGAATTCTAGACCTTTGCCTGGAGCCCCGCCGGTCTCGCCTGCTGCCCCATTCTGTCTGGAATCTCTATGTTGCTGTATTCCTCCACGGTTCTTGGTGTCTCTCTGCTCTGTATCTCTTCCCATCTCTGTCTCTTGAAGTCTCTGTCTCTGTTCAAGTCCCTCTCCCTGTCCTCTGCCACCTGTGGAGGTCATCAGAGCTGGAGTTCTAAGGGGAGCTGACAGCTGTGTCTCCTCAGGGCCAGTGCCTGTATGAGCTGTGTGACTTCCAGGAAGCCCTCTGTGTCTTCCTGCAAGCCTCCGACCTCCAGCCCCAGAACGCTTCCTTCAGTTATCGATGGTGAGTGTCTCACACCACCACACCCTCTCCTGGCAGCAGCCTCTTACAGCCCCAGGCTGAGTGCCCTCTGCCCTCTGCCCCCAGCATGGCCTGCCTGCTGGCCCTCAAGCGGTATCACGACTGCCTTGCCCTCATCACTAGGGAGGTGAAGCAGGGCAGAGCCAACGCTGATGTCTACATCCTCCGGGCTCGGCTCTACAACTTCTTCCAGAAGGTAATGCACAGTGGGCGCGGCAAGTAGGTGCCATGGAAAGCTGCACTGCCTACTGCAGACCCTCTGTGTCCCAGGTTGATAAAGGAGGCCAGGCCAGCTCTCCACACAGTACTGAAGGGCCCCCTCACTTCATCACTCAGCCCAGACTCTGTGGTAGGAAGCTGAGCCATGTCCCCAGCCCTCAGCTGTGTGGCATCCAGGACACCATAAACTTTAGCAGAAGTGTTTCTTCCTCTTGCCTTCCTTCCTTCTTTTTCTTTTTTTTTCTTTTTTTTTTTTCTTCTGGTTTTTCGAGACAGGGTTTCTCTGTGTAGCCCTGGCTGTCCTGGAACTCACTCTGTAGACCAGGCTGGCCTCGAACTCAGAAATCCGCCTGCCTCTGCCTCCCAAGTGCTTGGGATTAAAGGCATCTGCCACCACGCCTGGCTCCTTTCTTTTTTTCTTTCTTTTCTTTCTTCCTTTCTTTCTGTTTGTTGTTCTGTTTTGGGTTATCGTTGGTGGTGGGGGAGTTTTTTGGGGGGTGGTTCTTTTGGGTTTTTGAGACAGGGTTTCTCTGTGTAGCCTTGGCTGTCCTAGAACTCACAGATCCACCGCCTCTGCTGGGATTAAAGGCGTGCACTACCCCGCCCAGCATCCTGCCTTCCTTTCATACTTGCATAGTGGACAAGTTCTCAAGCTGCTGCCTCCCTTATTGAGTATGGGAACAGAGAATACAGGGAACAGAGGATACAGGGAACGGAGGATACAGGGAACGGAAGATACAGGGAACGGAGGATACAGGGAATGGCTAGGGAGTAGGGGGTGCAGCGACACAGGGAGTAGGTTGAGGAGAATGTAGGCAGAAAGGAGGGCACTGAAGGGTGAGAACAATCTTCGCATAGGGTACTCTCTGGGACAGTGACTTTGACCGCTAGGGGATGCTCCAAGCTGCTATGGAGTTTGTCAGTTGGACAGACAGGTCCTGGGAGGAGGCAGAATGCTAGAGGAAGGGGTGAGGGGAATGCGAAACTGTCTCCAAAGTCCTGATGGAGCAGAAGAGGTTCCTGAACAGTGTGCAGCAGTCTAGGGAAATGGGGTGGGGTACCAACAAGATGGAGAGGAGCCAGAGAGGATGAGGGGGGGAAGGGTAGGTTCATTTCTTTTTACCAGGCCAGGATAGGGAGTGGCTGAGTAAGGGTGGCCAGGCAGGTTCTAGCCAGAGGCTGGGCTGTAGTGTCACACAGGTGACTCAGTGGAAGTCTCTTCAAAGGCAAGAGCCTAGTCTTCCTATTTATCCCTACCTCCACTTCTGTGGAGGATTGTCCCAAACCCAGACCTTTGCCCAGGTTCATCCCCAAGACTGCCAGGAACCCTTGAAGGAAGGTGAACAGTAAAATGGCCCAGAGGTGACTTGACCAAGGCCAGCCAGTCAGTTCTCCAGCCCAAGCTCACCCCAGCCATCCCCCAGTCCTCCCAGGTTACCCTCCAACCAGTTACCCATGGGGCAGTGAGGTGCTTGCTAAGACGCTTGACTGGGGTAAACTGCATACGGGTGAAAGGCATTTGCCTACGGATAGTCTCTGCTCACACCCAGACCTCAGTCAGCTGTGGTACCTGGAAGGGCTAGGGGGTGGAGAAAGGATGCATGAAATGAGGCCACACAGTCCCCTCACCACAGGACTCCTACTAGGAGATAAGATCAGCACAAATCGCCAAGGCTGATCTACTTCGCAGAAGTTCTACCTGGAAAGGACCTATTGATGTGGAGGCTGGGGACTGCAGATTCAAGAGGCCAGAAATGTAGAACAGTGATGCTGGTGCCAGGGACACAGGAGGGATGCTGTGGGAGTAGCCTGTTTCCTAGAGGCCTGCCTTCCTCTCCCCCCTACTGGGACAGTGCCACCCCTCCACCACTGCAGGCCAAGCTCTGCTATCAGGACCTTCGAAGTGCCTTGCTCCTAGATCCCTTGCACACACAGGCCAAAGGGCTGCTCCAGAAGATGGTGGACCAGGCCAAGCAGTCTCTCCAAGATGCCAGCATCCTGGCCGTGCAGGGCAAGCTGCACCGTGCTCTGAAGTGCATCAGCTTCGCCATTGAGAACAATCCCTTGGATCCCAACTTCTTCCTCTTCCGGTACTGGGGTGCAGAGGGGCTGGACCTCCTGCAGACCTGCTTCATGGTCTCAGGAGGGTCTCTCAACCTTCCCAGACTTCAGTCTCTCTCTCTAACCCCTAGTAACCTTTCCCTGCTTTTGACTGGGGTCATGGCACCATAGAGGTGGTTTCCATGGTAACTTGGGAATCTTAGGACTCCAGCCAGGCCTGCTGAGTAGTTTGTGTTGGGAGGACATGGGAGTAGAGATTCTATCTGGTCCCCCAAGGATGTGGGACCATTCAATCTCCCTAATCCTGGATTTTCTCATCTAGATAATTGGCTAAAGTGTGTATACACAGAGGCCTGAACAGGGGCATGTGATGGCTCATCGGGTAAAGTAGCTTGTTGGACAGATCTGTCAGCTTGAGTTCAATTCCCAGAAACCCATAAGATTCCCATAAACTTGCCGGGCGTGGTGGCGCACGCCTTTAATCCCAGCACTCGGGAGGCAGAGGCAGGCGGATTTCTGAGTTCAAGGCCAGCCTGGTCTACAGAGTGAGTTCCAGGACAGCCAGGGCTATACAGAGAAACCCTGTCTCAAAAAACAAAACAAAACAAAACAAAAGATTCCCATAAAGTACATGAAGTTATACTGAACATAGACACTAGCACATATACCGCTTCCAAACTGGAAAACCATTCTTGAGAAATAACAAATCCAGATGACTAGTACGTTATCTAAGTAGCAATCTCAGGCTAGCCCCGGAGGACAGATCTAAGGTTTGAGGCAGAGTTTATGAATACAGTCAAAGGCCATGGGGTCAGAAGCTCCAGGGGGGACAGTAGCCTTCTAGCCAAATGGGATGCTTTAGCCCTTGTGTCCCTCCCTGCTACCTTCCCTGCAATACAATAGGGGCACCCTGCGCAGACGGCTCCAGCAATTTGACCCAGCTGTGGAAGACTTCCTGAAGACAATGGACATGGTGACTGACACCCAGGACATCCTAGTGAAGCAGGCGCAGCGCCAGCTGCTGCTAACTTACAATGACTTTGCTGTGCACTGCTACAACCATGGTGCCTATCAGGAGGGCGTGCTGCTGCTGAACAAGGCTATCAGAGATGAGCAGAACGAGAAGGGCTTGTACATCAACCGTGGGGGTGAGCTGGGTGGCGGGCGGTCAGGCCCTTGCCAACTGCCCGAGGAGTCCAGGGCTGGGCCCTAGCGTTGCTCAGGGAGTTGGAGATGCACTCAAACTTCACCCTTGGCTCCTAGATTGCTTCTTCCAGCTGGGCAATCTGGCCTTTGCGGAGGCTGACTACAAGCAAGCGCTGGCCCTGAGCCCGCTGGATGAAGGCGCCAACTTGCGCATGGGTGTGCTGCAGGAGAAGATGGGCTTCTGCCAGCAGAAACACAGGTGCGCCACAGGCAGGTGGCAGGTGGCATGGCTGGGGAGGGCGTGGTTAAGGGCAGTACAGGCGGGGAGAGGGCTCACCAGAAACAAAGAGTTGTCTTCTGGACAGAGATTTTATTCACATCTTCACCACACAAATAATTTGATTATTTTAGTAAATTAAGCTTTTTAATGAAAAAAATTAAATATTCATGCATGTGTGATTCAGAATGTTATTTTCAAGGCCTACCTACCCTCCCAACTAGCCTCCCTCTAAAGACTCCTCCAGGACTTCGGTTGGTTTCCAACACCCACGTGACCACTCAGTCATCTGCTATTCCAGTTCCAAGTGATTATGAATGCAAATGGTGCACAAACATACTTGCAGGCAAAACAGCCATACAATTTTAGTTTTTTTTTTTGGTTTTTCGAGACAGGGTTTCTCTGTGTAGCCCTGGCTGTCCTGGAACTTACTTTGTAGACCAGGCTAGCCTCGAACTCAGAAATCTGCCTGCCTCTGCCTCCCGAGTGATGGGATTAAAGGCGTGCGCCACCACATCCTGCTAGACTTGAACTCTTAAAGATCCACCTGCGGGGCTGGAGAGATGGCTCAGTGGTTAAGAGCACTGACTGCTCTTCCAAAGGTCCTGAGCAACCACATGTTGGCTCACAACCATCTGTAATGAAATCTGGCGCCCTCTTCTGGAGTGTCTGAAGACAGCAACAGTGTACTTACATATAATAAATAAATATTAAAAAAAAAAAAAAAAAAAAAAGATCCACCTGCCTTCCAAGTAGCATGGGCCACTACACCTGGCACTAAAATTTAAAATTGTATGGCAGCCGGGCAGGGGGTAGGTTCAAGGCTAGCCTGGTCTACATATTGAGTTGCAGTAAAGTCAGGCCTATATAGGGAGACCCTGTCTCAAAAAATTTAAATAAAACAAAAAATAGGGTACACCAAAGTTATAGTATTCAATTGTCAGATCCATCAAGAAGAGACAGAAGTGGGCGGGCAAAGCCAACCAGGGGTGGGAGCCCCTAGTTTCCCTTCAACTCCTTGGCCTGTAGCCACCATCTTTCCCGGAGGTTCATGGCAGCCTTGGGCATGTCCCTCAGGCAGTTCCAGACAGCAGAGGAGCACTTCTCGGAGGCCATAAGACACAACCCCCAGAAACCACAGTACTACCTGCACCGGGCCAAGTGCCGACAGTTCCTGCAGAACATTCTGGGGGCCCGCCTGGATGTCGCTACTGTACTGCTTCTCAATCCCAAGTATCCCAAGGTGGGCTCCCGACAAGCCAGAGAGGCTCTTATCCTGTCCCCGAGAGAGACCGGTGGCATTGAGCTGCTACCCCTACTAGCCCTCCTCCTCACTCATCTTACCTTCCTCCTCCTGCCCCTCGGGTGCAGTGAGACTCGGGCTCTGTTGTTCAGAAGCTAGTCCCTGTCCTGTCCTGTCCTGTCCCTGTCCTGTCCGGCTCCACATCGGGGGAACTGTCCATTGCGCATGCTCTCCTCCTTCTGGGTTAAAAGGCCCTAGCTTAGGAGGTCTACAGAGGCCTCCTCTGTTCATCCGAGGTCAAGGTAGCACTAACCTGCTGTGCACTGTTCCGACTCTGGCAGATGGCAGCAGTGATGAACTCCCTCTTTCCTAGCATGACTGTGGAGAACGTGCTTAAGACCCAACTGGCTGAACTGGCCAAGCTCCAGCTAAGTCGGATGATAGAAAATGGGCCGAAGAACATCTATCCTCAGAACACTGTGATGTAAGCTTGCATGTGGGACAGAGACTTGTGGCCAAGGGTAGGAACTGGTGGGGACATAGAACGCCTCTGGTCCAGCCGTTCTGTAGGGCTTGCACTGCCTGGTCTCTGGGGACAGCAGTTCAGATTCCAGAGACTGATAAAGGGCCCCGGGACCATAACTTACTTGACAGGCAGCGGTTATTGGAACGCAGGAAAGCCCAAGTCCTGGTGAAGTTCTGGAAGCAGGAACTTCTTGGGACCCCTGAAGAGGAAGTGACTCTTTACCAGGCTCCGCAGCTGGTAGAGGAAAAAAAGGTGAGTGGAAGGCCTGAGGCTCCTGGAGTCTAATGTGAGTCTGCCCTACCCTCATCTGAGATGGAGACCTAGAAGTAAGGGTGGCCTTGTGATTGTGCATGACCACACACTGCTTGGGACACTGGCCACTCCTGCCTTGCCCTCCTTACTAAACTGGCCCTATGGTCTTTCCATTGTCTAGCATAGAAAATGCACTGGGGCGGGGTGGTTCGTGCTGTATGTGTGGTGTCTGTGCAGGACGTGTGCCCACGTGGAGGCCTCAGGGGGACGTTGGGTGTCCTTCCTTCCCTATCATTTTCCACCTTATTGAGACTAAGGCAGTCTGAGAAACCTGCTGTCCCCACTTCTTCCTCTCCATGACAACGCCAGAGCTACAGGTGCATGTAGCCATTCCAGGTTGAGTATATGTGCTGGGAATGTCAGCTCTGGGCTCAAGCTTGCATAGCAGGTGCTTGACCCGCACATCTTCCCTGTCCGTTACTATTGCTTTTCCCGACAGGGTCTTACTACATAGCCCTTGCTTGCCTGGAATTCACTATATAGACAAAGCTGGCTTCAAACTCACAGAAATCTGCCTGCCTCTACATCCCTAGGGCCAAGATTAAAGGTGTGCAACCCCTACACACACACACACACACACACACACACACACACAGAGAGAGAGAGAGAGAGAGAGAGAGAGAGAGAGAGAGAGAGATTTGTTTTCGAGACAGTGTCTTGCTACGTAACTCAGCTGACCTAGAACTTATGTAGCTTAGGCTGGCCTCAAACTGACAGCAGTCCTCTTGCCTTAAAAGTGGTGGAACTACAGGCATGAGCCACCACACCCATTTTTAAGTGCACAAGTCAAGGGATAGCTGAGTTTTCACAAATGGAGTGTGTTATGGCCTCAACACCCAAGTCAACAAACACATTCTCAGCTCCCAGAAGGTTGTTTGGGCATGCACCCTCTCAGGCCCCTGCCCCACCCCCAACTTCTGCACAAGGCTGCCCCAACTCCTAACTCTGCATGTGATCTCTGGGTCCTTTCCCTAAGTGTTACATTTATAAGGGTCATGCAGCTGTATTGAAAGCTGCACTGGCACCCTTCCTAGTTCACATTCATAGGAAAGAACATGCCCCTGACATCATTGTGAGCATCCTCTCTCTGGGAGATAAACTGAGGTGGGCCCAGCCCCATCGCTGGCCGCTACCTGTCAGCTTTACCTTTTCTCCAGCTACAGATGTGACTACGGGTACAGGGGGCCACCAGGCCTGCTGGCTACAGAGCTTGTTCTCTCCTCAGCAGGCTACTGCAGTGCTCAGAGCCTTGGTTCTCGGCACTATGGAACAGGCATAGCAGAAGTAGCCCACGGGTGCATGAAAGAGTGTATGGCGAGGAAGAGACATCTCAGTTCCTAACTTGCGATTCCCGGGGCTGAGCGCTTTAGTTTACAGAAGCCTGGCCCATGTGAGCCAATGTTTTACCTTTCTAGGGTAGGATGGCTATCTGACCTGGCTAAATGCCTGTCTGCAGTCTTAGCCTCTTGGCCTTCCCACCCATCCTAACCAAGTGTCTGTGAAGAACTCTTAAACGGGGGAGAAAGAATGCTCGATTGGAAAAACACAACAAAACAACACAACAACGTCAAAATGGGTTGGGAGAAGCTATGGCTCAGTGGTTAAGTCAATACCGCTTTTGTAAAGGACTTGAGTTTGGTTTCCAGCACCTACACTGAGCTGCTCACAAATGCCTGGAATTCCAGCTCCATCTCTCCGATGCCCTCTTCTGACCTTTGTAGGCACTTGTACTCTGCTGTACACACAAACACTCATGCATACACATTTTAAAAAGTGGAAAAGAAGCCGGGCAGTGGTGGCACAAGCCTTTAATCCCAGCACTCGGGAGGCAGAGGCAGGNGGATTTCTGAATTCGAGGCCAGCCTGGTCTACAAAGTGAGTTCCAGGACAGCTAGGGCTACACAGAGAAACCTTGTCTTGAAAAACCAAAAAACAAAACAAAACAAAACAAAACAAAAAAACAAACCCAAAACCAAACCAAAACAATAAAACAAACAAACAAACAAACAAACAAACAAACCAGAAGTTCCAGGACAGCCTGGGTTCCACAGGGAAACCCTGTCTTAGGGAAAAAAATGGCTAGACTGTCCTGTAACCTTGCAAGCATATGCGTGCGGGTGCGGGAGTCTACCAGTCTACAGCTCCCCAGCCTGATTCTTGCTATAGGTGAAACCCTCTCGCAGGAGGGCATCCCTGACAGACAGCTACGTGGACCAGACCTCGTCAGGCTCCGTCTTCAGCAGTAAGTCCTTACAGTTCCTGCTAAGCCTAGCAGCAGAGAGGCCAAGTACTGCATGTCCTTAGGTTCTGCTCACAAGGGATGTGGTGGGGACTTAGTGGGATGGTGGCCAGCACAGGGCAGGGACCAGTCACCTTTTGGATGCCAGGTGTGGGGAAGTAAAAGGGGTGGGAGAGATGATCTGCGTCCTGCCAGAGCGAGAGACTGGTTGGGCAGATGCGGGGGACTGCCTCGTGCCAGGTGGGCGTCTGGCTGTGGGAAGCCACGGAACCTCAGTCCTCAGGGGGTGGAGAGGGAGCGGTCTGGGGTCCCTGGGCCTCACATAGTCCAGGGACGACAGGTTTTAGCCCTTGGGCATCATAGGATGTCGCTGGACACCGCAGAAGAGCTGAGAACGAAGTGGGGGCCCTGGGGGCAGCTCAGTCAGCCCCAGGGCTGAACGGAGAAAGGGCAGGGGGAGAAGGTGGTTCCCACGCAGGTGAGAGTCTTTGGTCCGGTCTGGTGGCTGGTAATGCTGGGAGGCCTTCCCACGGGAGAGTAAATGCGGCTCTTTAGGGAAGGCCTATTCCATTGCTCCAACATGGCGGGTCTCAATGAACAGAGACAGTCCATGGTTTTAGAGCTTTATTGTAGAAAAGCAGATAGAGAGAGAGAAAGAGAGAGAAAGAAGAAGAGGCAGAAGGCAGCCAGGCCATGTGGAGAGAGGGGAGATGGGAAAGAGAGAGAGGGAACAAGAGGGCTAGAGTGAAAGCAAGAGAATGAGGAGGGGCCAAGCAGCCCCTTTTATAGTGGGCCGGGCTACCTTGCTGTTGCAGGGAAACTGTGGGGAGGAGCATACCTGGCTATTGCCAGGTAACTGTGGGGGAGGAGTCTGGACAGCCTACGTGACTGATGACCACAGAATGATGGAGCTGGGTCCTTGTATCAGGAGCCTATGTCTGGGAGCATGGCAAGCAGGCCTTCTGTCCCTTGCAGATTAATCTACTGGGTCTCTTGGGTTTGAATCTAGCTCGACCAGAAAACAGGCTGCCTTTTACAGCCCCACCATCACCTTCAGGCCCTTCCCGGTTGTTAGTATTTCTGCCTCTCCTTCCAAGGCCCATTCTTTCTCTCTTCTCCTCAGTATGTCCCTGAACTAAGCCACACACTTCATACATATCCAACAGGTTTTGACTCCCAATTTTGCTATCACCAGCCAAGAGGGGATCAAAGAGCAAAGCAAGAAGGCTGCTCTCTAGCGCCCCCTGGTGTGAGGTGACATCGACAGAGAAGGCTGTTCCCAGTGCTTTTTGGGGCGGGAGGGTGGGGTGGGGGGGACAGTATTAGTCCCCTTCCTTTCATTTGTTTATCATCCCCCCAACCTGTGGTGGCCCACATGCCCCGAGGCAGGCCTGTCCCACCCACTGGTGATGAGTGACTGACAGAGTCCTGGCCCCAGGAAGTGAATGCTAAGTCAGCTGGGGGGTGGGGTGGGTGGAGGGGAGAGCCAGCCACCAGCTGGGCAAATGGGGGTGGGGCTTAGAGGGCAGAGTGCGATTAGACGTTTAGAGGGATCAGGGTGGGCTTCATGAGCTGAAGGAAGTTCTGGAATCAGCTGCATGTAAGATGGACTGGGACGGAGTTCAGAGGCCTGTGGGAGAGCCCAGAGAGAGGGCAGGCTGGCTTAGTGCTGTTTGAGCAGCGTCTTGTTACCCCACAGCCCAGACACACTAAGAAGATGGGCCTGGTGGGAGTTGGTAGGCCTCAGGGTTGTGGGCTGGAGGCTGCCCGGAAGCTCTGTCTCAGAGAGGTCAGTGGCGGCTCTTGACACACTTTTCCAGTGGTGAGCATCAGCACGTTGGGGCCGGAGATGTCAACCAGTCAGGAGTATAGGAGCTCTTCCCACACAGCTATAGCGTCCTCGGATTCCGTACTGCTAAAGCCTCAGTTCTCAGTACCCAAGAAGGGTCAGGAACTGACCTGGGGCCCCAAGGTCGTCCAGGTGATCACGGAGAACCTAACCCAGAACGCCACTGAGGTCACACCTGCCTATGGCCAAAAGGACTCCAAAAAGGCTACCCAAGGCCCAAAGCCCAGGAAGACAGAGGATCCCAAGGGTCCTAGCCAGAGCACCAGCAGGACAGAAGCCCCTGAGGGCCCAAGGCCTAGCAAGTCCAGGTCTACCCTGAGCGTCAAGGAGAGAATCAGAAGAGCTAAGGCTGTTCGCGCCCAGGGCTGGAAACTCAAGGCCCAGCGCAGCAGCCAGAAAGTAACCAAGACTTCCAGTGCGACCCATAGTGACATCGGTGAGAGTGCCAATGACACCCTGGGCCAGACTCCATGGCCCAGCAAGACTGACGATAACTTAAGCTTCAGTGAGATCTCATCAACAGATCTCAACAGTAGTGAAAGCTTCTTGGAACTGACTAGCCTTTTAACTGGGGAGGTCCAACAGATCCCAGGAGACAGAGATAAGCTCGCCTCTGCCAATTAACTCCTCCTTCAAAGGGCCAATGAAGCCCTTCCTGAGCAGGGGACAGATTTCAGCCAAGCTGCCTCCTCCCAGGACAGTAAGAAACTTTGGTCAATGTTCTAATACCATGGCTAAGTTTATTATCTCTGTTCTCTTGTACAAAATTAAAAAACTTTGAAATTCAGGCCCATGGAGTAGCTTGAGCCCTTCCATTTGGTGAAACTGTGAGGTGCTAGCCTGGCCTAGCTGGATGGCCGGGTCCAGCCACAGGCTGTGGGGCTGAGGTCTGGGAAAGGAGCCAGACAAGGCATGCCAGTAAGAGCCCCCAGCCAGAAGCAGCCAGGAGCCTTCGTCCCTGAGTTGCCATTCACATTGAGAAGGCTCAGGCTCAGACTGCAGGGCAATGGCACAGCTGTGAGGAATTTCTTAGCAAAGATGCTTCTAGGTCTTTCTTCCTTGGCCTGGCCAACACCTCTCTTCATCTTATCGTTGTGCTCTGGGTCCCACTTGCCAACCAGCTTAGGGAAGAATTCTCCCGGGAGCTGCCCAGGCCTTTCGTGATTGCTCTGTCCAGGCAGAGGAGGCAGGGAGGCCACCTGGGCTTCTCAGAGGAAAAATGTGAGTCGGGAGGCCACTGTCTTGCAGCCATTGGAGGAGAAGAGCTGTTCATCCTCTGGGAAGTAGGTGGTGCTGTCCAGAACCGCCTGGACCACCTCCTCGCGGGGCTTCAGGCCCAACTGAGCCAGCTCATTGAGTACGCAGTGGCGCACGTGATGCCGCTGGAGCGGGAAGAAGGGAACCACAGCATCCAGCAGGTGCTCCTCCATGATGCCAGACCGCCAGAAGCCATCTGCAGGCAGGCACAGAAGCCATGGTGAGCATTTCTAGTTGGGAATCCAGGCCTCACAGGGCCAGTGGTGGTGTAGTGCAAGCTGCGGGAGCTGGGGCTGTTAGGGCCTTGATCAGGCCATGAAGCTGTGTGTGCAGAAGCCTGGGGGTGGGGGTGGGGGGACTACGATGCAGTAGATAATGTGGCAGGGGGATGGGTCTATAGCACAGTGGACAATGTGCCAGGGGACAGGACTACAGTGCAGTGGACAATGTGGCAGGAGGGACGGGACTACAGTGCAGTGGACAATGTGGCGGGGGGAATGGGACTACAGTGCAGTGGACAATGTGGTGGGGGAGACTACGGTGCAGTGGACAATGTGGTGGGAAGTTGGGGGACTACAGTGCAGTGGACAGTGCTTCAGATTCAGGTGTCCAGCCCACTGCACCTAAGTGTGAAGGCCCTACGGACATTGGTCCCCGAGCCAACTTACGTTGAGGGTTGTCCATCACAGCTCTGGAGATTACTGGCTCCACCTCCTGTAGGCTGATTTCTTCCCTCTCCCTGCGGCTGCGCCAGGCCTCCAGGGCCACCTGGTTGATCTGCTCACCACCAGCATTGCTAAAATCACAAGAAGCCAGGCTAAGACTCATGGAAGAACTAGAGAGTCACACCTAACATGACTCAGAGCCAGCAAGTGGCCCGTTCCCTTCTCCCCATGACAGCCACGTCGTGTCACATGTATGTGTGATGCACTTTACAATGCACAGAGCCATCTAGGGGTGGGAGTTGGTACTGGTTCTTCCGACTGCAGCCCAGGCTGGCTTCAGCGCTGAAGCCTCCAGACTCGCCTTTCGAGGGTGCTCCGAATACAAGTGTGGTTTCCTCTAACTAGCTTTCCTGAGTTGGACGGGGGGTGGGGGGGGACTGCCATTGCTCCAGCTTCAGAAGCAGAGAGGGCACAGAGCTGAGAGGCTCAGCCCTCTGCCTAAGGACTCACAGCTGGGAAACGGGGCTGAGGTCGGAGAGTAGGGACACTGTCCCGTTCTCTCAGGTGTGTGTCCTCTCAGCTACCAAGGAGGGATGACTGTTGACCAGGCTACACAGCAGCAAGGATCTAAAAGTCAGAGCCCAGAAGGGCTGTGAGAATGGCAGAGGAGAAGTCAGACACTGCAAATGACAGCCACCAGAGATAAGGTGAGGAACCAGGAGAGCATGCATGGGCTCCTGCGAGAGCGCCCTCCTGCAAAAGCGCCCTGCGTGGGCTCCCAGGGAGAGCGCCCTGCCGGGAGCACAGGCCCATGCTGGACAGCTAGACCTCTAACAAGTGCCCCTCCACCCCCACTTGCTTGCAATGGAGGCCAGACCTGATAAAGATGAAGATGGCTTTGCGATAGTTGGTCCCATACACAACCCAAGAAGGGCCCAGGAAGGGCTGCAGGACTTCCATCAGGCCAGGGGGCAGCTTGTCCATCTCATCGAAGAGGAAAAGGGACCGGCCACAGGCAGTGAGATTCCCCTGAACCCAGCTCCTGAGCTCCTTCTATGAGAGTAGAGACAGGAATTCCAAAGGAGTCCAAGACACTCCCCGCAACCCGGAACTTCTTTCCAAGCCAAGAAAAATTTCCAAAGAGACACAATCTATATCTCCAGATATACCAACCCCTTGAGACAGATGGTAAAAGGTAGTTCAGAGACTTGTCCAGTCACACAGCCAGTCAAAGGAGAACAGGGGTACAAATATATGTGCCCCAATTCTCTGTTCATGACAGCTAAGTGACTTCTGACAGGGGAGGTTAGACCTGCGCCCCCAGTGTTGACAGCTAAGGCAGATCAGGAACAATAGATATCAGAGCTGGCAGTCACCAGGGGGTGTTTGCCAAAGCACCAAATCAGGGCTAAGAGCTTAAGACAGGATGCTAAAGCCGACACAGGTACCCTGTGTAATATCTGCCCTGCGTAATCCCCATGGCTTATGATGTCTCAGACTCACAGGCAGCAAGACTGCCACCACCCCTGTCTCACAGAGAGCAAGTGCTGTTCCTAACAGGTTCTGAAGGCTGAGCCTCCAACTGGCTGTGTGTGTTTTGGAACCCTCTCTGGATCAGGATGGAGTAAAGGGACCAGGACACACCCAGCCTACCTTGTACTGCTCAGTGCGGCTGGGATGTGGGAAATGGATGATAGGGGAGAAGTGATGGACGTGAGGGCTGCGAAGGCCACCCCGGAAGAGATACTGTGCCAGCAGGGAGCTAACGTAGGACTTCCCGGTGCCTGTCCAGCCGTGCAGGGAGAGGACCAATGGCTTGCTGGGGGCTGGGTCCTGTACAAAGGCCTTCAGTGACTTCACCACCAGCTCCTTGGCCAAATGCTGGCCAGCTAGGTGTTGAGCCAGGTCACATTCCAGACCTAGGGCCACAGAAGGAATGTACATCAAAGCAGATGACAGGCTGTTGACTCATGTCTGTCAGCTCAGCCCCTGGTAGGCAGAGGCAGCAATAATCCTCCCAATCAAAGGCCAGCCTCGGTTTATGGTGAATTCTAACACACCTTTAATCGAGGCAATTGGGAGGCACAGGCAGGCAGATCTCTTTTGAGTTCTAGGCCAGCCTGGTCTACAGAGTGAGTTCCAGGCCAGCCAAGCAGGGCTACACAGAGAACCCTGTCTCAAAAAAAAGCACTGGTTGCTCTTGCAGAGACCGTAAGTTCAATTCTTTTTTTTCTGAGACAGGGTTTCTCTGTGTAGTCCTGACTGTCCTGGAACTCACTTTGTATACCAGGCTGGCCTCAAACAACAGTATTCTAACTTCCATGGGCACATGGATGTACTCATACTTGAAGGCAAAACATAAATATTAAAAAAAAAAAAATCGGGCTGGAAAGATGGCTCAGCAGTCAAGAGCACTGATTGCTTCTCCAGAGGTCCTGAGTTCAATTTCCAGCAACCACATGATGGCTCACAACCTTCTGTAATGGGATCCGATGCCCTCTTCTGGTGTGTGTCTGTAGACAGCCACAGTGTACTCATATAAATAAAAAAATTAATAAATCTTAAAAAAAAAAAAAAAAGACAGCCAGGATATGGTGGTGCAAACCCTTAATCCCTTAGCACTCTGGAGGCAGAGCTAAGTGGATCTCTGTGAGTTTGAGACCAGCCTGGTCCACAAAGTGAGGTTCAGAAAGATTCTATCGGAAAAACAAACAAACAAACAAACAAACAAAAAGCATCAGAGGGTCGAAGGCATATGTCTAAGACCTCTGGAATACATGTCCAAATGGGGGACAGGAGCAGCCACCTCAGAAGGGCCAGTGCGGCACCGCCCCCTCGAGGCAGTTCTCCGGGTGGCGCCAGCCCCGAGCAGACGACAGCTGTCTACAGGTTCGGGAGACCGCAGGTTTCTCCCCCGAGTGACAAGTTCGCACAAGGGAGGCCTATCACAAGCCACTGGGCGCCCCGCTGTCAAAGGCGTCCCTCCACCGGGCCCCCTCCAAACCCTCGCCTCAGGTTTGCACCAGAGGCTCTCGGATTCCCACCTCCGCCGGCGGCCGGCGGGGCTGCAGATGCTTCGAAACCCCGCGAACTCCCGGCTGCCCGCCCCTCCGCCCCGCCCGGCTCCCACCCCTCACCCGGCAAGTCGGGCCAGAAGTCGCATTCGCAGAACGAGCCGAAGGTGCAGTGCAGAGAAGCCACGTCCCAGGCGGCGGCGGCAGCCAAGGCCAGCCCGAGCAGCCCGAGGATCGAGCCCCAGGGCCGGCAGCCGTACCTCGCCACCGCCATCCGGTTGAGGCCCGATTTCGGTCAGAGGCCGCCCACCGCCAGAACCTGTGAACTACAGCTCCCGGTGTGCACCGCTCCGCGGCAGCCACGTCCATTGCCTACAACTCCCGGCTCCCCTTGCTCGGGGCTCTAAAGCCCGACGGGTTGTCTCGCAGCAGTACTGCAAATAGGCCTCCCGGGGGAGCCCGCGAACCACCCAGTCTCGCGTTGCCATGGTCACGGGTAACCAGCGGCCCGAAACCGGACCTCAGAAAGAATAAAAGATTGTTAAGAGAGTGAGGCAACAATAATAGCAAAAACTTGTGCGGAACTTTACACTTTCCTGAGAGACTTTTCCAAGCTCTTTTTAAAAATGTGACAAAAGAGTGCTCACAACCGCCTTTTGGGAATGTCTCTCTGCCAGTGTCAGGCAGGCGTCTTACATGGGATGTAGCAGCAACTACTCTCTATCCAGGGATGGTCAGCTCAATGAGATGTGGTCACATAAAGTGTTTTTGGCTAAGAAAATAGAACCTACAAGATGGCTTTGTAGGCAAAGACACTTGCCACCCAGCCTAAAGACCCGAGTTCAATCCCCAGAGCCTACCTGGTAGAAATCAAGAACCAATCCTGCAAATTGTTCTTGAACCTCTCTACACGTGCGTGAGACCACACACACATACACACACACTAAATGGATAAATAAGTAAATCAAAAGGCAGTGATGCAGCTTCATGAGTCTAAGGAACTCAGAAAGGTGTGATTTTTACTTTTCTTCCTTTGTCTCTGTCTTTTCTCTGTCTTTTCAGAACAGGGTTTCCCTATGTAGCCCCTAGTTGTCCTGGGACTCGCTCTGAGGCAGGCTGGCTTCAAATTCAGAGATCTGCCTGCCTCTGAGTGCTAGGATTAAAGCTGTGCACTACCACTGCCCGGCCCCTCCTTTTTTTTTTCTTTTTTTTTTTTTTTGGTTTTTCGAGACAGGGTTTCTCTGTATAGCCCTGGCTGTCCTGGAACTCACTCTGTAGACCAGGATGGCCTCGAACTCAGAAATCTGCCTGCCTCGGTCTCCCGAGTGCTGGGATTAAAGGTGTGTGCCACCACGCCCGGCTCCCTTTTTTCTAAGCACACCTCTCTAACATTTAGGGGCATCACTCTCTAAAGCCCTGTCTGTGACTATCACGTGGCTAGCCTCTTTGTCAACTAACCCAAATGACCCGGCTCTTTCTCTTTCTCCATCCTCCTCCTCCAGGCAGTGTCTGAGACTTACAGCTTGCCTGCCCCATTTTCTTTTAAACCCTAATAAAAAGTTTCTCAGAGCTTAAAAAGATTGGCAAATACATGTGAGTATTGCTCTTTCTTACCAGCTACTACACACTGAAGACTAATACAAACCCAAGGAGAGGGATTCCCTTGCTGTCCTGGTTTTATTGAATTTGGAACCCAAGAAATTAAGTTTCTTATCTAAGTTTCTTAGTCTCTGAGCCATTGAACTAAACCCACCACCTCCAGGTATGGTCAAAGATCTAATATCAAAGAGCTCAGAGGCAAAGAACCCCTATGTCTCTAATTCAGTAAGCAGATTCCTGAGGCCCAGGGCCTAGCAAACGTCTCTTCCCATCCACTTGCTTGTTCTGCTATTATAGCTCGGAAAGTCGCCTCACCCACCAGGTGTAAGGGGAACTGGGATCCTAGGTTTCATTATTTAAAGATGTTTTTGAAGTATGTGGGGGTGGGTCTCACTAGGCAGCTTCGGCTAGCCTCAGAGTCAAAGATTTGCCTGCCTCCGAGTCCAAAGTGATGGGATTAAAGTGATGAGTCACTATATCCAGTTTAAAGGGTTTTTTTATTTAAATTTTATTCGTATGGCTATTTTGCCCGCACACCACATGTATGCCTGGTATCCAAAGAGGTCAGAAGAGGGCATAAGACCCCTTAGCACTGGAGTTTTGCCCTGGACTCAGAGAAGACTGAGGTGCCTACTTACACTGCTTTGGACTGACTGTGTGTCCTGCTAATACCTGAGCTCACGGTGGTCAGGGAGGGGCTGCTGTGAACCTGGCTCCCTGTATCCTCTGGGAAGTCTTTGGTGCTAACCGGGTATTTCCTGATGTTGTGGACCGTTCACCTGCGGAATTGCTTCTTTCTCCCAAGGCTTCACGGGACAGAAGAAAGAGTCATGAAAGTTTATTATCTGAAAGAGAGCGTGGCCTCTGTACATACATTTACACCAGACTTATTTACAGCAAGATGGAGGCTGTGGCACCTCTAGGCATCGATGCCTGCAGGAAGGAAGAGGGGTGGGGAGCCTCCCATGGCTCAAAAACAGGGAACCTCAGCAAGCTGGTGGGAGAAGCAGAGGTTCCTGTCCATTTGGGAGGGAGACTTGGCGTGTGTGTGATGGAAGAATGGAGCTCAGAGTCCATTCCGGACCCTGGAAGTGCAAGGTCGAGCCTGAATTTGAACCCAGAACATTCTTGGGCTGATCACAGTGTCCCTGTGGTGCTCTGGAGGGAATGTCCTGAGCCCCTCTGCCCCCGATGCTGCCCGCAGCTGCAGAGAGGCGAGATCTCCGGGGTCACAGCTCGCTAGAGCGGATGACAGGTTCCAGCTTGTGGGACAAGGCTGTGAGGACTTTGTCAAACTTCTCGTAGCGCCAGGCCTGGCTGCTGTTGGCGCCCTGGCTGCCCCAGAGGAGCCTCATCTGGAACTCTGTGCTGAATACTTCCAGGAGCTCCGGCCGGGCCTGGAACCCTGCAGGAAGGGAAGAGGTGCTCAGGAATTGCTTCACAAGCTTCAGGGCCTGCTCACAGGGATCCTCCCTAGCCCCGCAGGGACACAACACAGGGGACTGAAGAACGAGACCTTGCAGGTGGCACCTAGTCATTCTTCATCTATCTGCAACATACGATTTTTAAAGGACTAGATGATAATTGGTGCTTGCGCATGTGGCGCTGGCATGGGACACGGCTTTGTGCATCTAGGCAGGCACTCTTGGCTCTGCTATCTCCTCAGCCCTTAAAATGTAACAGAGCGAAGTCCAGGGCTTGGCACGCTAGCCAAGCACCCTACTATCTAGCCACATCCCCAGCCCCCAGATTTTTTTTTGTGTGTGTGGTTTAAATAATGCCCAAAGCAGTAAAAGAGTCATCGTTTGAAGTCACTTTCTCTGCTCCTATCCCAGAATTCTATGTTCCCCAGTAGAGGCTCCCTGAAGACCAGGCAGGTCTTTCTTCATGCTGGGCCTTGGCTGGGCACCTTATAACCAGCTACAGAAAGACAGCTGCTCACTTCCATGAGAACAGTGAGGTGCAGGCGACTGAAACACATGGCAAAGGTGTTCAGTGTCTCTCAGCCCACCTCCCCTGATGCGCTTGCTAACAACTGCCCATGAGTGACAAGACAGGTGGAATAAAGGAGCCAGGAGTCAAGACCGAGGAGTAAAAGATGTCAGTGGATGCTTGTGGACAGAGAGGTATAGGTAGAGGCTGATGGAGGGGACTCAGGGACAGCAGGATCCTGGGGACATGACAGCTACTCACCTTGCAGCTTGGCCTCAGCGTTGGTGTGGTAGAGGCCCCCGTGGTGGGCCACAGTGCGGGCGGCCTCCAGGTGGGCTAGCACAACCTCCACGCCGTGTTCTGTGCTGCCCCAAGGTTCAGGACCCTCGGCAGGGGCGGAGTCACATTCCAGCAGAGTAATGAAAGGAAGTACATGTGGAATCGTGGTGTTGCTCAGCGGCGGGCCTTCTGTGGAGAGAGGGGCGGCAGGCCCTTAGACCTGAAGACCCCGCCACCCACTACAACCCCAGAGATGCCTGGAGCCCCTGGAGGACCACCGAGGTCACCCGGAACAGTCCCTTCTTTCCCTGGTAACCCTACCCTGTACATGACAGAGCATACCTGGCTACCTCATGGGACAGTCACATGTTTATCCTCGCCACCTCAGAAGAGTCTCTGGGAACCCATAGGCTGAAACCTCTGTAGAAGTCACATCGAGATGCAGACATCACCTACCTTTGCCCTCATTCAGGCTCTTGAGGAAAGGCTTGAGCTTCTTCTCGTACAGAATGGCACCCTCCGTGTGTCGCTGCCGCAGGGTCATCCACGTCTGCTCCAGCCTTGAAATCTGAGAAGAGCAGAGTATAAGAGACTGGCTAGAGAAGGCGCCTCCAGGAGCAGCTGGCCACAGGTCACCCTGCTGAAGGCTGTGGGGGTAGGGTAATGACTATTTTTCTGGCTGTCACTCAGAAAATGGAAACAGATTAACTGTTAACTGAAGCTGCTGCAATACATTTTACAAATCCTCAATCACAGCTTTGGACTGTGTGACCTCACCCGGGTACCGCTCTGCCTCGGGCGGCCACTCTGTGACACAGGACCATCCGGCAGCCTCCCCCATGAGGGGTCAGTGCTGGTAGCTAGCATACAGCAAGCTCATCAAATGATGGACACTCTATGTCATCTTTGGTTTGGGGCACAGTGTTAAGTCTTGAATCTCTAATTCCCTTGCTTCCCCTTCCCAAGGTCTGAGATTGGAGGCATGCACCACCATGCCCGGTTTGTGAGGCTCTGGGTATCAAATTCAAACTCAGCCCATTTACTCTATTAGCTGAGTTTCAATGTAAAAAACCACATTCTATATTTTAAAAGATTTACTTATTTTATGTGTGTGTGCCTTAGTATATGTACATGTGCATGCTAGTGTGCATGTGGAGACTAGAAGAGGGAGTCGGTGTTATAGGCAGTTGTGAACTGCTTGGTATGGGAGCTGAATGAACCCTGCATCCTTTGGCATGAATAGGATTGCTCTTTTAAAGGCTGTGCCATCTCAAGGGCATTCCCGACCCACCAAACACACTATATATTCTTTAAATTCAGGGTTCCTGGTTCCTCTTACAGGTGGGTCAACAGAGGCCCAGGGCAGGAATCATCAGAACGTAACACCTGGGAGACCTCGGCTTCCCTGTCTGGTCCTTCCCAGAGGAAGCCTAAAGACTTCAGAAGCTCTTGTATTTTCCAGGCTAATGTCTTCCCCCAGGGAACTCGCCCCCGGGCCTTATGCAGACAGCCTAGTGGTTGTCTGGAGGAGCCCACAGTACCTGGGCCATCTCCAGGGCGCCCATGACAGCGGCGAAGCTGAACATGTTGCCCATCGTCCCCCGCAGCTCGGCCGCCAGCTGGATGGTCTTGTGCAGCAGCGCTGCCCGCTCCTCCACCGAGCCTGTGCAGCCCAGGATATCCACCGCCAGCATGATGGACATGGTGTGGAACCTGTGAGAGAGGAAGGATCAGAGGGGGCGTGACATACGGCGGGGCCCACAGGGACGCTGGTCACAGCGACTAAGGGGCGCAGCCAAAGTAACAGGCAGAGCAAAGGGAGCCTGGTTGGACAATATAAGTTAGGAGCAAAATCAGGACGGCAGGAGAAGCTTGTAATTGATCAGCGAAATCCAAAGGGCAGAGTTTTAGAATGTATACTGCGGGCAGGAATGGTGGGTGGGGCCAAGGTTGATGGACATGGCGAGAGGCTAAACCGGTCGATAAACAGCAGCAGTCTTTGGGAAATCAGACTGGCTTTGAGCCAAGGACCACGGAGATGCGATTGGCTAGTTGGATAGGAAGAGTGGTCAGAAACCCTGGGACAGCCCGTAAGGTAGCCGTGGGCTGGTGCGGTGCACCTCACCTTTCCAGCAGGTCTAGTCGTAGCTGCCGGCCATGGGGGAGGGTGAGCAGCTCCATGCCCCAGCGGACTCCCATTAGGGTCTGCATCTCCTTGGTAACGCCCAGTATCCTAGCAACCTGCAAAGACGCCCAAAGGGCTGATTAATTTCCTGTCAGGGTTGGTCCAACCCATCTGGGAGTCAAAGCTTCATCTAAGAGGGTCGCCTGGCAGAGGGGTCCAGAGGGTGGGGTGGGGGTTGAATCCCAGCTCTTCTGCAAACACGGAGCAAGTGATTCCCCCCTTTCTGAGTGAGCCTCAGTTTCCCCATCTGTAAAATGGGGAGTCAGAAGATGCCTATAGGTGTGTGCCATGTTAAATTCTCAAAATCAAGAGCCAGGATCTCTCCCATTATTCCCGATTGCCAACCCAGGCCCCGGAAGGGAACAGACTTTCTTGCCCAAGTTCGTACACTTGAGCCTGCACCGCAGTTTCTCCCTCTTCTCCCCCAGCTGCATCCCTACATGAGTCTTTTCACTTCCTGATTTCTCCGACCAGCGTATATACCAAACTACAGAGCGAGAAACTGAGGTATGGAAAGAGCTGTGCCACACACTGGCATCTGGACAATTTTTGGGCCAAGGAAAATTTTGCGTGTTGTCCACTAGGGGGTATAGCGGTAAGGGGGCAGATTCCCCACCCCCACCCCAACCAGATGTTCACTTTCTGCAGACTAGAACCATGATGTTCTTTAAGTTACTCCCAAAATGTCAGCCCTCCTTCCAAATCTACAGCTGTAGAAATATCTTGGTTTTCGCTTTTCCAAGGAAGAAAATTAGGCTGGTGAGATGGCTCGGTGGTTAAAGAGTACTGGCTGCTCTTCCAAAAGGACTAGGGTTCGATTCTCAGCACCCATATGGTGGCTCACAATGCCTGTAACTCCAGTACTGACACACATACTGGCAAAACACCAATGCACATAAAAAGTGAAATGAGAAGGAAGAGGAAGAAGAGGAGGAGGAGGAGGAGGAAGAGGAGGCGGCGGCAAGGGGTGGTGGTACATTCCTTTAATCCCAGCACTTGGGAGGCAGAGGCAGGCAGATCTCTGTGAGTTCAAGGCCAGCCTCGTCTACACAGTTAGTTCCAACCCAGCCAAGGCTACATAGTGAGACCCTAATAAAACAAAGCAGGGGCTGGTGAGATGGCTCAGTGGGTAAGAGCACCCAACTGCTCTTCCGAAGGTCTGGAGTTCAAATCCCAGCAACCACATGGTGGCTCACAACCATCTGTAACAAGATCTGACTCCCTCTTCTGGAGTGTCTTGAGGACAGCTACAGTGTACTTACATATAATAAATAAATAAATAAATAAATAAATCTTTAAAAAAAAAAAAAAAACAAAGCAAAACAATCTAAACTAAGAAAGTGGAGACTGACATGCCAGATGACTAATCCAGAGTCCCAGAACCAAGAAAGACACCTGGGATGTCAAAACCCAGGCTACTGGCTCCACTGTACTTAGGGGATTTAGGACCAAAGCCAGCCGATAAAGGTATTGCCCCCCGCCCCCACCGTGAGCATTCCTAATACTTACCAGGCAGTCAACCTTGGTGACATGCCGGGCCAGTGTCCGGGCATCCACCCCTGATAGCAGCTCCTTGACCTTGCGCAGAAGGGCCACCTCAAGAGGCCGGTTCTCCTTGGGGATCAGCTGGGACTGGAAGGTAGCCAGGTTGAAAGAAGAGGTGGCTTCCACTACAGGGACTGTGAAGGTTTTGCCCCACTCCCCATCAGGGACTCCATTTTCTAACAGTTCCTTTTGCCTCTCTCCGGAGCCCCTAGCCTTCCGGGGGGTCTCTCCTGCGGCCTGCTCTCGGCTGCCACGGACCGGAGGCTGAAGCTGACAGTAGTGGCCAGAGTCCGGGTCACTGTAGCTGCTGAGTGATGGTGATGGTGAGGCTTTGCAGAGGGTGTGGGACGGGCTGGTGTGAGGACCCTTGTCTGACTCCCCAGGAGGCTTTGGAGTATTTCCAGGACATAGCTGAGGTTCACTGGAGCGGCGGGCAACTGGAGAGGCAGGTTGTGCTGAAGCAGAGGGGGTGGCAGAAGGAGCGTGGACTCGGGTTACTACAGAAAGGAGAGAGAGAAGACTAGTTATTTCCGCTACCCTTAAAAATGGGGCCTCCCAGGCTGGAGGGATGCAGCAGTGGTGAAGAGCACTGGCTGCTCTTCCTGAGGTCCTGAGGTCAATTCCCAGTGAGCACGTGGTGGCTCACAACCATCTATAATGAGATCTGGTGCCCTCTTCTCTCCTAAAGGCAGACATGCAGACAGTATACTGTATATATAATAAATAAATCTTTTTTAAAAATGGGGCCTCCCTTCCCTGTCCCCTCAAAGAATAGTCTGCATCTTGTGTATAGAGCAATGTCCCACATCCCAGAATGTAGAGGGAGGTGCTCTATGGTCCTCAGCTATCATGATGGTATGATATGATATGATATGATATGATATGATACAGCTTCCCTTATCAGTGGAGCCGCTGCCCTAAGAGACTAGACTGTCAGAAGCCACAGAGGTGGTCCAGGGAAGCTAAGCTCTGCTGAAGTATTACGCCTGGTGAAGCTGACACCAAGTGAATTAGCAGTAATGATATACTTAGTGGTGGGTGGGTGGGTGGGTGGGTGCCCAGGGCTGGTGAAGTGCAGGAGAGTTACTGTCAACAGTAAAGCCATCAATGAGAGGAGGCGGAGTCAGACACAGAGGCACACAGCTATCATCATAGCAAGGGAGAGGCTGAGACAGAAGGATGGCCTTGAGGTGGAGACCTTCAGAGCTATCTGAGTTCCAAACCAGCACCAGGTACTTAGAGAGACCCTGTCTCCAAAAGGGGGTGGGGAGGGAGGTGCTAGATGGCTCAATGGATAAAGGCATTCACCACCAAGTCTAACAACCCAAATTAGATCCCTGGAACCACACTGTGGAAAGAGAGCCAGTACTCAGGGAAGTTATCATTTGACCTTCGTGTCCTCCCATACCCCATACACAAATACATAAAGGGATGTAAAAGAACTCAGAAGAGAAACAGCAAAGCCAGTGGGGTGGCGCACACCTGCAGCCTAGCGCTCAGGAGGCAGGGATGACCAGGTCTCTGTAGATTCGAGGCTAGCCTGATCTACATAACACATTCCAGGCCAGTCAGAGCTACTTAGTGAGACCTTGTCTCAAAAACAAACAAACAATACCCAAATTGTCCCATCCTGTGGCAGTAAGGACTTTTATGGCCCTCAGTCTTGAGCTGAGAAAGTGGAGGCTCAGAGCTTAGAGACTTGCCGAAGTCACTCAACCTGGTAGGGCTAGGACTGAAGCCGTCACCTCCTAGCTGATTACACCTCACTGCTGAAAATTGTTCCATTAAAAACTTAAAAAACAAACAAACAAACAAACAAACGCATAAGCTGGGTGTGGTGGAGACATGTTTAATTCCAGCCCTTAGGAGATAGTGGCAGGCAGAGCTCTGAGTCTACATAGTCTGCATAGTCTGCATACTACATAGTCTGCATAGTCTACATACTACATAGT
>NC_034592.1:19998993-20018136 GCF_900095145.1 Mus pahari | reverse complement strand
TACATAGTTTGCATAGTCTGCATAGTCTGCATAGTCTACATAGTCTACATACTACATAGTCTACATAGTCTACATAGTCTACATAGTCTACATAGTCTGCATAGTCTGCATAGTCTACATACATAGTCTACATAGTCTGCATAGTCTGCATAGTGAGCTCCAGGCCGGCCAAGGCTACACAGTGAGTCTTTGTCTAAAAAAGAAAACAGATAAGTAAATAAATGTTTTCACATGGCCCTACCGTTTTGAAAGCAAGTGTATGCGACAGCAAGGCTGGTCTTCGGGGAAGACTTCTGGGGGCACATAGTGACACTCTAGAGGCATCCAGGAGGCCACCCCTCTCAATGCTCTGACCACCTTGCGGGGCAAGACATTTTGCTTAACAGTCTGAGGTTTGTTTTGAGAAATAAACTGGGGACATATTTTTACTTTATTTGTATTTATAAGCACAGGATCCCATGATTTCAATGTTGTCAGAAATCTTAAACTGCTCTAAAAACTAGTTTTTTTTTAAAAAAAAAGAGCATCAAAGCCCACTAGCCTGAGCTAGCCTGGTCTAAGCTCATGAACTAGCCTGGTCTAAGCTCAAAGCAGGACCCAGGTAGGAATGATGCACTTGTTACCAACATCCTTGGTGAGGCAGCTGTAGTGGGAACTTCGTCTGCTGGGATCAAGCACTGTGCACATCACAGCCCCAAGGCCTGGCCCCGTGACAAGCTGCACCCCCAGCAGATTTTACCCTACCACTCTCACTGAGAACCCATTCTGTGCCCATGGCCCAGCACCCATGGGACTGCTATCCACCGCACGTTGCTTGTGTGTCAACACCAGCGCTTCTGCCACCAGCTTTTCTAGCACATTCCTGGGGACACTGCTCCCAGCCCAGAGGCAGAAACAGTCAGGTAACCGATGTCCCCCACCCAAGACAACAGCATTACAGACTACCCCCTGCTAACTTACCAGTGCTATAGGCAGGAGAGCTGGGGCTCTCGGAGATGGGAGACAGGGGTGAGCGGAGATCTGGGATCTGGTCCATGCTGAGGGTACAGTTTCGGATGGAGTCTCGAGGATGGGGTAGTGAGGTGCTGTGGACAGGGATTCCATGAGCCCAGAGGTCAGAAATCAGGGGACTTGATTCGCTGTACGATCCCACTTCCCGCCCCCTAAACTTCGGATGCTAAAAAGGTATGCTGGTCAGGTTCAGTCTCTCTATGGACGAATGTAAAAGCTGGAGAAGGCAGAGCTAGGCTAAGGTGGGATAGATATGACCCCTCCAGTCCTCCTCCGCAGCTGGCCTTGACCTTGGCTGATCCACAGCAGGTTCTGACTCTCAGACATCCTCCCAGTGGATCCTGACCCTCAGGGGGCACAGCCGTATCTCTTCCACTTGCCTATCTTCTAGTCACCTCCCTCCCTCAATTTACCTGTTCTCCCTCTCCATCTCTACCCAGAATTTTCTTCTTCCAGGATCGGAAGACACAGAGACACAACTTGGGGATACCTGGCTAAGCTGGGGTTGCTCAGGGTCCTCTCTGTCTCTCCTATCCCTAGGAAAATGATGTGACAAGACACACAGGCCAGAACCCAGTTTATCCTGATGGTTTCTGTAAATCAGACCACGGACCCTACTCTCTGTGTTGACAGCCCTCTCTCACTGCTGCCCTCACCCAGTGCAAACCTGTGTTCCCCCCTCCACACCAAAGTTCGACCTCCCAAGCCTCCCCACAGAGCCTCGAGAGCCTCCTCTCTGCTGGGACTCCCTTTCATACCAGCATTTTCATTAACAAGCCAGAGGGGAGTAGGGACCTGGCTGACCTGTTCGGGCAGCCATCGCCTCGGGTGACTTTGTCAGTGGTAAGCCCGTCAGTCATGGTAATGCTTCGTCTCTTCATGTGGCTGCCCTTGGAGCCTGAGGGGCTGGCTGGACTGGCAGCCTTGCTGTTGCCCTGGCTCAGACCATAGCTGGCCTCGAGGTAGCGCAGTGGGAAGGTGCGGTTGACGGGGCAGTAGATGATGGCCCCGCTCTGTTCAGACACGGCCTTACGACTACCCACGTGGTAGCGCACCAGGGCAGGCACGTGGTCGAAGCTCTCCTGCTCAAAGAGGTACCGGATGTGGGTGTAGCTCTCGCCGGCCTTCACCACTACCTTGTTGATCTTGAAGTGCAAGGCCTGATTGTGCCAGCGGCACGTGAGCACATAGTCCCCCAGGCTGGTGAGAGAGTCTCGGATGAGGAAGTCGCCGTTCCGCTGCACCAGAGTCTCAGAGACCTACAGAAGGAACAGAGAAATTAGGCGTGGTGGCTAAAGAAGAAAAGGTCAGGGAACATGGTGACTTTGAATTTGGGACACCAAGACAGCACCTAGAGCAGAGAGGATCTGGTTAATAGACATCGGACATCTGATGCTTAGGACCAGAGCCTCAGCTGAGGTCAGGGACACAGAGGCCCGGGAATGGCCCAAGGTGGCACTTGGGATTGGATGCAGGGATGTAGGAAATGCTGAAGTCACTGTGATCAATGATCTAGGTCTCAGATCCAGCCCTTCCCAGGGTTCCTACAAGGCAAAGTAAGTTCCAGGCACTCCCCTGTAGCCATCTAGGCCCCAGCACAGCTCTGGGTGTCTGCTCCCTCCAGATGTTCTCTCCGCCTATAGCACCATCTATGCCGCACTCTATTCTTACACTTTTGTGAAAGGCTTGATACTCGGTGCCCTTCTGGGCTAGCATCCTCTAAGGAAGCTGCCACCTCATCTTCTTTACATCCTGGACCCCCTGTGCTGGGGCAAAGGGCCAGGTGACCCATCGGTTCAGGTCTGTGACTCATAAAGTCACCCCAGGCCAGATACTCAAACTTGGCCAAAACTGAGTGGCCCAAAAATGGATATTCTCGGGCCAAACCTACAGGAGGCTGATCTATAAACCAGGAATAACAAAACACAGTAAGAACAACCCCCTCATGCTTGCATTCACCGGCACCAGACACCCCTACCCTATCTGCCTTGGCTCGTCTCACCTTCACAACAGTCCCCTGTGGGTCTCTCTATGTGGAACATGACCACCTTTTGAGGAGCTATCTCTCCATTCTACAGATGAGGAGGCTGGAGCCTGGAGAGGCAAGGTGACTCCCTCAAGGTGACACAGTAAATGGTAAGGTTCAAGGCTGAACCTTAGCCTTGCCAATGAACAGGCCAGAGACTGTTTGGGGGTTGGAGCCCGGATTGGGGTTAGCCAAGGCATAGGCGGAAGGATGCAGGGCTGAGATCCCTGCCCGGGGCCTGCTCACCTCACGAGGGATGCGTCCGTGGTACCAGGCATGGCTGCGGAGGTCCGTGCTGCTGAGCTTCAGCTCCTCTTCCAGCTCCTTGTGCAGTTTCTCTGGTGAGGAGTCGAGAATGTACTTCTCCTTGGAGAACTGCACAGGGAGAGCGAGGTTGGCATCTGGTTCCACAGCCCCGTCTCTCTTCCTCCAACTCATCCTCCCCCATGTCATCTTTAATCCTGGGATTGTCAACAATGCGAAAACACTTGTCCTGCTGGATGGTCCTCACCTGTGGGTTCCCATCCCAGCTAAAGTAAAACCTCAGCTTATTCTATCAGAATGTACCTAGGCAAGGTGGCTGCCCTGAAGCCTAAGTCAAGCCCTGTCCTCCAGGAAGCCCACAGGCTAAGAGACAGCCAAAGGGGCCAGGCAGGGCAGCTGCCATCAGCACCAGGGCGGTGGACAGCGGCAAAGTGCCCTGCTCTAGGCCGGGGGATTAAGCCTGTGAGAGGTGAGGGTCTAGAGACCTCACACTATGGTACGAAACCTTCTAGAGGTAGTAGGGCTATTGTGAAGGAAGGCCTGGACCAGCTAGGTGACCGGATGAGTCTACATTTGGGAATATGAACCTTGCAGAAGGACCCAAAGGCAGCCATAAGCAGGGACGTGGGCCTCACAGGCATCTTCAATGTCCACTGCAATCCTCTACACCCCTCCCCCCCAAACACACGCAATCTCAAGTGATCCTGCCAGATTGGAAACAGCAGCCCTGCAGTGAGGACAAAGGTCACTCACTAAAGTTAATGCCCAGGAATCTGCCCTCCCAGCTACCCGTGGTGGGCAGCCGTAGGTTTAGAGGTTACCAATCCCAGACATCCTATTGTCAGAGGAGGTTCCCATTGCCAGGCACACCCCCATCAAAGAGGCAAGCCCACCCCATGTGAGCAGTCTGGGACTTAACTCTTTCCTCGGTAAAATGAGTGGACTCACTTAACTCTCTGCCCTGTAGAATGAGTGGGATGCCAGGATCTGCCTCACCTCACAGCTACTCTGCTCCCTGGGAGGCTCTGCCAGTCCCTAAAGATGGCTACTCCAAGATGCACATTCTGGAACTGGTCAGAAGTGTATAGACAGGTAAAACAAGAGAACAGTCTCTCCTAGAGTCTGGCAAGCCACTCCTCAGACTTTCCCAGAGCTAAGACTCACACTCCACTCAGGTTCCACCCTCATCTCCACTGTTTTCCAACCACCATAATTCCAGCTCCAAGGACGGCTAGACTCTCCGACTTCATTCAACACGGGCCAACCTCACCTTGGGTCCTAAGCTGGGGTTGGAACTCAAGGAGATCAGGATAGTCACTGCCCTAGGAGAACCCATGCAGACCCCTACACTCAACCCCAGGTATCTGCACCTTCAGAGATGCAGTGTCCCCCGCTTGGTCAGGAGGTAGAGGACGGACCTGGGGTGGCTGTGCCTGGGGCAGGTAAGAGCTGAGGCCAGGGTGGGGCCCTATGGATGGTGTAGCAGGTGGGGCAGAGCTGTGATGCTGCCTGGAGAGCTGGGAGATCATCCAGAAGTCTCAGAGCACTGCAGTGAGCAGCCAGAGGCAGCAGCCTAGCAACCCAGAAGGAGCGGAAGGCCTGTGATCGCGTGGGCTCTGAGAAGCCTTCAGAGTTCGGAGACAAGACAGTCCGAACTGGTCTGGGTGCACAAGGGTCAGGCAGAGGCCGGGATCGGATGCTACAAGGCCTCTGCTCACAACACAGCAAAAACCAATGCCATGGTAGGGCAGAGTGGTCTTGGCCGAGATTTGAGCCTTTGCAGACTCCCTTATTTTCTTAGGGTCATTAGCCTCTCCCATTTCCCTCTGCAGTGTTCACACCAACCCAGGCCTCTCCCTTCAAATCGCACAGGATTCTGGGAAAGAAGGGTGAGTGGCACGTGGAAATGGAACCTGTACCCAGCCTTACACACACACACACACACACACACACACACACACCACTCTCTGCACACATTGAAACTCCCCTCCCAGTTCTGGAGCAAAGTAGGGACAGACTGTATACTAAAGAACTTGGCCCCGAGACAGGACACAGCCTGTGTGACCTTGGACCAGTCGCTTCTCCTGGCTGGGTCTGAGTAGCTTCATCTATAAAGGATGCTGGAAACTGTCACCTCATTTCCAGCCCTAAGCAGAGCTTAGAGCTTAGGTCAGAACTGGGGTTAAAAGGACCGATGGTCCTCCACACATCTGGGATAGGAAGCCCTCGGACCCCTGTGACCTCTTCCTCACCCTGGGCCTCAGGGTCCTTAGCTCCCAAGAGTTGGGGGGGGGGGTGCGAATGCAGCATCCCCGCGCTCAGAGCACTGCGATTGGTCAGAGATGATCTCACCGCCTCCCGGCTTGCGCACGCCTGATTGGCCCGTGCAGGGATGCTGCGCTCCGCCGCCGGCGGGGCCGTCATTCAGGCGGGCTCGGAGCAAGTGTGTGTGTGAGGTTGGGGGAGCTCAGAGGTGAGGCGCCCTGCATCTCCCAGGACGCCCAAGAGGCAGGAGTGCAGAGAACCTCTGTCAGAGTCTCAGCCCCTTCCCACCAGCTGGTTTCCCACCACTCCCCTGGCTCCCTTAGGTATCCCAACCCCAGGCACAGCCACCCCAGAGGATGCTCCGCAGAGAGGCGGGGTCCGGGTCCTCCCCTCCACCCCCTTCCGTTTAACCCTCGCACCGCCGCTGTGCGCTCCTGCGCTCCTGGGCCAGCTGGACTGGGAGACCTACACCCCAGTACCTCGAGCACACCCAGATGGAAGGAAGGTGGTGACACCGTGGTGTCCGCAGCGTGCCCTGCGCATCCTGCCTCTCATTCAGCCTCTAGACACCAGCCCTGCGTTCCTGGTACAATAGGGAGCCAGGTGGCCCGGGGTCAGCAACAGGGACCCCATAACTGACAGAAGGAACCCCATCTCCCAGCCCGAGTTCCAGCTCCAACTCCCTATCACGCCTCCTGCAGTCCAGAGTCCAAGGAATGGTGGCACCCTGCACCCACATCCCGTGGAGCGCCCTGGCCACTCCGAGGTGAGCTAGGGCGACCCCGCCCCCTCCCTTCGCTGGCAGTCCGGACTGCACGACCCTGCGGGGATGTTCTTGAACTGCGGTCCCCATCTCAGCGGCGGGGCGCAGTGACCCGGGTCCCCGTGCCGCCCCCTCACCTGCACCTGTACCAGCGAGCCACGGTAGAAGCAGCAGGCGGCGGCGGACAGCGCACTCCACAGGCTGCAACGCTCGGTCATGGTGCGGCCGGGAGACCCGGGTCCCCGGAGCGTACCGGGGGTGACGGCCGAAGGGGCAGGGGCGCGGGGACCGACCGGGCTGGGCACCGGCTGCGCGTGCCTCTCAGCGGCGCGATTACCTCATCGCCTGGTCGGGGGAGGAGCAGGGAGGCGGGGCGGGGAGACCCCACCCTCCAGCCAGCTGGGGAGGGAGGGGAGCAAGGAGAGGGAGGGGAGGGGACCATTGTTCCTCCCTCCACCACCACCCCATTCCCCTGTGCGGGTTCCCCAGGACCTGCCAAGAGGTTGCCACCCAGGGTAGTGGGGTGGAGTAGGGGCCCCGGGGCGGGCGCGGAGAGCCTCCTGCTTTCCCCCTCTCTCGCACCTCTCCAGACCGGGAGCCGGCAGGGGCTCTGAATTCAATTCGATCTAAAGCTACAAAAATCCCCATGTTTAACCCAATCCTTTGTGGCTTTGGGTTTCTCATCTCTAATTGAGAATAGCAGGGTTAGACTGGCTGGCTCACTCTGACTGTACCACACTCCGAAGGCTGTTAAAGTGCCAAGTGCGGCTCACCTGCCTCTCTAACTCCTGGGGCTTCCCACCCTGGGGTCCTTCTCTTTAAACCCCCACTGACTTGTGTGAAGATGTCTGGAATACACGGTGAAGACCTGTGTTGAACTTTGTGAATGTCACCAAGCTCAGTTAAAAAAGAAAAAAGAAAAAAAAGTTGCCCGGTACAGATAATTATCCAGTAAAGATGCCCTACTGTGTCCTAACTGGGTATCACAAAACCTGGACTTGGTGCTCTTAGAGCGCTTGCCTACCAAGGGATAGACATGGAGTCCAATGCCAGCACAGAAAGAATCAAAAGCTGGACCACATTAGCTGACAGAATGAGCGCTTGCCCTGCAAGTACAGTCCCTAGCACTTCATAAAGGAGACATGGTGGTTCACACCTGTAATCTCAACACTCAGAAGGTAAAACCAGGAATATTACAAGTTCAAGATCATCTTTGGCTACATGGTAAACTCAAGGCCAGTCTGGGAATACATGAGACTTATTATCATCATCGTCGTCATCACCACCACCATCATCATCATCTAGATAAATCTGGTATCCAAACTCTCCCCACGACCTATGTGACGTTAGGCAGGTGAGTTCACATCTCTGGACCCCAGATGTACATATACTGGAAGCTCTGAATACTGCGAGTGAAACTTTCTGTCTTTGGTATTTTGAAACCTTGAGAGTCCAGGATCCCTGGCATTGTTTGGATTATGGAGTTCTGGACACTCTGCAAAGAAGAACACTTCAGGGCAGGAATGGCGTTTGGAAGTAGTTGATCCCAACCCTCATAGGCAGAGACTTTAAGAACAGAAGCTAGGAATCTTTAAGAACTGGGGGTTCCGGGTACAGAGGGCAGGTGCTATCACTCTTATAATTGTTTAAAGTATTTTCCCCTCTGTAACGAGATGGCACCCAGGGCCTCAAGCAAGCTAGCAAAGGTTAGACCCCCAGCTGTATCCATCCACAGCCCTGAAATGAGCCACGAGTCCTCAGAAGGCTCACACTGCCTTGCCAGACACAGCAGATCTGTGGGGTTCACATCCCACCCCGGCTCAGCTCCCCTGTATAACCCCTCCCGTGCTACAGCAGCCCAGTGACTCAATGTCCCTGAAATCTGGGGCCAGGCCAAGCATTCCCTCGTGGCACAGTCTCACTCAGCCCCCAGAGTCCCCCGTTTCACATAAGCAAATGCTAAGTCTCAGAGTAGCGAGCCACCCAAGTCACTGTCAGACTTGAGACCAAACTCTAGAGCAGGGGATATGGCTTTGTGGGTAGAGCACTAGCCTCGCCTGCAGGAAGTCTTGGGTATGGCGTCCAGCACCACAGAAACCAAGCAGGGTAGGGAATGGCTGAAATCCCAGCCCACTGGAGAGGAAGGTGAATGGTAAGGAGTTCAAGGTGGCTGACGCATGCCTTTAATCCCAACACTCAGGAGGCAGAGATAGGAGGATCTCTAAGTTCAAAGCCAGCCTGGTCTACAGAGCAAGTTCCAGAATAGCCAGGGCTACACAGAGAAACCCTGTCTCAGAAAACAAAAAACAAAACAAACAAAAAAACTTCAATGTAATCACACAATAAGACCGAGGCTATCCTGGGCTACATAAGACCCTGTGCATGCGCACACATGCTGTTGACACGTATCTGTAATCCCAGCACTGGGGAGTCAAAAGCCAGTGTTTGAGACCAATTGTTTTATAGAGCCAATTTCAGGCTAGCCCAGGAAATAAATAAATAAGCAAGCGAGCAAATAAGTAAATAAATGGATAAATCCTAGTTCTGTTGGATTATAAAATGTGTCCAAACTGTGTGATTCTTCTCTGGTTCCCTCCCTGGACTGAGAGCCCTTTGCGTGAGGAGCTGGCACAAAGAGCTGGCACCTCTCCCCTGCCCTCTGCAGCAGCTGCTGCTCATCGAGGGCTGACTCGGGTGGAGCTTCTGACTGTGGAAGGCCAAGGACATTGTCCTGAGTCTGAGCCTCAGGCTTGGTTGGGGCTTGGTACCAGCTCTGCCCGACAAGATCCCTTGTGACTATGAGGAAGCCATAGGTTTCTAATCTGCAGTGGAAAACTAAATCTGAGTTGGGCTTCTCTAAAGAACGGCCACAAAGGCTTCAGGAGGTGGGTCAGTGAACAAAGGCCCCTGCTGCCAAGCCTGAAGACCTAGCTCAACCCCCAGATCCCTCATGGGGGAAACGGAGAACCACAGGTTGTCCTCTGACTCCAACGTGCACATCTAGAGAGAGAGAGAGAGGCAGACAGAAAGGCAAACAGACAGACAGGCAGACACATAGCAGCATGGTTTTGCAGACAATTGGCTTTTAAAATGTTACTTAGCCTTATTGTTATTACTATTATTTCAAAACCAATTTTTTTTTTTTTTGTTAAAACAGGGTCTTAACTGTGGTCCAAGTTGGCCTGGCACTTGCAATTCTCCTGCCTCAACCACCCAAGTTGCTGAGCAAACAACAACAACAACCCCTATACTGTGTGGCTGGCTCACTCTGTAAAGTGTTGGCATACAAGCTTGAGGATAGGAGTACATGCTCCAGCAGCCATGTTAAAAAAAAAAATTAAAATGCCCGGTGTGATGGCTACTTTGAAACCTCGGCTTTGGGGGTGAACACAGAAAGAACCTGGGAGCTCATGGGCCTGCCAGTGAACCCCAATCAATGAGACCCACCATGGATAGGAACAACCATGAGGTCCACCTCTGTCTTCCACAGACACACATGCAAGCGTGCACTCACACACACAAACTACATCTTAAACATTCCTAGAACAAGATAAGCTGGCCTCAGATCTTACTATGTAGACGAGGATGACCTTGAATTTATCCTGCTGCCCCTTGAGCACCGGGCTTACAGGCATGCAGGACTACCCTCAGTTTATGTGGAGTTGGGGACTGACCCCCAAGGCCTTCTGTATACTGGGCAAGCACTCACCCACCGAGCCACATCCCATCCCCAGCCCCCAAACCCAGCACCTGTCTGTGAGCTGCACTGAGTCTCTGCTAAAGATCTGAGTCACTCCTGCTGTGCCTCCCCAGCCTCAGCCCTCAGATGCCCAGGCTGACTGGGATGTCATTATGGTGGCCACTGCGTGGGGACACCCTTGGGACCCTGTCCAGTTGGTGAGTTTGGGACTAGCAGAGAGGCAGGAGGCATGGGGAACAGCTTCCCAGAATGACAGCTGTCCTCAGGGGCTGCCCCCACCCCCCACCTTCTCCTCCCAGGAGGAAGTCTGGTTCACAGCAGGCCCCGAGTGCTCTATCATACCGTGGCCAACTCCCAGCCTGTCTCTCCTACCTTCACATAGTCTCCAGCAGCCTCCAGCTCTGCAGCAGTCCTGGAAGAAGAGAGAAGAGGTGAGTCCTAACAGCACTTCTCAGATCCCCAGTGTCCACCTGCCTGCTGACGGGAGGCCTGGTCCTGGCCTTGGGAGCCCAGGATTCTTACTGCTATGGCTCCTCCACCACTCCCAGCTGTGCAGCCCTGAATGAGTTCCTTCACCTCTCTGATCCCAAGTTTCCTCTCCATAAATGAGGAACAAAGACAGCCACTGCCTAATGGAGTTGTCTGGAGCACTCCGGATGAGTGTTCCCCCAGCTCATGACCCGCGTTTTCCTGATGTCCGCTTCCTCTCTCTGCCTCTTCCACACAATCCCTACTTCTGAGTCTCTACACTAGAGGGCCTGAGTCTACACTAGAGGGTCTGAGTCTACACTAGAGAACCTAGACTGAGGCTCAGCCCCTCCCTGGCCCTTCACTCCTTGGTCTACATTGCCAGCCTATTGGCTACTGCTGGTTACAGCGAGTACACACCTATTCTCTCTGCCTTCAGGGTGGCAGATGACGCCTAGAGAGGCCAGAGGTGGCAGCTGTTCCAGGATGCTGAACAAAGAGCCTTCCCCTTTGTGAGTCACTTCTAGCAACAGCCTGTTCTCTCTCTCTCTCTCTCTCTCTCTCTCTCTCTCTCTCTCTCTCTCTCTCTCTCTTTCTGTGTGTGTGCACATGNTCTCTCTCTCTCTTTCTGTGTGTGTGCACATGATCATGCACACACACACATACACACACACACACACACACACACACACACACACACACACGAGTGTGCATGCTTTTGCATTTTTTTTTTGAGACAGGGTCTCATGTAAACCAGACTGGACTCAAAAGTGCGAGGCAGATGAAAGTAGCTTTGAACTTCTGATCCTCCTGCCTCTGCCTGCATGCTGGGATTATAGAGGCACCCCCACCCTCAGCCCAGCCGTGGCCTAAAGAACTGAAGCCTTCCTCTAATGCAGCCCCATTCCTCACCCAGCAAGTGCATGCCCACGCATGCACGCACGAATACACACACACACACACACACACACACACACACACACATCCCCTCCAGCGCCCTCTATGTTGGAAGCATCTCCAGTTTGCTACACACAAGCAGCTCCAGGTCCTCCCTGTCTTCCTTCACAGCTGGGCACCAGCTCCCTCCTCCCTGCTGAGACAGCCAAAGCCTCAGGTTCACTTTCTACCCTGGGCCCCAGCAGCAGACTACACCCCACTCAGCAGGCTTTGATCCATGTAACGGGCCACACACTACCCAGGAGGAACTCCTTCCTTCAGAATGAGAGGCAGAGTCTGTCCCTGCAGCCAGGCCACTGACACTTGCTTTCTTCTGGTTCCCCATGTCCACTCCCCCCATACTGTCAGCTTCAGCTCTGACACCAGACTCAGTCAGTGTACAGCAGGTGGCCTCAGTCCCCAGCGCTCTCCCTACCCCTCCCTACCCACCAAGGCTCACTATGCTGCTGTCCGGTCTGATTCTTATACTCAAGCAATCCTCCTGCCTCAGCCTCCGGAGTAGTGGAAATTATAACAACTGCAGGCCTGTCTAAAATTCTTTCCCTCTTTTCCAGTGCTGGGGAAGAGAGCCCAGGCCTTGCATGCTCTAAGCAAGCACTTTACGCCAAGCCACGTTCTCAGACCCCATCTGCTAAAGAATAAAATCTAGATTCCCCTCCACCGCAGTGTAACTTATCATCCAAACCAAACTTGTCACCTCCTAGAGAATAAAGGGGTGCTGCGACTATGACAGAAAACTGGGACCTAGCTCCCTGACCCCTATGTTCTGTGTGCTGCTGGCACCTTCCTGCCCACCACACCAACACTCTACGACGCCTATTTCAACTATGCTGTCCCTCCTGCCCCAGTTGCATTGGCTTCACCTGCTTATTCCTGCCACAGGGCCTTTGCACTTACTTGGAACAGTCTTTCCCCAGATTTTCACAAGGCTTTTTCCTCTCCCACTTTATTCGGGGCTCAGTTTAAAGTCACCTCCTCAGAGAAGCTTTGCCTGGCCACCCCACATGCAACAGCCCTTCAGCTTATCCTCTGCCACCCACCTGCTTCTGTCCCCCTAATCTCTGATCCCGACCTGCAACAACCATTTCGCTTTTATTTCTCAACTGAAAAGTAACAAGAGACCCGCATGAGGGTATGGAGCATCAGCGGACCCCAGGCCCCAGTGCAGTGCCAGGCAGAGGAGACACGAATATGCAGCGTCATGGTATATATACATGGCTAGGAAGCAGGTCAGCCAACAGCCATCATGCAGCCTTTCTCTTAGGCCGAACAACTTGTTCCCAGACAATGGCCTCAGATTTCCCAGCTGCAAAATGGGAATGAAATGTATGCTCAAACACAGGAGCCCAATTTTCAAAACAAAAAAAAATGAGCCGAAAGAAAAAAAAAAAAAGAAGGAAAAGAGGAATTTCCCAGTAGTTCCTGAGGCAGAGGCTCCCAGCTCCCTGTAGCTACTCCTGTTCTGACATTCTGAGGTCCTTTATTATTAACTTTGCCTGCTAGACAGTCCTTCCTGGTCTCTACCCTCCGTCCCTTAAGCTGCAGTCTGCAATAGCACAGGCTATCCAAAGCCACTTCAGTGCTCCCTGGCCAGTGACACTGTAAGTGAGGTGGGGGACGGAGCCCCTTCCCTAGTGACACTGTGAGTGAGGTGGGGGACGGAGCCCCTTCCCCAGTGACACTGTGAGTGAGGTGGGGGATGGAGCCCCTCCCCCAGTGACACTGTGAGTGAGGTGGGGGATGGAGCCCCTCCCCTGTCTGCTCTGTCCACTCTTCCCGGGTGAGGTGTCCCATCCCAATATTTCCGGCCATTCAGGCCCGGAAATCCTCCCAGTGCTGGGAACAAATTGTCAGGGACACACTGGGATCAACCCTGTGCCTCCTCCTGTTTCCTGTCCACTTCCTCTTAGGTTTGGGAGCAGGAATACAGCCCTAAAGATGAGGTGCTGCCCAGATTACGTGGGTGGTCAGAGCCAGGGAGGTTGTCCAAGGCAGAGCCACAGCCCATGGAATTTCAACCCCTTCACCCCCCTTGCCAGCCATAGCTCAGTCATTCCAGTATACAACATGACTATGTCCACTGATAGCCTATGGCCATTACTGGCCTGAGGATTACCACAGGCCACCCTTCCTCCATTTGTGGCCCTGAGACATACTCATCAACTCCTAGTAGTTCTGTTAAAATAAAAGCTGGAGTCAGGCGTGGTGGCAGACACCTTTAATCCCAGCACTCGGGAGGCAGAGGCAGGCGGATTTCTGAGTTTGAGGCCAGTCTGGCCTACAGAGTTCCAGGACAGCCAGGGCTATTTAGAGAAACCCTGTCTCAAAAAACCAAAAATAAATAAATAAATAAATAAATAAATAAATAAATAAACAGCTTCCCTTTGCCCATCCGGCTGCCTTGTGGCAGCAGGGGCCCAGCTTCATCAGCCTGGGAGGCAAGGTTACTAACAGACTCCTGGGGATGGGTGGCTTATGGCCACACCCACACATACTACGTGGAGCTGTCCAGACCCCTCCCCCACCCCCCAGCACCAACTCCAGAGGACCTCTCTGCTGTTTGGTTGGTTGGTTTGGTTTTTTTGAAATAGGGTTTCTCTGTGTAGCCCTTGGCTGTCCTGGAACTCACTCTGTAGGCCAGGTTGTCATCGAATTCTGCCTACCAAGTGCTGGGATTAAAGGCTTGGGCCACTGTGCCCGCTGGGCTTTGCTTGTTCTGTTCCCTCTGGACATCGGCTCACAACAGTGTTGAGAAGCTAACAGTCATCCGGTGTGTTGTATGGTTGTTGTGTGTATGTCAATGTGTGTGTCTGTGTGTGCATGTGTGTGTGTGTGTGTGTGTGTGAATTCATGTGTGTGTATGTGAGTGTTTATCTCTCTGGTGTGTATGTCTGTGTGTGTGTGTGTGTATGTGTATTCATGTGTGTGTATGTGAGCATGTATCTCTGTGTGTATGTCTGTCTGTGTGTAGGGCGTATGTGTGTGTGTCTGTGTATATTCATGTGTGTGTGTCTGTGTATTCATGTGTGTGTACCTGTGTATCTGTGTGTATGCATGTGTATGTGCATGTGTGTCTATGTGTGTACATATGTGTGGATGTGGATGTGTGTGTGCACTGTTTGCATGTCTGTGTATATGCATGTATATCTGTGTGTACATGTGTGTGTCTGTGTGTGCAAGTGTGTGAATGCAGACCCATGCATACCACTGTCCTCATGTGGAGATCAGAGACTCTCCCACCAGGCTTAATGTCAATCCTTGCCTTCCACCTTGACTGGGGTGGGCTCTCTGTGTTGGCTTCCACCATGGCAGCTGGCCAGCAAGCTTCCAAGGGCTTCCCTGTCCCCCCACTTCACATTAGGATCACAGAGATTATGAATCTGGCTGCTCTGTGAGGACTCAAGTCCCTGTACCTACGAAAAAAGTGCTGTACTGACTGAGCCATCCTCCCGGCTGCGGCACCGTGTGTGTGTGTGTGTGTGTGTGTGTGTGTGTGTGTGTGTGTGTGATAACAAACACTCCACCACTGCGCTACACACATCTCTGGACACACCTCCTCTCCCTCCTCACTCTTACTCTAAAAACTATTTCCAAAGAACTCCAGGGTCTGCAACCTCTGGGCCTTTCTTTGCACCTGATGTTACATTCCCTCGGCCTGGGCTGTCATGTCTGCCTGACAGCCACAGGCCAGGGTAACTCCTGCTCAGCCTCCAGCTGTCAATTTGTTCGGAGATCTTTTTAGAATATGTTCCCTTCCATTGCAACGATCAAATCCAGAAATCAAAGTGTTCCTTAGAACCCAGCTTCGAGAATTAATTCATTATTTCTTACGCTATATACTTAAAAGACACTTCCCCTCTAATATTAGTGGTGAGATAAGTTAACAGGCAAGAGTGAGGACTGAGCTAAATCAGGCCCATACGGAGGCAGCATTCATTATTTAAATAACAGACCCTGTAATTGCCTGTATTAACTGATTTATTCTGATAACTGACACCATGAGTTGCATAGATCAGTTTAATTAATTGCATTAATGAGTAGTAATTAGTACCCATTATCCTTTATTTCCCTAATGCGGGTTGGAAACAGAACTTCACCTTCAGGAACCTCTGGCCTGGACCAGAAGGAAGAGTGAACTTCCACAAGGATCCTGGAGAAGTGGAGAAGGAGGCTACCCCACCCCTCTGCCAGGCATGGCCTTGCCCTCTGTACAGGCCTGGCTGCCCTCTCTCTGTCCTGAGTATCTTCCCTTGGGCCTTAGGGTCTGGTCATACAGCCTGAGAAGAAAGATGAGCAGCTCTGACACCTGCTTCCCTCTCTCTGAGGCTTGGCTTCCTCATCTTCTGAGGGGACATCACGTGTGCCTGGAAGGCATGACGCTCATGTGACTGTGAGCGCTGTGTCCCCTCGCACCAGTGGGCTCCAGATCCCAATGCCACTCTCCTGGGGTATTAGAGCTTTCCTGACACAGACCCTCTTTCTGTTTTGCTCAGTTTTGTTACGTTTTCAAAATAAAAGTTTAGGCTTGTCTTGAACTTGCTGTGTACCCAAAGCTGGCCTTGAACTCCTCACCTTCCTGCTCCCACTTCCCAAGTACTGGGTGGGATTATAACAGGTGTTTGCTATCATCATATGTGGTTGGCTTGGCTTTAGATTTTGAGACAGGGTATCAGTCTCTGTAACTCAGGCTGGCCTAGAACTCACAATCCCCAGGGTCATCTTTCTCATCCATTATGGAGAGTTGCAGTGGGTACCTTCAGCTTCAGTGGCCTAAGCAGAGAACTCGGATGGAAAGCAGGGTCTCCTCTGAGACAGCAACAACCATGGCAGCTGAGAGTCTCTGCCAGGATTTATTACCTGCCCTGCCCCAAAGTACTGGGTCAGCCATATCCCTAATCCAGTCCTCCTGGTGTAGGAAGCAATTAGGAAAGGCACTGGCCTAGGAGGAAGGGCAAAGCCAAGGATGCTGAGCCTGAGCTACCCAAGGTGGCTGGGAGCCTGCCAGAGAGAGCTGAGAGCTAGAGAGAGGCCCTTAGAGAGTGCAGAGGATCTGCTGACTGTGAGAGCCCAGCTGAAGCAGGGTGCCCGACCCTGGGCACAGAGCGCAGACTACAGCTGAAGTGGTTGTGTCCCTCCTATGGAGTGACATCCCAGGAAAAGAAGAGCCAATCAATCCCAGGTGGAAACAGAAGGGAGCTGGGGAGGAGATAGGAGATAGAGAGCATTTTACTCAGACAGCCAAGAGACCGGACTGGGAACAGGAAATGGGGTGAGAAGCACTTGGGGAAGATCCTTGGGGACTCTGAAAGGCACTTAAACAGGAAGTAGAAAGCTGGGACGCTGAATGAGACCCATTCATCCCGTGGGACTCAGTTTCCCCTCCTATAGCATGAGCAATTGCCATGGATTGGACATCACTGGTCCACGTCCATGCCTTGTACCTGACATCCTATCTAGTCTTCACCATCAGGGGAAATTAAGGCTCAGAGGGAGAAAGGGGCTTACTCAACGACACACATTCACTGGCTGTGTGACCCAGTCCTGCTTGGGCCCCACTCCTCACAGGTCCAGCAACCTGCAAACCGCTCCCCCCCCCCCAGGGCTGAAAGCGATGTCGTGTGAGTGGGAGGTCAGCGTGGGGAACAGCTCATCTTTCTTAAGACAGTCAGGTTCCCACAGCCCAAGGCTTCTTGGGGTCTCTCGAACTGTGAGAAACTCTCCACAGGAAATGAGAGCCAGGAGCAGCTGGGCCCCTTCAGAAGACATGGACCAGCCGCCCTGAGCCCACAGCGACTCCCCCCTCCACGGTAATCGGGTAATCGCTACCAGATGCCCGGCTGCTAACGTCACTCTTCAGGGCCGAAAGGGTCGTGGGACTCTGGGGAGACTTGGAGATTCTTGAACCAGAATCAACATTCCAAAAGGAAATAAGGAAGGGGAGGGGGTGTCCTGGTCTGTTTGCAGTGCCTGGCACTGGGGCTGGGACAATTTAGGGTACCCTGCCTCTCTTTTAGGATGTCATTTATCCCAGGCTCAGGGTCTTCCCAAGTAGCTGTCTGGGAGGATGGCAAGGGACATTCAATGAGGGCATTACGGAGCAGGACAGAGCTAAGTTCACATCCCCCTGCAGATGTGACCAACTTATACGAGGCTGAGGACAGCTGTGAACGAAGCCCAACACACAACCGTAAACTTGCTTTGCCAATGACAACCTCATGTCACGATATCCAAAGGCTGGGCACGGGCAGGAGATGCTCTGTGGGTAGAGGGCTCACCTAGCACACAGGAGCTCCTAGGTTCCATCTACAGCACCCCGTAAGGCCAGGTGTGGTGGTGCACACCCAAAATCCCAGCACTTGAGAGGTGGCGACAAGAGGGTCAGATAGTCATGATCACCCAAGGCCAGCCTGAGCTATATGAGCCCCTGACTCAAAAAATAAACAACAAAAAGGTTTAAATGTACCATACCTTCAAGGAGAAAGACTCCCCTGAACAAGACTGAGTGGGACCCGAACCCATTCGCTCTCTGCTTCCTTCTCCTATCCTCTGCTCCAGACTTTCTGATCTCTACGATGAGCCAACTGGCTGAAGACGCGCCCAGTTCAGGACTTCGCACAGGTCGCTGCCACAGCTTGGTCCACTTCCCCGAAGAGCAAATGTGTTTCCTTCTTCTGTCTTTCTCTGATTATTTTCCCTCCTTAACTGTCTGGCTTGGTTTGTTTTCAGTTCTTTGGAGATGGGATCTCTGTCCTGGCTGTCCTGGAACTCACTTTGTCAACCAAGGTGGCCTCAAATTCAGAGATCCACCTGCCTCTGCCCCTGGAGTGCTGGGATTGAAGGCGCGCGCGCTGCCAGCACTGCCTGCTCCTTTCTAACGTTCCTAAGGTTACCTCACTCGCCCTTTCCCCCAAGACCAATCTCAGCGCTTGACTGTAAATTTGCTTGGTCTCCTCTAGTTGCCCCTGTAACGCATCAGTCTGGTTTGCCATCTGACCCTCTGTCTCTGGGAGGAGGTCTCGATTAGATCCAACCTTCTGTGCTCACTGCTCTCTGTGAAGCCTGGGTATTGCCTCTGAGAGCATTAAAGTGAATGATAGGCTGGTGAATTCGCCCAGGGAGTGAGGACTTGTGCTTGCCCCGCAAGCCTGATCGATTGGAACATGGTCCCTGGATCCCACACACAGCAGAGAGCCAAAAAGTTGTCCTCGGGCCTCCACATATACACACATTCTGACAGGACTAAGCCAATGTAATAATAAATACAAGTTGAAAATGTATTAAAAAAATAAAATGAATGAAGCACTAAGTCTGCTTAAATGTGCCCTTTTGTGAAGTATGCCTCAATACCATACCAGGGCACTTTGGAAAGCTATTTGAAATAGTGGTAGAAAAAAATCTTGAAATTTTCTTTCTCTTTCTTTCTTTCTTTCTTTCTTTCTTTCTTTCTTTCTTTCTTGTCTGTGTGTGTGTGTGTGTGTGTGTGTGTGTGTGTGTGTGTGTGTGTGTGTTCTGCATTGCCTTGGCTGTCCTGGAATTCACTCTGTAGACCAGGTTGGCCTCAAACTCAGAAATCTGCCTGCCTCTGCCTCTCAAGTGCTGTTGAAATTTTCTTTGAGGGTGGTGGTGACTGGTGGTTAAGATTTGAGCTAAGAGCTGGACGTGGTGGTGCACGCCTTTAATCTCAGCACT
>NC_034592.1:19996520-19998948 GCF_900095145.1 Mus pahari | reverse complement strand
GGGAGGCAGAGGCAGGCGGATTTCTGAGTTCGAGGCCAGCCTGGTCTACAGAGTGAGTTCCAGGACAGCCAGGGCTACACGGAGAAACCTTGTATCTCGAAAACCCAAAACCAAACCAACCAACCAAACAAACAAACAAAAAGATTTGAGCTAAGAGTTACTCAGGCCTGAGAGCAAACTTGGGATCCCACAAATGCTCAATGTATAACCCAGGACAGTCCTCCTTATCATCCAGGAGAGTCCTCCCCTTGAGCCTTAGCCTAACCACTGGGAAAAGGGAGCAACAGAGTCCTGATGGGTGCTTGACAGCTGGTAAGTGAAGGGACCCTGGCTTGACACTTCTGTGTAGGGGAGGTATGGGGGTTCCCCTTCCTTCTCCAGGCCTGGCCTCCTCCTGTGTCATACCGATTTGGGGGTGAGGGGAGTTCTCTGGACCCTGCTGTCTCACCCCTCCCCCACCCCCGCAGAAGGCTGTGTTTCTTGGGCAGAGGATGCAGGCTGGGCTGCTGGGCTCCACTTGACCAGCTGAAGGTCGGCCCCTCCTGCCTCATCCCCCATGATCTCAGCAGAGACAGGGCACCAGGAAATCCCTGCGGCCTCACCTCTTCCCCTTCCTTCCTCCAGCTCCAGGTGCACCCTGCCTCCCCAGGGTGGGGGAGGGACACCAGCTCCCCAGCCAGGGCTACTCTGACATCCACTCAGGAAGGTGGATCCCATCCTGCTCACTGGCACTCTTAGCTAGCCTTCTGCCTAACCCGACGGCTCCTCAGAGAGCCCCTCTCCTGGAGACCCAGAGGCCCAGCACGGGACAGAGTTAGCCTGAGAGCCCCACTGCTCTCCAGACTCCAAGGGGCTCGTGTGACAAACGTCAGAAAGTCCCCCCTGGAGGTCGAGGTTGGGGTGGGGACACTGGGTCCTGGAGCACCAGAACAGGGCTTGATCTGGCCTGCTAAACCCACCCCAGAACTCCCAAACACTTCAGGAGATTCGAGGCGGAGGAGCTCCACTGTCTCTCTTGGTCAGGTCCAGGCGAACCATCGCTGGAACAAGCCTCTGACATAACAGCTTGGGCTGAGCATCCGACTAGACTGAAGGCTTCTCAAGTCCCTTCCGCAGAGGCCCCGGCCCTGCCCGAGGGGAGGGTCTTCTAGAGGCATAAGCCTAGGAAGGAGAGTCAAACTGCTATTCTGACTTCCACTAGATGAGTCAAACAGGCAAGCTGACTTTTCTATCTTTATTTACAAAATGGGTTCTCTCTCCAGGATCTGTCAGAAGATTAGCAGAGAGACGCTGGGTGTGTTCAGAGACAAGGCAGGGAACAGTAACAGCTGAAGGAAAATTCCAGAAGTTGCCAGGTGTGGTGGCACAGGTCTGTAAGCCCTGAACTTCCCAGGTGGATGCAGGATGAGCAAGAGTTTGAGTACCAGCTAAGCGTGATGGCCCTCGCCTTTAATCCCAGCACCTGGGAGGCAGACAGATTTCTTTTGGGTTCAAGAACTGTCTAGTGAGTTCCAGGACAGTCAGGACTACAGGCAAAAGTTTGAGCACAGCCTGTGTTACATGAGACCCTGCCTCAATAAGTAAAAAGAAAGAAAAATCCCAGATGTCAAAAAAACAAAACAAAACAAAAAAAAAAAAAAACCATAGCAGTGTGTGTCAGCTGCTCCAGCGACCAGCATCTCCCCACTGGTCCACTCCTGCTGTTCGCTTGCCCTCCCTAGAGCCAGTTTGATCACTCACCTTCGGGGCCTTGGCGCAGAGCACCTTCGGCCCACTGCAGTCATCCCGTGATCACAACCTGAAGCCCAGGAACCTCCTCAGCCTGACTCCCGCTAAGACTCCCGCTAGGAGCTACGGAGCTCAGAGTAGGACCCTAGGGGCAGGGCCAGACCTGAGGACCACGCCCTAGACACGCCTCCCGCTCGTAGGCTCCAAAGAAAAACAAATCGTGCTCAAACTTGCTCCTCTCTCGCTCCTCCTCCCTCCCTGTCAGTCACAATCTGGGCTGGAGTGTTCCTCCGTCCGGCGAACCAATCAGGGTCTCTGAGTGGGAGGAGCCAAGCTACGAGTGAAATCTCAGATCTGGGAAAAGAAACCTTAGAGCGTCAAGGGTCTGGACCTCTTGCATCCTTAACTGCAAAATGAAGTCGAATTTTGGAGAGGGTAGCTGGAGAAGGCAGCCTGAGGCAGCAAGAGATAGTGGGAAAAGCCTTAATTTTATTAATTATGAAAGTAGCATTTCAGCCGGGCGTGGTGGCACAAGCCTTTTCCAGCACTCGGGAGGCAGAGGCAGGCAGATTTCTGAGTTCTGCTACACAGAGAAACCCTGTCTCGAAAAAAAACAAAAAAACCAAAAAACAAAAAAAACCAAGAAAGAAAGAGAGAAGAGAGAAAAGAAAAGAAAAGAAAAGAAAAGAAAAGAAAAAAG
>NC_034592.1:19994314-19995710 GCF_900095145.1 Mus pahari | reverse complement strand
TGAGCCACCATGTGGTTGCTGGGATTTGAACTCCGGACCTTCGGAAGAGCAGTCGGGTGCTCTTACCCACTGAGCCATCTCACCAGCCCCTATTTATTTATATCTTTTCATGAACTCAACTTATAGGACCCAATAAGTAAATCCTTTGACAAGTGGCTTTCTAGAAAAGGCATCAGTCCTGTTGGCCCCAGAACTAAAGGTGCTGAGTTGGGTGGGCCTCAGTTCAAACTCAGCTTGGTTGCTAGCAGGAAGATGTTGAGCCTGGTTGGCCCAGATGAAACCGGTTCCCTGAACCTGTTTCCTTAGCTGCTGTAGAAACGTATATCTCTAGCTGGTTTTCTTTCGAGAATTAGTTACAAATGTTTCCAGAGAGTGCCTAGTTGTGGAAAGCTCTTGGGTGTTCCTTCTGTGCTATTTAACTCTCCCATTCTTCTCTCATGTTTTCCAGGCTGGCCTGGAGCATCGTATAAAGTCAAGAATCACCCTGAACTACTACCACAGTTCATATAAAGTCAAGTATCACCCTGAACTGCTATCTCAAGCTACCACACCAACTTATGTGGTGACAGAGACTGTGCTGGACATGTCACAGCTTGACACAAGCTAAAGGCACCTGAGAGGAGGGAGCCTCAATGATGAAAATGCTTCCATTTGTCAGACGTGGTGGCGCACACCTTTAATCCCAGCACTCGGGAGGCAGAGGCAGGCAGATTTCTGAGTTCTGCTACACAGAGAAACCCTGTCTCGAAAAAAAACAAAAAAACCAAAAAACAAAAAAAACCAAGAAAGAAAGAGAGAAGAGAGAAAAGAAAAGAAAAGAAAAGAAAAGAAAAGAAAAAAGAAAAGGGCTGGTGAGATGGCTCAGTGGGAAAGAGCACCTGACTGCTCTTCCGAAGGTCCAGAGTTCAAATCCCAGCAACCACATGGTGGCTTACAACCATCCGTAACAAGATCTGATGCCCTCCTCTGGAGTGTCTGAAGACAGCTACAGTGTACTTACATATAATAAATAAATAAATCTTTTTAAAAAAGAAAGAAAAGAAAATAGCATTTCCCAAGGCAGGAGCTGGTGGTTTGTTTTTTGGGGTTTTTGGGGTGTGGGGGGATTAGGCAGGTGCACATGCCACCACATACCAGTCCTTTCCCTTCACCTTGTGGACACTGGGGATCGGGCTTGCTCTACCACTTGGCAGTATATGTCTTCACCAACTGAGCCATCTTGCAGGCTTGCTATTTATTTATATATTTTTTTAAAGATTTATTTATTTATTATGTGTAAGTACACTGTAGCTGTCTTCAGACACTCCAGAGGAGGGCATCAGATCTTGTTACAGATGGTTATGAGCCACCATGTGGTTGCTGGGATTTGAACTCCGGACCTTCGGAAGAGCAGTCG
>NC_034592.1:19986901-19994282 GCF_900095145.1 Mus pahari | reverse complement strand
TTTTCGAGACAGGGTTTCTCTGTGTAGCCCTGGCTGTCCTGGAACTCACTCTGTAGACCAGGCTGGCCTCGAACTCAGAAATCCTGTTTTGTTTTGAGACAGGGTTTCATTCTTGTAGTTCGGGCTGACCTCAAACTCATAGCAATCCCCCAGCCTCAATCACCTCCATTCTGGGACCACAGGATGTACCACTCCCTAAGCCCAAGCCTTTTCTTTTCAGCCCAGATGCCTGTGCCCTGTTGGCACCTACCTTTCTGGGTACACAATCCCAGGGACTTGTGCCTTCTCTGTGTCTACTGTGAGGTCCTCCAGTTTCCTCATAGGGCCCACTTCTACTGCTGAAGGTGCGGTGTCCTCCAGTAGGGCTTCAGTTTCCTCCCCTGCCTCCTTGGCTGCCTCTAAGTCTGGTGGCTCCGGCAGCCTTCGAGATGCCAGGTGCGACTCTTCGCTGACCTCCTGGGCCTTCTGGACAGCCTGTTGTTTCTGAGCCTTTTTGATGTTAGGGCGAGGCATGGTACCCATGTGGCTGTACATGTCGCTAGAACGTGCATAGGCAGGAGGACTCTTTGGGAGTGTCACCATGTCATCCTGTGTGGCTTCAAAGGTGTCAGGCTCCGGACAAGACCGGATACTAGCAGAGGCTGAAGACCGTCTCAGAGAAAAGGACCTCGGGAGATTGGAAAGGCTTCCAAGGCCCTTGAACTTGAAGAACTCTGGCAAGAGAGGAGGAGAGGAAAAGAATTAATCACAGTGTCAGCAGGAATGGAATAATGTAAAAACCCCCACAGTCTGCATGGCGAGGGTACATAAGTTCAGCACACACCAAGGGCGGCCTCTCACTGCTTTCTTTCTCTACGTTTTTTTTTTTTTTTTTTAAGATTTATTATGTGTGTGTGTGTGTGTGTGTGTGTGTGTTGTGTGTGTGTGTGTGTGTGTGTGTGTGAATACACTGTCACTGTCTTCAGACACACCAGAAGAGGGCATCAGCTCCTACTACAGATGGTTGTGAGACACCATGTGGTTGCTGGGATTTGAACTCAGGACCTCTGGAAGAGCAGTCAGTGCTCTTAACCCCTGAGCCATCTCTCCAGCCCATCTAAGTTGTTTTTTTGTTTTTAATTCTTAAGTATGTGTATGTATATGGGAGCAGGGTACATACATCATGAGTGTGGATACCCTTGGAAGCCAGAAAAGGGCATCGAATCACCTGGGGCTGGAGTTACAGGTTGTGAGCTGCTCAAAGTGGGTGCTGGAAACGGAACTCATCTTCTGTAAGAGGAGCTATCGCTCCACACCCCCTCCTCATTCCTACGCTCCCCGGAAGTGCAGCGACACGCAGCTCTGCAGTCACAGCACTGAGCTCAAGCCCTTCTTCCACTCTAGCTGTGTGACCTTGAGCAAGTCATTAGACCTCTCTGAGGTCCTTCACCCGCATCAGTAACACAAAGACCCTCTCTATACGCAGCAAGAGGACTGGAGAAAAGTAAGTGAATAAAGGGTTAGGGAGATGACTTTGAAAAATGCCAGCCACACAAGTATGACAACCTGAGTTCGAATCCCTAGGAACCATATAGAAGCTGGGCATGGTGGTACATGCCCTTAGTCCAAGTGCTCATGAAGCAGACACAGGTGGATCTCTGTGAGTTCAAGGCCAGTCTCCCTGGTGAATCCCACAGCAAGAATTCCATACAGAGGCCCAGTCTCAAAAGTAAAAATAAAATAAAATAAACCATAAAAAAAAAAAAAGAAAAAAACAATAGCAAAAACAGAGAGGAATTGGAAGCGTGATTCAGCAGGTGAAAGGGCTCACTGCTGCACGAGAGGACTGGAGCTCAGATGGCAGCACTCCCATCAGGTGAGTTGCCTCCAGCTCCAGAGGATCCAATGACCCTTTGTGACCTCTATGAACACTCTCTCACACACACACATCTGCGTGTACACACACACACACACACACACGCACACACACGCACACACGCAAATCTTTACAAAATAAAGGGCTGAGGCTGGAGAGGTGGCTCAGTGGTTAAGAAGACAGAGGCTTTTCCAGGCCCAGATCCACTTTCCAGCACCCATGTGGCGGCTTACAACTGTCTGTAACTCCACTTCCAGGGGATCTAGTGCCCTCTTCTGGCCTCTGGCATCTGTGGGGACTATACACATGTGGTGTACAGACAAACATGAAGACAGATAGACATAACTTGTTTTTGAGACAGGGTCTCCCCTTATATCCCTGGCCGTCCTGGAACTTACGTAGACCAGGCTGGCCTCAAACTCATCTGGAACTCACTCTGTAGATCATGCTGGCCTCCAATTCACCAAGATCTACCTGCCTCTGCCTCCCAAGTTCTGGGATTAAAGGTGTGCATTACTACTCCCAGCAATGTAATTTGTAAAAATACAAATTCTAAAGAAATCTGTTTTAAAGTAAGATGACAAGGGATCAAAGAAGATGCCTGATGTTGTGCCAGAACATACCCATGCATACATGCATGAACATGAACATAAACATGAGCATACATGCAAACCTTGTAGATAACATGCTTGCTTCATGTGCTATCTGGCATATAAAATATCCTCAAAAGGAGGTATCAAAAGGAAGATGACAATGATGACCAAAAATGCCTCCTACTTGTCAAACTGTGAATTCTTAGAATGTGCAAACATCCTGCTTTCCTTATAAGGGAATTGATATTCAGAGGGGTGAAACGGACCGTCTGAGCTCCCACAGCTTACCCCAAAGCCTAGATGTGCATGTGTGTGTGTGTATGCTATGCATGTGTGTGTTATGGGTGTGTGGGGGGCTGTGTGTATGTTGTATGTGTGTGTGTGTATAGAGTATGTATAAATATGTGAGTACATATGGTATTTGAGTGCGTGTAGTTTATGAGTATGTATGGTGTATCTGTGAGAGTGTGTATGGTGTGTGTGTATGTGTGTGTGTGAATGTGTATGGCGTATGTGGTGTGTGTGTATGGTGTCTGTGTGTGAATGTGAATGGTGTGTGTGTGTGTATGTATGTATAGTGTCTGTGTTTGAATGTGTGTGTGAGTGTGTACGGTGTATGTGTGAAGAATGTGTATGGTGTGTGTATGTGGTGTGTGTGTGTATGTGTGTATGGTGTCTGTGTGTGAATGTGTGTGGTGTGTGTGCATGTGTGAATGTGTATGGTGTCTGTATGTGAATGTGTATGGTGTGTGTGCAAATCTGTATGGTGTATGTGGTATGTGTGTGTGTGTGTGTGTGTGTGTGTGTGTGTAAAGAGTAGTGTCCAAGGCAATCTCTGGCACTGGGGTTGAAAGGAGATGAATGAGGCTATTTGTCTGCCTGAGGATTGGGGCCCCTGTCTGTGGGTGTTTCTTTCCTCCCAGTAAGCTGAACCTGCCTTACAAACTCCTGTGATACCATCTTGCAGCAGGGACGGAAGTGTATCTCTTTGCTGGCTCCTCCCTGTGGCCCCTAAGGCTGTGGGACTGTCCCGTCTCTGACTTCCGTAGGCCTCCAGATGACTTGAGCAAAAGGAGAGCACACTGGCCTTTGCTCTTCCCTACCTCCTGTGCATCCTCAGGTGTCCACGTCCCTGATGGACAGACTCTGAGGCCCAGAGAGGGGAAAGGATCTGCCTAGGGCTCCACAGCAGAACCTGGCTGATCTTGAGTGGAAGCACGGGGCTCTGCACTTCAGAATTCATCCCTGCTCAGTCCCCCTGGTCCCATCCCGGACAGCGCTGGCTACCGCCCTCCTAGACAGGTTGCCCTGGGACAGAGATCTCTCTGTAGCACAGGGTCACTGACCACCTCCGTTCTCAATGCTACAGAGATTGCTTGCTTTGTATGTTTATATGAGACAGTGCCTCGCTCTAACCTGCTTTGGTCTGCTCACGCGACTCCAGCTTCTGACTTCTGAGTGCTAGGATTACAGATGTGTGTATCTACACACACACACACACACACACACACACACACACACACACACACACACACACACACACACACACACACACACACACACACAGAGAGAGAGAGAGAGAGAGAGAGAGAGAGAGAGAGAGAGAGAGAGAGAGAGAGAGAGAGAGAGAGGAGTTTGGGACCCAAAATGGATTGACTTGGAGAAAGAACTAGGTGGGTGTAGCTCACCCAAGAACCTCTCCCAGCCTCACTGCTCCCAACACACCACAGCATCCATGGTCCCCACATCTACTCACTCACCAGAGACCTCCCTGAGATCTGGTGTTGAGTTGGGTTCTGGACAACATGGGATACCTGGGGGTCTCTCCATGTGCAGCCTCATGGTCAGAGAGGCCAGGATGATACGGAAGACGGAAAGGCTGAGGGGCTAACTGTGGTAAGAGGGAAGCAGAGGTTGGGCAGGGAGAGAGAAAGACAGAAATGCAAAGACAGACAGAGACAGAGAAACACCGGGAGCCACAGCATGTGGGCAGACAGTAACACGGTGGAGAGAGACAGATGGACAGAAAGAGAAAGAGAAAGAAGACAGTCATGAGAAGCAGATGCGGAGAGGCTAAGCTGGACAGACAGACGGACGGTGGCTGGTCTGTACTCACTGAACTTTCTGCCTGTTTTCTTGGGCATCTCTGTCATCTTGGCAAGTTGTGCAGAGCCCCTGGTTTGCTAGCATGTGGCTTCTCCAGGCTCACGGCACCAGGGGCTGACGGGCCTCCCCGCTCCCCTTCCCCTTTCTCTTGCCCTCTTACCGGCTTCCTCTGTGTATTTTTAAACTAGCGAAACTCCCACAGCCCCACCCTCCCACCCTCTCCACAGGGGGCGGGGGCTGGGGCCTCCTCAGCCAGCAGCAGGGGCAGGGGGCACACCACAAACCCGTGGGACCTGGAAGGCCTGAAGAACAAACCACAGGCTTTGGGAACAGAGCCCGCTAGGCTGGGGGCCACTGGGGACCTGCCAACAGCTGTCAGGGGCCTGGCCCACAGGATGGAAAGTCGAGGAGACAGACTCATGTTTAGGGCAGTTTATTCTAAGCCCCGGTACCCAGGAGATGGAGTAGCAATAAAGAAGAGAATGCTGTGGGTGGGCCGATGGGCTTGGGCCACTCTGGCCCAAAGTCAACTTCTGATTGGCTACTTTGTCACTATGAGATTATGGACAGGAAGATTCACCTGCCCGAGGCTGGGTTTCTTTTTGGTGAGCAGAGCCAGGTATAAAGTCAACACCTGCTTAGGCGTGATCGTCCTTAGCAGAGGCATGTGGGGACAGGTCTTCTATATCCTTTGGGCAGAGATAGGGAAACTGAGGTACAGAGGAGCAAGGGGATTTCCCCAGGTCACAGAGAGAGTTGGTGGCACACACTGGGTTACAGGTTGTCTTTCCAGTAATATACAGGTTGGTGCTCTGCAAACACAAACATGTATGTGTGTGTGCGTGTATATGTTCTGTGTCCACACAGAACAAATATAAGGAAATGAAACCTCCATGTACACCTATAGTTGGGGGTGGGGGTGTTAGTAGCACTTGTTGGGACTGGAGGGTCACAGGTCAAATCTAGTTCTGAATGTGGCCACCTCTGCAGCTGCGGTGACCAAATCTCTACAATAGGGACAGCAGGAGACACACAGCCATCTTCCCAAGACTCTGTTTCTCTTGGTCTTCCTTTCCTTGTTTTTTTTTTGTTTTTTTTTTTTAAAGATTTATTTATTTATTACATGTAAGTACACTGTAGCTGTCTTCAGACACTCCAGAAGAGGGCGTCAGATCTTGTTACAGATGGTTATGAGCCACCATGTGGTTGCTGGGATTTGAACTCAGGACCTTTGGAAGAGCAGTCGGGTGCTCTTACCCACTGAGCCATCTCACCAGCCCCCTTTGCTTCTTTTGTGCTTAGGATAGTACGCTGGGTTTTTTACTCGCTAAGCAAGTTCGCTACCACTGAGCCACACCCCCAGCAGCGCAGAGTGGACATTTTTTTTGTTGTTTTGAGATAAAAATCTGACGTAGCCCAGGCTGACCTCCAATTTGAGATCTTCCCACCTCAGCCCCCAAGTACTGGGATTACATGTGTGCAGACAGGGCCACTTGGTCCTATAGCTGGTGATCTGGTCTGTGGAAGATGCAATCCAGGACACATGGGTCCTGTTCTGTGTCCTCCATCAAAGTCTTGTCCTCAAAGCCAAGTTGCTCGGATACTGCAGCTCTGACAGTAATCCTGGGAGCTGATTTCCAGGCCATCTGCGCCCCATCCTCCTGTCAGGATGATGCTGGCGGAAGACAGGTCAGACTGACTCTCCCGGTGCAGTGAAGATGACCCCAAAGTCTCAGAGAAAGTGACCAAGTCCTGCCAGGTTGTGGCAGCAGGGTCCTTCGTCTATAGGCCTGCAAGGACCCTTGCTCAATGGCCAAGGAGGAAGTTAGTTACTTTTCTGTGACAAACCACCGTGACCAAGGCAAGTTATAAACATTTATTGGATCATGTGACTCCAGAGCCGACTCCTGGGGTGGTACCCCTTCTCCTCTTCAGGCTGTTGTCAGAAGATAGGGAGGAGGAGCCCATAGCCTGGAAAGAGCTGAGGGCCTTCCCAGGGGAAGGAAAAGTGTACACCCCTGGCTTCTCTCCTGGGAGACGGTCACAGTGTGAACTGGACTGGTGACCTAGGCTGTGGCATCAGCTGACCAGACCAGTGCTGGCTTTCTGGCCAGACCAGCTCAACTGCTGTGTATTATTGGGCTTCTCTGGGCCTCAGTTTGCTTATCTGTGAAATGGGAATCACCGTAATCCCTACTTCCTGGGAGAATTCTCTGGTGGGCACGCATTGTGGCCTTCAGCAAGTCCTGGCTCCAGGGCTGAAGAATGGTCACGTGGGCCAGGAGTGCAGTGGGCCAGGCCAGGCCGACCGTGGTGGGTAGGCAGGCACACACTAGACCTGGGAAGCTGAATCTCAGAGCGTCTGTTGCTATGGCACAGACGCTTCGTCGGGGCTGGGCTTGCCGTTGGCCCAGGCGCCAGGGTAGTTGCTGGTGTCCCCGGGAGAATGAATGGCGCTCAGTGTGGTGAGGAAGCTGTGCTCAGAGCCCCCTTTGTGCTGCTTCAAGTGGCCGTTGGAAGTGTGGTTAGGGAGACCTGCTGGCTCATGGCTGTCTTGCAGTCCCTCCACAGCTGGTCCTGGAGGTCCACCCAGTCAGCACGCTGCTGTAGCCCTGACCACCTACCTAGAGCTTTCCCTCCTCCAGAGTAAAGGCTTTGGCCTAGGTTTGACCCGCACTCCCAGCCACACGTGCCTCCCTCAAATTCCTCAGTCTTTTGAGTCCTCTAGTCTTTCCAGTGCAGGATAGACCAAATGCTACTCCTCCCCCGGAAAGAGAGAAAGAGAGAAAGAGAGAGAGAGAGAGAGAGAGAGAGAGAGAGAGAGAGA
>NC_034592.1:19953001-19986636 GCF_900095145.1 Mus pahari | reverse complement strand
AAAAGAAGGAAGGAAGGAAGGAAGAAAGAAAGAAAGAAAGAAAGAAAGAAAGAAAGAAAGAAAAAAGAGAAAAAAGTAAAGAAAAGGAAAAAAAAGACTGGTCTGTGGTGGCATACACCTTTAATCCCAGCACACAGGAAGCAGAGTTAGGAGGATCTCTGTGAGTTCAAGGCCAGCCTGAACTACAGAGCAAGTTCCAGGACTGCCAGGGCTACACAGAGAAACCTTGTCTCAGAAAAGCAAAACACCAAAAACAAATAACCAAAATGAACAAAAACAAAGGCAGTGTAGCAGAGACCAAACTTCAATCCCAGCTCCACAGTTCTTTGATTGTGTGGCCCTAGCCAGGCTACTGAACCCATTTCTTTTCTGGTCACCTGGATCCAGTCATAGGAGGCTCCTAAGTGGACTAAAGTAACACTTAGGGAGATGATGTATGTCAACACAGGGCCAGGCAGAGGCAGTGAGACCAATGGGAGCAGAACTTCCATGATTGGATGGGGCCTTCAGTATTACAAACCGTTCTCTGTTCCGTACCCCTCAGCTAGTGAGCATACCCACAGCTTAACAGCTCGAATGTTTGCATCTTGTGAGCCTGCTTTCACTTCCCCTCCACAGACCCTAACCCTATCCAGGCTTAGGAGAGGAAAGCAGGCTTCAGGTGTCTATAGACTGTTCTGTCGCTGTGAAGAGACACCATGACCAAGGCAGCTCTTATGAAAGAAAACATTTAAGTCTAAACTTGTTTACAGTTTCAGAGGGCTAGTCTATTAAGATCATAGTGTGGATCATGGCAGGACCAGGGCAGCACGCTGGCACTAGAGCAGCAGCTGAGAGCCCCATCTTGACCTGTAGGTAGCAGACAGACACATACTGGGCCTGGTTTGGGCATTTGAAACCACAGTGGTGGCGCACGCCTTTAATCCCAGCACTTGAGAGGCAGAGGCTGGTGGATTTCTGAGTTCAAGGCCAGCCTGGTCTACAGAGTGAGTTCCAGGCTACACAAAAAAACCCTGTCTGGAAAAACCAAAAAACAAAAGAAAACAAAAGAAAACAAAACAAAAAAACAAAACCCTGCCCCCAGAGATATATTTCCTCTAACAAGGCCACACCCATTCCAATATGGCTACAGCTCCTAGTCCTTCTAATCCTTTCAAACAGTTCTACTCTCTGGTGATTAAGCATTCAAATGTATCGAGGCCATTCCCCCATACACACCCAGGCAGAGTTTCTCAGTGCAGCTCTAGCTTTCCTGAAACTAACTCTGTAGATCAAGCTGACCTTGAACTCACAGAGATATGAAGTGGAAACTTAAGGGTTCTTTGGAAAGTTGGTTGTATGGTGTTTTGCTGGGGCAAACATGTGAAGGAACTTTTAGCTGAGGTGAACACAGGTGAACGAATGACTAAGGCTGACTTGTGAAGGAAGGTTTCACTGAAGCAGATAGGAGGATGTTCTGCTAAAGCAAACATGTAAAAGGGCACGAGATGAAGGATTCTTTGCTAACAACACCCATGTATTAGTCCACCTTACATTGCATAATTGAGCTGCATTTGTTGGGACTCCATAGAGAGAAACACACCAAAAAACTTCTGGCTGATTGGCAGAGTGATGTCAGCTGAGACAGACACACATTCTGAGGTAAGACTCGTGGAGGACACATGATGTTTGGAGTGGGTAAAAAACAGGACTCGATGGACAGTGACGGAGGCTGACGTGGCTTGCTTATAGAGCTCGCTGTGTAGCACTTGTGGGCCTCACATCTTTGCTTCCCTGAGACACAGCCAAGAACTTCTCCTGCCTGGCATCCCTCAGGGTCCCTCCTACTGACTCGAGCCGAGGCTGAGGCCTGCCTGTCTCTGCTAGGTAGTGCCACCACTGCTGATTCTTGTTTACTATCCCAACTCTACCGAACTAGACTGCTGGTGTATCCATGAGTGGATTTGTATTTGTGAGTGGATCGAGCTGCCGCTGCTAACCAGTGAACTGGACTGCCAATTTCCAGACAAAACAGATGGGAGTTGCTCCAAAGAACCATTTCTAAATAGGTTCACTTCCCTGCCCCCATCCTTTCTTTCCCACTATTTCTGGTGGGTGGTAGGCTAAAAGGAAGGTTTAAAGAAAGTGTTTAAGAACCATCATTAAAAATAGGTTTTGAGGGGCTGGTGAGATGGCTCAGTGGGTAAGAGCACCCGACTGCTCTACCAAAGGTCCAGAGTTCAAATCCCAGCAACCACATGGTGGCTCACAACCATCCGTAACAAGACCTGACGCCCTCTCCTGGAATGTCTGAAGACAGCTACAGTGTACTTACATATAATAAATAAATAAAACTTTAAAAAAAAAAAGGTTTTGAGCCAGGCTGTGGTGGCACATGCCTTTAATTCCAGCACTTGGGAGGCAGAGGCAGGCGGATTTCTGAGTTTGAGGCCAGCCTGGTCTACAAAGCGAGTTCAGGACAGCTAGGGCTACACAGAGAAACCCTGTCTCAAGAAAACCAAAAAAGAAGAAGAAGAAGAAGAAGAAGAAGAAGAAGAAGAAGAAGAAGAAGAAGAAGAAGAAGAAGAAGAAGAAGAAGAAGAAAATCACTCTAAGGCTTTGTATTTTCTTTTTTCTTTTCTTTCTTTCTTTTTTTTTCTTTTTTTTTGGAAACAGATTTTTGTTATCTAGCTCTGGCTGACCTGGAACTCATTGTATAGACTAGCCTGGTCTCAAACTCACAGAGACTCACATGACTCTGCCTCCTGAGTGCTGGGATTAAACGTGTGGGCCATACCTGGCTTTAATTTTTTTTTGTTGTTTTAGACATGGTATCACAGAGACTCTAAACTGGCTTTGAACTTACTCTTTAGCCCAGACAAGTCCTGGACTTTGAACTTGCCTGTTTCAGTTTCTTTAGTAGCTGGGATTCCAGCTGTCTGCCACCAGGCTTGGCTTTCCGTGGCTGTTAAATGGCTGTACACGGGACCCTCTTGAGGGGAAGTCATTAGCCAGCCAGTCAGCAGGTGTTGACAGAGGCTGGGTCACACACTGGGCCTTGGTGGTTTTGGCAATCCACAGGAAGCAGGCATTATTTGCAGCCAACCAAGCAGTAGCCAAAGTGGATTCGAAAGGCTAATTTCCCCCTGGTTCCCGCCTGGATTTACCAGTGCTGGTGAACCTGGACTTCAGAACTGGGCAGCCTTACAAAGACCATCACTGCTTCCCTGTGGAGGGCTGAGGGCCCAGGACTCTGAGGAAGTGACTGGAAGATGTCAGGGCTCTTGTTGGGGCCAGAGGTGACAACATCACAGGAAACCCTGCTAAAGCCTCTCTGCCCACAGGATGTGACTTAAGGGAGGGCTCATGAGAAACAGGCACCAGCCATGGCTTAAAACTCTGACAGTAGCATCCACATGAAAGACCTCAGCCCTCAGTGCTACTGTCACTTGCCACACCTCCCTCCTAACCCCCCAGCCCCCAGCGAGCACCAGCCAGGTGAGAGCATTCCCAAGGTTTGCCTTGGTTTCATGCTGAACCCAGACTGGGAGGGGCCTTGACATAGGACCGGTGGGAGTTTATTCCAAACTTACCTGGTTCAAAGCTAGTGTGGCCACTGACTGGCTGTGTGACCATGGCCCAGTCATCTCACCTCTGAGTGTCAGGGTCCTTATGTACAGTGGAGGGAAGAGCAGTGCCCCGTGAATAACTGATAATAGAAATAACTCCTGTGCGGGCTAAAGGTAGGACTCAGCCACATCCTATCAATGTGATTAATGCACTTACGCTCTTCTTCTTACCCCTGGTCGTGGCCCCCCTCCCCATGCTTCTTGTTTCAGGTAAGTAGTGTATCCAGGAAGGTAGGCTCTGGGTCACTCCCTGTCATATTGCTTGATCTCCTAAAGCCCTGGCTCTACGGAGGGTCTTCCTGGCGGGACCCTTCTCATAGCAGGTACTCTGGGGCTCCAGGGTCACCGAAACCCATCCTCCTTCCAAGAACCTTCAAGCCCAGACAATGTGGGATAAACTGGGAAAGCACTGCTGGACACAGTGATACCGCGAGCTGGGGTGGAGGGGATGCCTGGAGTTCAAGGGTCAGCACTCGGTGAGCACCAGACCAGCCAGGACCTGTCTCCATCCAACAAGAGGTGGAAGCAGACGGGAAGCCTGCAGCTGACCCTGGAGAGTGGGGTGGCAACTCTGAAGACAGGAAAGGTTTGGGAAACGGAAACAGAAGGGAGTTTGCAGGACCACAGCCCAGGAGGTAAACGCTGGAAAGATCAGCCACGATCAGCTCAGAATTTCAAAACAGTAGAGGAAGACAGAACAGACTTCAGGCTCTCCTCTCTGTCTCTGTGTTATTGTTTTTCCTGGCTGTCCTGGAACTCGCTCTGTACACCAGGCTGGCCTCGAACTCAGAAATCTGCCTGCCTCTGCCAAGTGCTGGGATTAAAGGCGAGCGTCATCAAGGCCGGGCTCCCACCCATTTCAAAAGCACCAGGAGTGCAGGCTCAATGTTAACAGTTTTGGGGATGCTTGACTCTGGATAGACCGGCTTTGGCGCAGCTAGGTGAAGGAAGGTCCATCCTGACAACACAGGATCCACGGGTTTAGGCCTGAGCGTTGCTCGCTCACCGCCCACAGTGCTGCCGCGCCCCCTGGCGGCCGTCAGTTGCCATGTCAACGGCGGGTGGCTGAGACGACAGAGGCGGCAGCGGGGGCAGTTCTCTCTTCCCCTGGCCTCAGGCCGCTCCCACGGCACCTCCTGCCGTCGCCTCACCGGGAGCACACTCCCGGCCCTGGAAGAAGGGCCATTCTGTGGCAGCTGGCATTCGGGGAGGGGGGGCGGTAAACTGAGGCACGCAGCAGGGCGCCGCAGGCAGGTGTCTAGTGCGGAGCCCCACCTCCGCACAGAGGCAGAGGAGGGGCGGCGAGCAGTGACGCGCCGAGGGCGGACGCTGGACTGGGAGCGGGAGGGCGGGAGGCGGCGGCGGCAGGTGCGGCCGCGGAGGGTGGGAGGAGGAGGGAGGGGGCGGGAGGAGGGGGAGGGGAGGCCAGGACGGGCACCTCCCCCTTTATAACGCGCCCCCTCCCGGGCTCTCCGGCCGCTTCCTCTCCTCTGCTCTGCCTATCTCGCCCCCTTGCCCGGCCGCCCCGGGCCGGGCTTGGCCAGGGAGCCTCCGCCCCCAGGCCTTCCCCACCCCCCCCTCCACCCGCCGCCCCGCGCAGCCCGGCGGAGGCGGCGCCGTCGGAGGAGGAGGAGGAGCAGGGCACTGCGGCTGGCCCTGGATCGGGAGCCAGAGCGGCAGCAGCTTCGGCAGCAGCACGGCCCGGGCCAATGCAGCGGGACGCACCGCCGCGAGCCCCAGCCCCAGCGCCACGGCTCCCTGCGCCCCCGATCGGGGCCGCCAACAGCGCTGGCGGCGGCGGCGGAGGCGGGGGCAGTGGCGGCGGCGGAGGCTCCTCTGCAGCTCCGGCTCCCCCTGGCCTCCCGGGAACTACAAGTCCCAGGGGGCCTGGCGGCGGGCGGAGACCGGAAGAGGCGGGCTCGGCACCTCGAGGCCGGAAGTGGCCTTGGAGGCGGAAGTGGCGCGGCCGCGGAGGGGCCTGGAGTGTGGCGGGACCGGGAGCGGCGGGAGCTGCGGCTGGGGGCGGCGGCGGCGGCAGCGGCGGCGGCGGAGGCGCGCTGGAGGCGGCCATGGCCAAGCAGTACGACTCGGTGGAATGCCCGTTCTGCGATGAGGTCACCAAGTACGAGAAACTTGCCAAGATCGGCCAAGGCACATTCGGGTAAGATTAGGCCGCGTGGGACCGGGAGCCCGGGACCTGCACTTTCCAGGGCCGACGTCGGCGAGCCGGGAGCCCGGGCCGAGGTGGCCGGGAAGCTTCTGTCTCCGTGGCTGTTGCCCGGTCTTGCTCGGCCTCGCCGCCGACGCTCCGGGCCCAACCGAGGCGACTGGCGGGGAGGAGCCTGGGGCCCGCGATGGGGGTTGGGGAGGGCTGCTGCGAGCCACTCGGAATGTGAGCGGCCACCTCTAAGGGAGGAGTAGGGACCGAGTCGGAGTAAGCAGAGGCCGGGAGGAGGACAGAAGACACGCGGTGTGGAGTGACCGCGTCCCGGATCCGAGGCCGCACCCCGCCCGCCGTGGGTCTGGGCTCCCGCTGCTCCCGTCGCGCAGGGGAGGGGCGCTCCCTGCGGAAATGCCTCATGGGTCCCTTGGGTCTTTCTCTGTGCCTGCAGGGAGGTCTTTAAGGCCAAGCACCGTCAGACGGGCCAGAAGGTGGCTCTGAAGAAAGTGTTGATGGAGAACGAGAAGGAGGGGGTGAGTATACGGCCCACCCGGCCGACCTTCTTCTAACCCGGGCTGGGTTTCCACACTGCTACTTCAAAGGGTTTTGTGCTGAGATTCCACCTAGTGGTTTTTGGTTTTGTTTTTGTTTTTTTTTTCGGTTTTCCGTGGAACCAGGAATTTGGCTTTCCATGTAGACTTTTGAGCTTTAGTGGCAAAGTTTCGTGGGAGCCACGGGAGGGAGCCTATGCCTTTTTGCATGGAGTGCAGGTTGATTCTAGCAGTTGGGTCTCTGAAAACTTTCAGCTTAGCTTGGCGGTTAATCTTGTTTCGTATGAAGAGACAATTTGTGCACAGACGTTTAAAAGGCCATTGAGCTTAAGGTGATGTTCTGAAGTGCAGCATTGCCTTTGTAAGGAAAAAGCTGTCTGTGTTTGTGTCTATAGGTCTTCTGTTTTCTGGCACATCTGTGTACAGCACGCTTCTCCGGTACCTGGGTATCTGAGGAGGCCATAGAGGTGCTGGGTTGCCTTGGATCATTTGGGACAAGAGTTAAAAAGATCCACCGTGTGGGTGCGGGGAATTGAACCTGGGTCCTCTGGGAGGACAGCCAGGGCTGTGGTGTGTTATGTTATGTGGTGTGGTATGTTTCCCTGAAACAGGGACTCTACAAACATTTTGTTTGTTTGATACAAAAATCTCTGTTACTCCCAACTGCCCCCAATTCACTGTTCGGTCCAGGCTGTTCTCAGATTCACAGAGGGTCAACTGCTGTGCCTCCTGACTGCTGTAAATAAATTCCCAGGAAATTTCTTGATCTTAACCCACAAGTGTTTATCCCTATTTGGGTTGCCTAAAATAAATTTCCAGCCCGGCAAAAGTTATGATTATAATTGGAGCACTTATGAGACTGAGGAAAAAAGATGGTTCATAAACAAGTTCAAGGCCACCGTTGTCTAGATGGCGGAATCTAGCTCCTTGAGCTATGTGTGTGTTTGCACTTATTTTATATTTTGCAAAGGCTGGCTACAGATAAATAGAGATATGTCTTCTCTCCCTACTTTTTGAATCAGGAGCTCAACTAACCAGTCTGGCCTTGAACTTGGGTGGTTCTGATGTCTCTTTGACTCTGCTACTAGATTTGGATTTCAGATAGAAACCATCACACAGGAACGATTCTCTCGCCTGCCTTTCAACCTCTGTTCCTCAGTATAGACCCCAAACACACCCCACCACACCCCCAGCTCCTCGGTCAGTTGTGCTCAATTTTGACCACTTCCTCTTTCCCTAGTTCCCCATCACAGCCTTGCGGGAAATCAAGATTCTACAGCTTCTAAAACATGAGAATGTGGTGAACCTAATTGAGATTTGTCGGACCAAAGGTATGTTGCTTGGCTTGGGAGAAAGGGGAGATTTGAGACAAGGTTTCCCTGGCTGTCCTGAACCTTGCACCATAGACCAGGCTGGCCTCACACTTAGAGGTCCACCTGCTTCTGCAACCCGAGTGCCAGCCACCCAGCTTCTCGGATCTTGGTTGGAGTTGGGTGTCTGTGGGTTGGAGGGCTGGGAGTTGGCTGTGGAAAATGAGGTGGGTGCAGGTTTTTATTTTTTATTTTCTCCCTGCCCCTTCTGTACCAGCCTCACCGTATAACCGCTGCAAGGGCAGCATCTATCTGGTGTTTGACTTCTGTGAGCATGACCTTGCTGGGCTGCTGAGCAATGTCTTAGTCAAGTTCACATTGTCTGAGATCAAGAGAGTGATGCAAATGCTGCTGAATGGCCTCTACTACATCCACAGGAACAAGGTGAGGGCTGGGTTACGGAGGGCAGACTGGGGCTTCTTTGCTCTTAGCTGCTGTGTGGGTGGGGCTCCAGGATGCTATGAAACCTGACTGAGCTCTTGTGTCCTACCTTCAGATCCTGCACAGGGACATGAAGGCTGCGAATGTGCTCATTACCCGCGACGGGGTCCTGAAGCTGGCAGATTTTGGGCTGGCCCGTGCCTTCAGCCTAGCTAAGAATAGCCAGCCCAACCGATACACCAACCGTGTGGTGACATTGTGGTACCGGCCTCCGGAGCTGCTGCTCGGTGAGGACTCCCGAGCGGGCAGAGGGGGCCTCTTGAGCCATCAGCCCTGGGACATGGAGTCTCAGGAGGCCCTTGGGCTTAAGAGGCACTCCCGGTACCCTCTTCTTCCCAGGAGAGCGGGACTACGGCCCGCCCATTGACCTTTGGGGTGCTGGGTGCATCATGGCAGAGATGTGGACTCGTAGCCCTATCATGCAGGGTAACACAGAGCAGCACCAGCTCGCCCTCATCAGCCAGCTCTGTGGCTCCATCACGCCAGAGGTGAGTAACCCACTGGGTGTTCCTGGGGGTGCAGAGACCCAGGGCCTCTGGCCAGTAGTGGGGAGTGGAGTCTGTAGAGGAAGCCGATTGGTGCAGGCCGGGCTTACTGGCCAGTCATTTTTGATTTTTCAAGACAGGGTTTCTCTGTGTAGCCCTGGATGTCCTAGAACTCTTAACTCACTCTGTAGACTAGGCAGGCCTTGAACTCACATCCGCCTGCCTCTGCCTCCCAAGTGCTGGGATCAAAGGTGTGTGTGCCTGGGTCGGTGCTTACCATTCTTTTTTTTTTTTTTAATTGAGAAGCTGAACACCTCATAGGAAGGAGGAAAGCAACAAAACCAAAAAAGCAGCGTCCAGGCAGTGTTTTAATTCATGAACTTGTCACCCCTCACTGGTCAATTTGTCCGATGATGAGGAAGTACTCAGCCACCCACAATAATGTTATTAATGGGTATATGGATCAGTTTACGAAGAACCCAATGAATCCCATGATAGTAAATCCTATAGCTGTAGCCATGGCAATCTTCTGGAATTCTTTTCTGTCGGGTTTGGTGCATCTTTTAACTAGCCGAATTGAGTCCTTTACAAACTGCCGTCTGGGCTCTACAAACTGATTTACATGATCCATGTTTGTGGGATGGCGGTTTGAGCGTAGAGAGACACAGCTTAGGAGAGAACTCGGTTTGTTTTTGGTTTTTTTTTTTTTTTTTTTTTTTTTGGTTTTTCAAGACAGGGTTTCTCTGTTGGTTTTATGAGCTCTCTGTTGCCTTGACAGAGTACCTGAGAAAAACAAAAGTGCAAAGAATTGCTTTTGTTCAGAAAAACAGAAAGGTTGTTTAGCCTTTGCTTGGGTGCAGAGATGCTGCTAAATGTCATAGCAGAGAGTCCACTGGAGAGAGGTGTGGCCATGGCAGGGAGGGAGCTAAAGAGCAGGGTCCAGTATGTAGCTCCAATGGTGGCCCACTCAACACCAGAGGCTTCAGCACTGATTCAGTGGGCCTCAGGATACCTTCCCCTCTGGGTGGTCCCCCCTCCTCTCACAAGTTTCTGCCACCTCCCAATAGCACCACCTGCTGGAGACCAAGCGTCAACACAGGCTTCTAGAGACAGTTTCGTGTGCGTGCGCGTGCGCGTGCGTGTGCGTGTGTGGAGGTGTTGTTTGTGCGATAGGAGTATGCCTGAACGGGAGCTGGCACATTTATACCCGCTGACTTGTGTAAGGTGTTCAGGCACTAGGGTATGCTACATCTGGTGACTAGTGGTTTTAACTTGAAGACATGATTCTCTGTGGTGGCGGGGAGGTCTGGGAGAAATTGTTGTAGAAATCCATCCCCCTGGCAGCTCAGATAACATTCTTCCAACTCCATTCTCTCCTCAACACCTCCCTTAGGTGTGGCCAAATGTAGACAAGTATGAGCTGTTTGAAAAGTTGGAACTTGTGAAGGGCCAGAAGCGGAAGGTGAAGGACCGTCTGAAGGCCTACGTGCGGGACCCCTATGCTCTGGACCTCATTGACAAGCTGCTGGTGCTGGACCCAGCGCAGCGGATTGACAGTGATGATGCCCTCAACCACGACTTCTTCTGGTCGGACCCCATGCCCTCGGACCTCAAGGGCATGCTGTCTACTCACTTGACGTCTATGTTTGAGTACCTGGCACCGCCACGGCGGAAGGGCAGCCAGATCACCCAGCAGTCCACCAACCAGAGCAGAAATCCCGCCACCACCAACCAGACGGAATTTGAACGTGTCTTCTGAGGCTGGAACTGGCCAGTGGTGGTCCTAGGTTAGGAGTGGATTGCTTCCTTTGCATGGAACGTGTGACATGATGGGATGTTTGAGATTTTTCTCCTCCAGTACATATTAACTCCCACCCTGGCACTGGGAACAGCTGCTGAGTGGACTGGGGGTGGAGCTATCCTGCCCACCCCTCTCTGGAGGTCTCAGCGTGGACACAAAGTGAGGTGGGAGAGCCTCACCCACTGTGACTGTCTTAAGAAATTGCATGGTGAGAGGAAGTACAGGTCCCTCACCATCGCTAGCCCTTCCTCTGGATGAGAATTTGAGGGACAGAGGCACCCCCAAAATGGGCTACTTTTGGTCTAGACCTTAGGAGCGTGGGGCTGTGTGAACTCCTGGTTCCTTTAAAAGGAGAATTTTATTTTGTTTTGTTAAGTTTAGAGACATTCCTGGACGCAGTTTGATTGGTTAAATTAAAAGTTGGTTATTTTTTTCCAGTAAATGGCTGTGTTTCCTGTGTTCAGACCTTCCCTCAGCTCTTGTCCTACAGCCAGAAGCTAGGGTTTGGTCAACCAGGACACACCCAATACTCTGGAGATATTTGGGGTTTACCCTCCTCTCCTCCGGGGTACTTCCACCGTGTTCCTCACCCCCACAGAAGGCGTGTCCACGGTGCCAGTGTCCTGTGCTTGGTGTTGGCAAGTGCTGTAAGCTGCTGCTGGGCCCGGGCTGCTTTGGCTCCTAAATCCTCAGACTGGGCTCATAAGCAGAGCACTGCATACTTAGAGAGTGACAGTGGAGCCTGTAGCTCCAGGGCTTGGGGGAAGCAGAACAGAAGTGACCAGAGCGCAGTCGGGTGGCTGTAGCATGGGTCAGGGTGAGGTCAACAAGGAAGGCCAGTGTGGAGACAGGGATCATCCTGAGGACACAGGGTGGGGACCCTTAGAGTACTGACCTAGGCGATAGATTCCCCAAGAGTTTCCTGGGGTCTTCGTGACATCACAGAGCTGCCTGAAAAGGACAATTTTAGTCCATTAGCTCTGGGAGCTGATACAGTACTTGGCCTGTGTTTTTTGTATTTTCTTTTTTTTTGCATGTTTATACTCTTATGTATTCCTGGTGCCCAGGGAGACCAGAAGAGGGCTGATTCCCTGGAACTGGAGTTAAAGATGGTTGTGAGCTGCTGCCATGTACGTGCTGGGAATTGAACCAGGGTCCTCTGGATTTGCAGCTAGAGCTTTTAACCACTCAGCCATCTCTCAGCCCTTTATTTTGAGACAAAGCTGTCATGTAGTCTAGGATGTTCAGGACTGCAGGTATGCACCACCATTTACACAGCAGTCTTGGTTCTAGAAAACACCCCTCGGCATCTTCTGTTTATGTGTCTATGAGATATCTGTTGTTGGGTTTACTGACCAGGATAACCCCATCTTAATCAGTTATGTCTGCGGAGACCATCTCCCCTCAAGGCCACATTCTTAGGGTATGATTGGAGAGGACATTATTGAACCTGGTATAACTAGAACTTAGAACAGTCTTTGTGGCTACCAGCAGGTTTCAAATGCTCGGTGACATGAAGACAAACTAATAGAACTGTTCTGTTTCAGAATATCTTCCCTGAAGTATTTAGCCCTTTGCTAGAGATTGGACCCAGAACTGGGTAAGTGCTCTACCACGGAGCCATGCCCAGTCTCGGGTTTGTAGTCACTGACTTCCTCTGAAGCTTCCTGGAAGTCACTGTGCATAATAATAGACCTATTGGATTTAGTGCTCACCATAGCCCTTGGGACTTTATCCAGTCGCCTTTTTCCTTTTAAGTTTAATGGCTGGGAATTCAGGCTCTAGTAGGTTCCAATCACTCTGATGGAGTAGAGTCTATCAGAAGTGAAGGCCTGGGGAGGTGGGAGTCAGTCAAGTGCTTGCTGTCCAAGCACAAGGAAGCACGAAGGATGAGAGAAGGGTCTGGCCAGCTGGTCAGGCTGAGTGGGTAGGCTCAGCATGAGACCATGGCTTAAAAAAGAGACACCAGTCAACCTCCGGTTTCCACACACTTGCACACATACATGGACATTATACAAACAAGCATGTGTGTGAACATTTGCATTCATTACAAAGTCATGGACGCAGAATGAGAAATATTCAGAATAGCTGAGGATGCAAGGGTAGGCATAGAGACAAAGGCCTCAGTCTGGAGAGGCTGGAACAGACACAAGGCCAGTGCCACACTTCTGAACTTGGTGCAAGTGTGTAGCTCTGACCTTCCATGCCTCTGTTTCCTAATGGATGGTTTACCCATGTGATAAGCCACAGAGCCAGCCTGAAACTCTGGAGCTGAAATGCTCCGTGGTAAAAGTGCCCGAGTGACATCGCTCCGTGACCCAAGTTCCATCTCAGCCACCTGTATGGTGGAAGACCCTGACCTTCACGTGCACACACACGCACACACAGGACACCTGCACACGTGAAACTAACGTTTCTGTACAAATCCCTGAAGCAGCTGACTCCTCCCCCAAGGAAGGAGCTGGGCTTGCTTCAGTATCCAGCCCCGATGCCCAACTGTAACATGGGTCTTGTTCCCAGCTCCTAGACACTGTCACTCCTGTGTGCCAGTCTGATGCACATTAGACTGAGTCAGACACTAGGGAAGAAGGCCTGGACTCATTTTCTTGATGTCATCTGCAGGCTAAGGACTTTGTCATGCGTCCTGACTTTTTTCAATTGATCTGGTAAAACAAGGCCTCTTCTCCACTAAGCTTGAACCAGGTCAAGGTCGCCTGCCCCTGTGTTTCTTTGTCTTCATCCATTCATCCCTGCCAGGTTGGATGCCTGCCAGATGGGGACAACTGTAAGGGGAGGTGGGCTGTGACAAGGAGGGCTAGAGGAGGCCAGGGAGAGCCAGTCTCACCTGGGCAGCAAGGCCAACCCCAGGACTTGGACATTTCCCAGATATCCCTGCCTCCTGTCACCCCTCCCAACCCCCCACTGCTGATCTTTACCCTCCATCCAGTTGTTATTTAACTCACAAGGGGGTGCAGCTAGCTAGCCCTGTAGTGGGGACGCCAGAAAGTTACTGGACTGTGCTCAGGATGGAGATGCGAACCTCTCAGGTAAACTCTCCCCTGGTGTAGAGGGTGAGAGGGCCCTGGGAGCCCCCTGCAGTCCCACTCCCGGTGGGCAGAGCTGGCTCAGCCCGAAGCTCCTGTACTTGGGAGTCATTTGTACCCTACCCATTAGGAAGCCAAGTGATGAAAAGCGCCAGGTGCCTGCCTGTGTCCTGGCCTGTGGCTGAGAAGTTCTGGTGGGAAGCAACCATGGAGCGGAAGGGCCCATCAGGGAGTGCTTACGAAGCTAAGACTGCCTCCTTTCAGGTAGGAGCTCCTAGGACCTCATCGTGGCTTGTTTTGCTTTCTTGTCGGTAAATAGACCTCTAGGCTTATGGATAGCAGACACTGCAGGCTCTAGAAAAAAAGGCCATGTCACCAGGAGCTCTCTCCTGAGCAGGTGATGTTAGGAAGCCTACTCTTTGCTCTATTGGGACTTCCTCAGAAACCCCGCCGCTGTATCACTAGGTGATCTGGAGTCTGAGAAGCAGGCTAGTGTCTCCTGTGTTACACAGGAGGCAGGTGAGACACCTAGCTCAAGGCCAGATCCCTGCTGACAGCCATCTCCTAACCGCATGCTTGGAGCAGATGGGGCAGGAGTCAGGTAGGGCCTGGGGCGGAGCCTGAGTTAACACCCTGTCAATCACTAAACCACTGTTTGCGTTAGGCCCTGTTGTCTTCCTTAGTAAATGGGGTTCCAAACACAACCTTTCTCCGAAGCAATCGTAAGGGTTAAATGAGACCGGACATGTGTGCTCCTCCCAGAGCAGGGCCTCGTCTAGAAAGGACTTACTGCCGGGCCTGGTGGCGCAGGCCTTTAATCCCAGCACTCGGGAGGCAGAGGCAGGCGGATTTCTGAGTTCGGGGCCAGCCTGGTCTACCAAGTGAGTTCCAGGACAGCCAGAGCTATACAGAGAAACCCTGTCTCGAAAAACCAAAAAAAAAAAAAAAAAAGAAAGGACTTACTACTGGGACTGGAGGATGTCTGTAACTCAGGTGATCACTTGCCTACCATGCACTGTAAAACCAGGTGTGGCTCATACCTGCAATCAAAATGCTCAGGAAATGGAGGTGGGAACGTCTGAAGTTCAAGGTCATCTCCATCCAATCTACATGATCTTGTCTCAAACACAGCAAAAGCTCTTTGCTGTTATTTAGGGAAAGTCAATGTACAGATGATAACTACAGCCAGGCTGTGGTGGCCCACACTTAATCTCAATACTCAGGAGGCAGAGGCAGGCGGATCTCTGAGTTTGAGGCCAGCCTGGTCTACAGAGTAAGTTCCAGGACAGCCAGGGCTACACAGAGAAACCCTGTCTCAACAAAGAAAAAGAAAACTAGAGGCCAGAGAATGGCTTCAGTGGAAGTGCTTACTGATCTTTTTGTTTTGTTTTGTTTTGTTTTTTTTGGTTTTTTTGAGACAGGGTTTCTCTGTGTAGTCCTGGCTGTCCTGGAACTCACTNTGTAGACCAGGCTGGCCTCAAACTCAGAAATCCTCCTGCCTCTGCCTCCCAAGTGCTGGGATTAAAGGCGTGCGCCACCACTGCCCGGCTTGCTTACTGCTCTTGCAGAGCAAGATTTGCTTTCCTGAACCCACATCTGGCAGCTCAGAACCTGTCACTCAGGTTCCCAAGGGCTTATGATGCCCTCTCCTGGCCTGTGACACTGCCTGAACATGATTGTTGCACATACAACATATGTTGTACACACACACAAATGTAAATAACTCAAACTAGCGTGGCGGTGCGTGCCTTTGATCTCAGCAGTCAGAAGGTGCGGCAACCTGGGCTACATAAGGTGACCCAATCTCAAAAGGCAAGACAACAAAATAGACTAAAGTGCTGGTCTGAGACCCAGGGGTGCTGCACTACTTTCCTTTCTCCCTGCCTTTCTTCCTTCTTTTTCTTTAGGCCAGGGTTTCTCTGTGTAGACTTTGCTGTCCTGGAACTCACTCTGTAGACCAGGCTGGCCTCCAACCCAGAGATCCGCCTACCTCTGCCTCCTGAGTGCTGGGATTAAAGGTGTGCACAGGTGTGCACCTGAGAGTGGCATATGTATGTGTATGCGATCTTATATGCATATGCAGGAGGAGGCCAGAGCTCTTCTTCCCTCAAAGGCTCTCCACCTTCTTTAAGACAAGGTCTCTCATCTCTCGTTGAACCTGGACCTCACTGTTCTGAGAGGCTGGGAGTCAACCGAGCTCCAGTACCCTCCCTGTCTTTGCTTCCCAGCCAGGGGTTTCGTGCTGTGAAGCATGGCACTGGCTTTTTTTTCTTGGGTGCTGGGAATCAAACTCAGCTCCCTACACTTGTGCAGCAGGCATGTCAACCCCTCCCACACACACACCCATCTCCCTGGCCCGTGCCTTCTGCTTTTTCATCGTACGTATTCCATTTCCTCTCTGTTTCCCTCTTCCTTGAAGCTCTCTCTGCTTTCTGACTTTGTGATCCCATGCCTGGATCCCACAAGGAAAGCAGAACATGCAGTGTGAGTCTTAGTGGGTGTTTATTCTGCTTTGTATGATTTCCAGCCACATCTGCTTTCAACAACCACCTTGGACTCCTGAAGCTCCTTCCTCCCCCTCAAGTGCTGAACCACTACTGCTGACTGTACCACCTTTCGTTTGTTTTGAGGCAGGGTCTTGCTATGTAGCCCTGGCTGTCCTGGAACTCACTATGTAGATCGAGCTGCCCTTGAACTCACAGAGACCCACCTGCCTCCACCTCCCAAGTACTATGTGGCCTGCCATGACTGCAGGTGCCTCTGCCCACAAGCCCGGCCCAGAAGTGTTTCTTTTGAAATGGCAACACAACAATGTACTTCAAAATCTCCACAGTACAAAAGGTTAACAGGCAAAGGGAATGATTGCGTCAGGTACGCCCTGAACCTGAAACGGGGTCAGTCATGCAAACGTTTGAATGGTCCAGGGCAGAGGGACAGAACAGCGCAAAGTCCCTATATTCATTTTCTGTGTGACCCTAGGCTGGTTGAGCAACTTCTTGTACCATAGTTTGCTGCTCTGTGTAGTGAGAGTGGTCACATTGCTATCCAGGCTGCTAACAGGATTAAACTGTTGGTGCTGAGTGATCATGAAGTGTGAATACCAGCTAAAGGGGCCTGGCCGATGGTCCAAGTTGGGGACATGCAGAGTTAGGAGTTTATCACTCAGGCAGTAGAACCCACAAGGACTGAACTGCACTGAAAATGAGAACTTTCTGGGCTCAGAGGAAAGGTAGCAAGAGGATCTGCGGACGGATCGGGTGGATCTGATGGATCTGAGGGAAAACCTGTAGGGGAGTGGAGAGCCTGGAGTGGGTGGGGCTTGGCATAGGGTGTGGGACAAAAATGGGGTTCTGAGTCTGGCCCAGGGCTCAGGCTACTGAGCAAGGTGGATGTGAGCAGTTTGACTGGGCACACCCCACGGCACCACCAGGTAGGCATCCTGCTGTGGGAAGCCGCAGGACTCCGTTCTGGGGTGAGGAAGGAGCAGTCTGGGGTCTCCGCAGACCTGCGGGAGTCGGACTCCAACTCTAGGGTACCACAGAAGCTGCTGGGTACCACGGAAGACCCAGATCTGGGGTCCCTGAGCCGTATGGAGGCCAGGGACGTCATGTTCTCAGTCCAGGACACCGCTGGATGTCTCGGAAGAGCTGAGAAGTGGAGGCCCGCGGGAGGACTCTGGCCTGGAGACCGAAGGGAAAAGGGCACGGGGAAAGCTCCGTGGTTACCGCAGGGAGGAGGGTCTTGGCTGGCTCAGGTGGCTTGCTTGATGGGCCTCTTGGGTTGGTGGCAGCCATGGCTGGAGTGCAAGGAGGCCTCTTGGCGGGAGGTTAGACGTGCTGCCCCTTAGAGGAAGACCTACTCCATTGCTCCAGCATGGCGGATCCCAATGAGAAGAGGCAGTCCACGGTTTCTAGACATTTATTGTAGGAAGGCAGAGAGGGAGAGAGTAGGGAAGTAGAGGCTGGCCATGGCCACATGGAGACAGGCAGAAATGGAAAACGGAGAGAGGAGTAAGGGGTCAAGAATAAGCCGGGCGTGGTGGCGCACACCTTTAATCCATTCCCAGCACTCAGGAGGCAGAGGCAGGTGGATTTCTGAGTTCGAGGCCAGCCTGGTCTACAGAGTAAGTTCCAGGACAGCCAAGGCTACACAGAGAAACCCTGTCTCGAAAAACAAACAAAAAAACAAACAAACAAAAAGAATAAGAGGTAAGAGAGCGAGCGAGGAAGGGGCAAGCAGCTCCTTTTATGGTGGGCTGGGCCATCCTGGCTGTTGCCAGGTAACTGTGGGGGTGGAGTCCAGACAATACCAGTAGCTTGGGGCATTGCCTACGTGACTGATGGCCACACATCTCTATGGGGGTTGGAGGGTTGTTTGAGGCTGTAGCTGGGACAGGAGCTAGGGGCCCTGAGGGCATGGCCGAACACCTTCTGTTCCTAAGGGTCACAAGGGTTCCAGGCCTGTGCTCCACTGGGGACCTGGCTGTCTGTGCACAGCTCAGTGTCCCACAATGGGGATCCCGAGTGAGCTCGGAGTGGCTCCAAGATGGATGAGTGTGCCTCAGCTAGAGCGGCCTGGGCCAGCTTGAGCAAGCTTCAACAATCTCAGAAGGAAGCTGTCATGAGCATGGCAATCTAAGATACTGTGGTCTGGACACTGTGGGTGAGAGACCAGGAGGCTACTGGATGGCCCTGCCTGTGGCACGGTGAAATTATCACAGGACCTAGGACACCAGTGTGTCAGAGAGGTCTGAGACGACAGAGCAGAGAGAGCAAGGCCAGCAAAGTATACCCTTAGGACGGGAAGGAGAGAGAGCCAGTGGCAGGAAGCCCAGAAAAGCAAGGGCATCAGGAGGGAAGTGGCCCGTTCATCCCTATCATCTGCTGCCTGAGATGGGAACACAATGGCTTCTGGGCACAGGCTAGATGTCAACCCCCACCCCCCAGTCGTTCTAGAAGGCATGATTGCAGGGCCTGCTTTTCAGCTGATCGTTGCCAAAAGAGGGGAGGGAGGCAGTCTCTTCAGTAATTCATCCTCTGCTAATCTGCTGGTGCTACTGTAACATGTCACTCACGCTCCTGTGTGAACCCTAGTGAAACCCATTTGGTCACCAAAAATAATAATAATAAGGAAGAAAAGACATGAGGGCTGGAGAGATGGCTCACTGGTTAAGAGCACTGGCTGCTCTTCCAGAGGACCCGGGTTCAATTCCCAGCCCCTACATGGCGGGCTGCAGTCATCTGTGACTGTAGTCGAGGGAAACTGATGCTTCTTTCAGCTTCCTCTGGTATTGGCACCTGTACAGTACATAGACATGCATGTAGGCAAAGCATCCGTACACGCGACATAAAATAATAATTTTTAAAAAGTAAAGATGTAGCCGGGCGTGGTGGCGCACGCCTTTAATCCCAGCACTCGGGAGGCAGAGGCAGGCGGATTTCTGAGTTCGAGGCTAGCCTGGTCTACAAAGTGAGTTCCAGGACAGCCAGGGCTATACAGAGAAACCCTGTCTCAAAAAAAAAAAAAAAAAAAAAAAGTAAAGATGTGAGAGTATAAAGGGGTGGATTAGGTGGGAGGAGGGGGTTGGAGGAGGATGAGAGAGGATAGTAGGGGTGAATATGATCAAATACCTTATATCCATGTTTGCAAGTGTCTTAGCCCCTTTGTGGCCAGAGGCAAAGTGAGGCTCTGAGTATCAGAGAGGGGAGGTGCCAAGGGGCGGGTGTCTCTGTAGTCCATTAGTGTAGACATTGGAACATGGAGGATCCTTGCTGTACCGGGGTACAGAGGTGCCCTCACTGGTCTTTTCTTTTTTAAAGATTTTATTTATGATAGATAGATAGATAGATAGATAGATAGATAGATAGATAGATAGATAGATAGATAGACTGTAGCTGTCTTCAGACACACCAGAAGAGGGCATCAGATCCCATTACAGTTGGTAGTGAGCCACCATGTGGTTGCTGGGAATTGAACTCAGGACCTCTGGAAGAGCAGAGCCATCTCTCCAGCCCTACTTTTCATTTTGTTCAAGGCAGGGTTTCTCTGTGTAGCCTCAACTGTTCTGAAACTCACTCAGGAAACCAGGCTGGCCCAAAACACATATTCATCTGTGTCTGCCTCCTGAGTGCTTGGATTAAAGGCTTGTGCCACCGCTGCCCAGCTTGCACCCCCCTTCTGCAAAAACCTCCTGGTGTGTTTGGCTCCCCTTGTTCTTTATAGCAGTCCAGGTATAGAGACCCAGGTGAGGAAGGGACAGCTGGACTTCTTCATTCAGATCTCTGTGCTACGGAGGGGACCAATCAGAGCCGGGGATGCTTTTCTTAGCATCACACAGCAAGTCCAGGGGCTGCAGAGAGCATCATGGAGCTGACAGACTTGTGTGTGGGTGGTGGGGTGTGTGTGTATGGGTGTGTGTAGAGGGGTGTGGGGGGGTAGGGGGTGGGGGGTGTTAAACAAGGGTAGATGTTAATCCAAAAGTTTGGGTGTGTGCATTAATCTCCCTGAGCTTCGATTTCTCCTCCTACAAAATGAGGACAATCTCTTAATTCCCAGAAGGGCTATGAGACTTCTGATGCCCAGGGTAGTGTCAGCACTGCCCTGAGAAGATCTAAGGATGCCCTGGAAGTGAGGAAACTAGTTCCATCTCCGCTGCTGGGTACAAGGTAATATGTATGAGCACGTGTGCTGCAGACTGCCCTTGACTTAGTCACTGCACTTCTTTTTTTTTTTGTTTTGTTTAGTTTTTCTTTTCTTTTTTTTTTAATAGTTTTTTGTTGTTGTTGTTAAATATTTATTTATTTATTATATGTAAGTACACTGTAGCTGTCTTCAGATATTCCAGAAGAGGGCATCAGATTTTGTTACGGATGGTTATGAGCCACCATGTGGTTGCTGGGCTTTGAACTCTGGACCTTCGGAAGAGCAGTCGGGTGCTCTTACCCACTGAGCCATCTCACCAGCCCCTTGTTTTGTTTTGCAAGACACCCTGTCTCGCGTGTGCAACCTTAGCACCAGGGAGGAAAGAGAATATGGAAACAGTATGGTATAGAGTCACCTATATCGTGTTGATTGCTATCTGTGAATACAAAACTGAAGACTAGGGGTAGCGCTCAGTTGGAAGCGTGCTTGACTAGTGTGCATAAAGCCTTGGGCTGGATCTCTCGAAGTGTATGAACTGGACAGGATAATGATGCAAGCCTGCGAGGTTAGTCCTCAGGAGGTGGAAGCAGGCAGATCAGACGTTCAAGAGCAGCTTTGATAGATTGTGACTTAGATAGAGGCCAGGGTGGGATGTATGAGACCCTACTCCAAAATAATAAAATTAATAAGTATCCTTGGGACAACAAAGGACACAAGGTCCAAGGCACAGGTGACATGCCCAGAAACAAGGCACCACTTATAATTTCCTGTTGCAACTGGAATAAAACCAGTTTAGATTGGCAGAATTTCCAGTGCTCTGTTCTGCTCTGTGTCTGCATTTGTTTCCAGTTAGAGCTGATGTATACCGTCCAAGGGCTCAGGGCTTCAGACCTGGCTCTAGAGAAAGCCTGTGGCAGGTAATGAAGCTCCTGTCTGCCAGGCAAGGGTTCTGCTGCTTAGCCAAAGATGAAAGGAATCAGGGCTGCAGAGAAGGCTCAGCAGCTAAGAGCACTTAACTCTTTCAGAGGATAGATTCAGGTTCCAGGACCCACAGCATGGCTAGTTCCAGGGGATCTGAGCCCCGTCCCCCTTTCTGCCCTCTGCTGGAATTGTACAAAGGTGCTGCACAGACCTAAATACAGACAAAACACCGGCATAAAAGAGGGAATAAATTAAAAGGGAAAGGAAGCTAAGTTGAGTAACCTGGCATACAACTGTATTCCTTGAGCCTTAGAAATATTTCTAGCACTTGGGGAGATGAGGCAGGAGAATTGCTGAGAGTTAGAGGCAAGCCTTGGCCATACAGGGAGTTCCAGGCCACTGTAGACTGTCTAGTGAGATCCAGTCATAAACAACAAAAAGAGCAAAGAAGGAAACAAGAAAGAGGGAGGGAGCTAAGCCGAGTTCTGCCTCACTCCACCGAATACACAGAAATAAGTCCTCCCTTGGGATGTTGTATGCCTCCAGTGCCACTTCTTACAGATCTGACCCTCTGGAGGACAGAACCAGGTACACAGACGCTTTTATTTTAATATTGTTGTTAGTAGTGCTAAGGGACCAATCCCAGTGCCTTTGCGTATGCTAGGCAGGACCTCCCTCCCCCTTTTTGAGGCAGGGTTTCTCTGTGTAGTCTTTGCTGTCCTAGAATTCACTCTGTAGACCAGAATGGTCTTGATGATCCACCTGCCTCTGCTTCTGGGACAGAGGTTCTCCTAGAGGCACACACTGATTTTGTGATTGTCAGAAGAAAAAAAGGGGGTGGGGTGGGGCACAAGGGTTATAAAACCAGTCAGTGGGTAGAGGAAGGTTCTGAAAGAGGGTAAAAAAACCTAGAAAGATTGAGAGGAAAGTGGGCCGAGAATGAGTGAAGCTGTTTGCTGAAATCCACACTTGGGGAACACCAAACAAAAATGGCAAATTCTGTAATTTCAGCACCTGTATGAAGGAGGCAGAGGATTAACGTTTAAAATTGTCCTGGGCTACATAGTGAATTAGAGGTAGACCTGGTTTGCATGAGACCTTGTTTCAAAACAGAGGACTATAGCTCAGTGGCAGATTGCTTGTCTAACATGCATGAGGCTCTGGATGAGATCCCAGTAGGGTATGAAACCAGCCCTGCTGGTCTAGACGGGTCCTCTGAGCACTGGAATCTCAGCGCTGGGGAAGTGAAAGCAGGACCAGGAGGTTAAAGTGCTCTTTTGCCACATAAAGAATCTGAGATGAGCCGGGTGTGGTGGCGCACGCCTTTAATCCCGGCACTCGGGACGCAGAGGCAGGTGGATTTCTGAGTTCGAGGCCAGCCTGGTCTACAGAGTGAGTTCCAGGACAGCCAGGGCTACACAGAGAAACCCTGTCTCGAAAAACAAAACGAGGGGCTGGAGAGATGGCTCAGTGGTTAAGAGCACCGACTGCTCTTCCAAAGGTCCTGAGTTCAAATCCCAGCAACCACATGGTGGTTCACAACCATCTGTAACAAGATCTGACACCATCTTCTGGAGTGTCTGAAGACAGCTACAGTGTACTTACATGTAATAAATAAATATTAAAAAGAAAAACAAAACAAAAAAGAATTTGAAACTGGCTGGGTGCAGCTGGGGGGGGGGGTGTGCAGGAGGGGAAGTGGGCCAAGAATGAGTGAAGCTGTTCACTGAAATATATGCTTGGACACTTTGATTCCAGCACTCAGGAGGCCAGCGCAAGGAGATCTCTGTGAGTTTGAGGTCAGAAGTACTTTCAGAGAGCAGATGTCCAGATTTCTCCCAAAACAGCCCTTGCTTATTTAAAATAGAAATCTCTGCTAAGTATTTAAGCCCAATGTAGAAAAGCAGGGGAGACTGAAAACCCATTGCCTTTGTCCAGTGCCTTCCACAAATGGAAGTACCTCCTCACTGACAATTAGGAAAGATTACTGTTCCCTTCCCCAGAGGGCCCTCAAATCCACTCTCCACCTCTAGGGAGTTTCCAAAGCCCTAATAAGAATCCACACCTTCCCCTAAAGCCAGAAAATTCACTCCAAATTTTTTATCTTTTTTTGTTGTTGTTGTTGATGTTGTTTTGGTTTTTTGAGACAGGGTTTCTCTGTGTAGCCCTGGCTGTCCTGGAACTCACTCTGTAGACCAGGCTGGCCTCTAACTCAGAAATCCACCTGCCTCTGCCTCCTGAGTGCTGGGATTAAAGGCGTGCGCCACCACTGCCTGGCCACATTTTTTTATCTTTACTTAACATTTTTGCCTGTTTGCATTGTGCTTTTGGAGGCCTGAGTCGGGTCAGATCCCCAGTTTGGAGTCTACAATTGTGAGCCGCAGTGTGGGTCCTAAGACTGACTTGAACCTTGAGACTTAGCCACTGAGCCATTTCTCCAAACCTAATTTCATACGAGGCTCCAGGTCCCTGCTGATGAAGCATCCGAGGCTCCAGGTCCCTGCTGATGAAGCATCCTGGGAGCATCCCGGTCCAACCAAATGGAAGAAAGTCTTTCCCACGGTCTCCTTCTTAGCCTGGAAGTCCCCCTGGAACTCCACAGGCCTCGATAGGGGCGTCTTCCTTCCGGGAAGTCTTCCTAGGTTTCTAGAGTGACTTAAGGGTCTGAAGAGACGGGGTCATATTCTTGACCGAAAAGACCGCATCCCCACTGTCTGAGTGAGCCGGGACATTTCGGTGCTGGGAATTGGTGACACAGGCATCTGCCAGCCCTGTAATTCTATTCCAGCTCAGCGCTGGTCTGGCATGGAGCCGGGACGGAGAACTGCTGGCTCGGAGTGGCTATTTTGGGATGTACAGCGAAGTCCTTCAGACCTGGGGCACAGACCTTTGGAGGATGGCGACGACAAGAGTAGAGAGTTCCTTTAAGATGGAGGACCCCTCCCAGGAACGCCCTGTTCCCTCCTCCCTCCCCGGCAGCGCTCCCCTTAGAAGCATGGCGAGAGCAGCGCGCCTCCCGGACCAACTGCCCCTCAAAAAGATGGCCGCGATAAGGCGCCGCTTCTCATTGGTCCGGGAAAATCCAGAGACTCTGATTGGTGGGCCTTAGGGTCGCGTCAGGGCGGGGCGGGGCGAAGCGGGGCGGCTCCGGCCCAGGCCTAGCTTGCGGTGGCATTAAGACTATGTCGTGGGCGCGGAGCCGCCTGTGCTCGACTCTGTCCCTGGCAGCTGTTTCTGCGCGTGGTGCAATAACGGAGGGCGCGTCGCGGCGGTGGTTGAGCGCGTGGCCAGCGCCGCAGGAGCCGGGCATGGAGTATCAGGTTTCTGACCGTTCCCGCGGGCAGACGGTCCCGTACTGACACGTGGGCAGCACCGGAGCCGTGCTCCGCTCTCCGCCAGCTGCTGGGGCCACCGGAGCATGAAGTTGCGGGGCTCGAGAGGCGGGGACATCCCAGAGCCCGGGGGAAGTGACAGGGACCGGAAAGTTGGGCTCAGGTGGCCCGATGTGGGAATTCTGAGAGCGCGTGTCCGGTGTTGCAGAGGGAATGGGCGCTGGTGACACACCAGGACCTCCAGAGTCTGAATTGAGTTTTAGAAGTGACCCCAGAGTCTGCATGGGCAATGCAAGATGAGGGGAAGGGAGGAGTTCTGGAGTACAGAGTGGAAATAACCCAGGGGGATCTGGGATTGGGGTCTTCAAGACTCGAAGACTGGAATTCAAGTATTCAGAATTGGCCGGCGGGCAGGCAGAAAAAGAGGCAATAAAGAGACCAAGAATCTAGAACAAACTGCAGAGTACTGTGCCAGGGTCAGTTGTCAATGACCAGAACTTAATGCTGGCCAGGCAGGTGGCACCGGTTTAGGACTGTGAGGCTTCCAGCCAAGCCTTGAGGATAAGAGGGCAGGCGACCAGTCTGGTACCCGAGAGGAACTGCCTAAGCACAGGTTTCTCAGAATGTAGGGTAATTGAAACACAACTGGATTTATATCCTCAAATGCCTCTCATTTCGGCCTCTCTGTTTATTTTCTGTTTCCACTCCCATCCCCCAAAGGTCTCCTGAGGCTGTCTGTACCCACCTGTGGATTCTGGCCCGATGACTTGGGCGTACTTTCCCACCCTCTGTACCTCCTCTTCCAGATCTAATTGCTTACTTACATCGTCTTGTCTTGGGGTTGGAAGGTGGAACTCCTGAGTCTCAACTATTCCAAAATTCAAAGTTCTTAGATTTCTAATGTCCTGGCCCCCACTCAGTGGGTGTCCAGTATAGTGGTAGAGAGATTAAGGACAAAGTCTCCCTCCCAGGGTTGGCGTTGTGTGTGAAGGCAGAGGGCATAGAGGCTTGGGGAAGGCAGCCCAGGAAATGAAGGTCCGTTAATCTTGCCAGCTTTACCTGGCACTCCCTGGGTGGGGCTAGCTTGCCCGTGGCTCCCATATTTGCTAGAACTGGAGATATACCAGGGCTGTCTCCACCAAAAAGCTGTAGGCAAAGGCAGCGTGGCTGGTATAACCGGCTTGTTGCCCTGTTTTTGCCACTGCTGGGCTGGGTCCCTCTGTCCTTAAGGACCCTCACTAAACTGGGACTATGGTTGCCAGGATGCTGTGCGTACGCTCAACACCCTGCAAACCAATGCCAGCTATCTGGAGCAAGTCAAGCGCCAACGGAGTGACCCCCAGACGCAGCTGGAGGCTATGGAGATGTACCTGGCACGGAGTGGACTGCAGGTAAGGTTGTAGATTCTGCAAACACCTCGACCCTATCTGCATGCGAGCCCAGTGGCTGAGGCAAGGACCTTTCTGTCTGTTGTAGGTGGAGGACTTGAACCGGCTAAACATTATTCATGTCACTGGGACCAAAGGGAAGGTAAGAATAGTCCGGAAGGAGTCCATATGGTGGACTGGTGCCCATCTACCTTTTGTTTTAAAGATGTATTTATTTATTGTATGTGTAGGAGTGCACTATCGATGTCTTCAGACACACCAGAAGAGGACATTGGATCCCATTATAGATGGTTGTGAGCCACCACGTGGTTGCTGGGAATTGAACTCAGGACCTCTGGGAGGGCAGTCAGTGCTCTTAACTGCTGAGCCATCTCTCCAGCCCCTGCCTGCCCGTCTTTTTTGTTTGTTTGTTTGTTTTGTTTTGTTTTGTTTTGTTTTTTTCTAGACAGGGTTTCTCTGTATAGCCCAGGCTGCCCTGGAACTCCCTTTGTAGACCAGGCTGGCCTCGAACTCAGAAATCTGCCTTCCTCTGCCTCCCGAGTGCTGGGATTAAAGGCGTGCGCCACCATGCCCGGCTCAGCCTGCTTTCTTATAGCACCCAGGACCCCCAGCCTAGGGATGGCTCCACCCACAATGGATCAGGCCCTCCCTTTCAATCACTAATTTTAAAAATGCCCTTATACTGGATCTTGCGGAGGCTCCCTCTCTCAGATGACCAGCGCACGCCAAGTTGACATAGGACTGTCGGGCTTGTAAGGGAGGAGAGTTTGCTTGGCTGTGAGTTCCGGGGGATGTGGTCCCCCTTGGCAGGTGATCGATCACATGATCACATTGCATCCTCAGTCAGGAAGGGATGGATGCTGGTGTGTGCTCCTGTGCCTCTGTCAACCTGGCCTGCCCGGAGGCTTGTCTCCCTGGTGATTCTAGGTGCTGCCAAGGCGACAGCCAGCAGTACCCATCATTTCATCCCACCCGATGCTTTCCAGGGCTCCACCTGTGCCTTCACTGAACGGATCCTTCGGAATTACGGCCTGAAGACTGGCTTCTTTAGGTACTGGGCTGTGTGTGTGTGTGTGTGTGTGTGTGTGTGTGTGTGTGTGTCTCAGCTCTTTAGAAGGCTATGGTGCTAGAGCCAAGGTCAGCCTCTCTGCCCCTCCCCCAGTATTTGTTGATTCTGCAAACATTAAATCCACAGTGCCCGTGTTAGCCCACTAATAGCAGCCATCAGTTTCCATAAGGAATAAAATGGAGGGAGAGGGACCGGCTGGTGTCACAAAAGGTGTGGCCTAAGTACCTGGCTGGAAGAGCCAGGTGACCTTTTTTTAATTCAAGTTCCAATGTAATTTTTTTGCCCATTAAATTTTTTAATTATTCTTCCTACTTTATGTGTATGTGTATTTTGCTGCATGTATGTGGTTTATTTATGTGTGTGCTTAATAGAACTGGAATTACACAGGGTTCTGAGCCGCGTGTGTGCTGGGAATGAAACCGAGGTCCTCTGCAAGAGCGTTCAGCTCTTCATCACTGAGCCATCGATCCAGTCCCAGTTTGAGGCAGGGTTGCCCTAGCCCAGGCTGACCTGGAACTCACAGTGTCCCTCAGGCAGGCCTACTGCCTGAGCTCTTCCTACCTCAGTCCCCTGCCGGAGTTGTAGGTGTGAGCCACCACACACACAGCTTGGTTTTGCTTGCTTTTTTAATGTTTGTTTTGTTTGGGGGGTGGGCTGTCTCTCTATGAAGCCCTGAGTGGCCTGGAATTCTATAGATTAGTCTGGCAAAGAATTCACAGAGTCTAAGCTGCCTCTGCCTCTTGATTGCTGAGATTAAAGTTGTGCACTACTTTATCCAACTTTGAGTATGATTTATGTGTGCATGGGCACACAAGCATATGTTTATCTCAGTGTATGTTTTTCTGTTCTTCCTCTCCCTCTCCTTCTCTTCCCCCCTCCCCCAACCCCTCCCCTTCTCCTAGCCCCTTCCCTCTCCCCTCCCCCTTTTCTCTTCCCCTCCTCCTATCTCCTTTCCCCTCCCCCTCTTCCTCTCCTCCCCTCTCCCTCCCCCTTCCCCTCCCCTCTCTTCCTTCTTTCTGGAGTTCCTAGATTCAGCTGGATGACTATGCCTTAGCAGCCCCCCAGGGATGCTCCTGTGTCTGCCTCCCCAGCAGTGGGGTAATCAACTCACAGCCGCTGGCTGGTTTCCTTTTGCAGGGGTAGGGGTGGGTGTGGAGGGTGGAGTGTGAGAATACTGGGGATCTGAATGCAGGCCCTCATACTTGTGTGGCAAGCACTTTACTGACTAAACCATCTCCCAGGCTCTCCAGATCCAATTTTTAAGCACAGAGATGTTTGTCAGCTAAGATGTCTCTGCAGTAAGGAACACAAACCTGACTCAAAGGTGTACAGAGCCACAGGTTATGGCCTCCATGTCTGAGTCTCCACAGGGAGGCAGTAGAGCTCTGCCAGCCATAGCTGTGGTTTCTTCTGGAGGCAGCGCCCCCTTGTGGTGGCTCACAGACATCAGTGGAGATCCCACAAGATGTGGAGCTGTCTTACTGATGTGAGCCTCTCCTTGCCTGTCACCTTAAAGGAAGGACGTTTCAGAGGAGTGCATATGAGTGTACTCCTGGGGACTTGTTCCTTGAGGGAGGATCGTATCCGACAATAGCTTTGTCAGTTCTGTCAGGCCACTTCCATAACCACCTGAAGCCAGTTGGCTGTGGCCATTTCAGATCAACTCCATGTCAGAGTCTGACATGTCAGTTTCCTGGAACTGGTGATTGTTCAAAATAAAGACATGGAAGCTGGGCAGGGCGGTGGTGGTGCACACCTTTCATCCCATCACTCAGGAGGCAGAGACGGGCTGTGATTTCAAGGTCAGCCTGATCTAGAGAGTGAGTTTCAGGACAGCCAGGGCTACAGAGAGAAACCCTGTCTTAAAAACAAAACAAAACAGAAAAGGAAGAAAGGGAGATGACTTGGTGTGAGAGGGTCTTTGAGGACTTAGAAAGCAGGCGTGTCTTAGGAGGCTTGTGTGACTGTGGCCACCGCAGCGACAGGCGCTGTAATCATAAAGGACAGTATATGTCTGTCACTGACCAAAGGTTGTAAAACAGTCTAGGACTATGTAAGGCAACCGTCTATCTTCTAGAATAATCTTCTGGGAACCGAATGTGGTGACACATGCCTGTAAAATCTGTCACTTGAGGAATAGAGGCAGGAGGATCAGGAATTCGGGGTTATCCTCAGCTATGTGGTGAGTTGGAGGTCAGCCTTAGCTATATGAGACCTTAAAAAAGAAAAAATGCTAAATAAAAAGAGTAATCTTTTTTTTTTTTTTTTTTTTTTTTTTTAAAAGCCGGGCGTGGTGGCGCATGCCTTTAATCCCAGCACTCGGGAGGCAGAGGCNGGTGGATTTCTGAGTTTGAGGCCAGCCTGGTCTACAGAGTGAGTTCCAGGACAGCCAGAGCTATACAGAAAAACCTGTCTCGAAAAAACCAAAAAAAAAAAAAGCTTGAAAACATGTAATGACTATTTCATTACCTTAGGTGTCTTAGTGCATGTGTGTTTGCCCGTGTGTGTTGCTGTAGCTCATGTGAGAAGTCAGGAGACAACCTTTGGCAATGGTTTCTCCTTTCACCTCATGAGTTCTTAGGATGACCATACATTATCAACTTTGGCAGCATGTGCCATGTCGCTGGTCCCTGCTAATCGTGTTAGGAGTAAAACCTCTAACTACTGACCTTGGTCTACGTGGCCATCCAGCCAGCTTGCAGATGTGGATGCGGCAGGGGAATGAATCCGACAGTTCCTCCTTCTGGATTTATTGCTTTGAGACTGAAAGGCGGATGGATGTTATAGGCATGTGTTAGCAGAGTTAATAATCCTTTGGGGCCCAGAGACGGTGTTAGACCATCATGGGGACAGGGCTATCTCCCTCCTTTCTGAGGCGGGGTTCTTCGTTGAAAGTGATATTGTAGGATGAACCCACCCACCTACCCACCGATGGACGGGAGGCCGGGCTACGGACTGGAGGTGCCGCCAAGCTGCTGGGGCGGGGCTTAGCCTCTGCAGGGTCTGTACGCCCTAGGCAGGAGCTCAGAGTCTTGAGGACTTCATGGAGCCTCGGGAACAGGGCAGACACAGCCTGATTAGGACAAGGAAGGCCCGGGAAGGGGGGAGTCCCGATGACCCCAGGTCTCTCCACAGCTCTCCTCACATGGTGCAGGTGCGGGAGCGGATTCGAATCAACGGGAAACCCATCAGCCCCGAGCTCTTTACCAAGCACTTCTGGCGCCTCTATAACCAGCTGGAGGAGTTCAAGGTACTGAGGCTGGGGGGCTAGGGAGGGCCCATCTCCCCAGAGCAGGGGCTGGGGCCGTGGGGGTGAAGGGCTCTGGCCCTGACTGGCTCCTCCTGTGTGCAGGACGACAGCCACGTCTCCATGCCCTCTTACTTCCGCTTCCTTACGCTCATGGCCTTCCATGTCTTCCTCCAAGAGAAGGTGAGTGTCTTTCCCTGTGTCTGAGTCCTTGGGGGGGGGAGGCAGAGCATGAGTGGAGGGGCTCCCTGCTCCCTGCGTGCTGTCTACTCTCCTACAGGTGGACCTGGCAGTGGTGGAGGTGGGCATTGGTGGGGCTTTTGACTGCACCAACATCATCAGGTAAGGGAGCCGCTGGGGGACAGCCCGAAGCCTGCGCTGCCGGCAGCTCGGCACTGTGGGGGGAGCAGCCCAAAGCCTGTGCAGGGGGCTCAGCACTGGGGAGCAGGACCTTCTTGTCTCTTTCAGAAAGCCAGTGGTGTGTGGAGTCTCCTCTCTTGGCATTGATCACACCAGTCTACTAGGAGATACGGTGGAGAAAATAGCATGGCAGAAAGGGGGCATCTTTAAGGTAACATAGTGGGCCAACGCAGGAGAGGTTCATGGGCGCCCGGGGTCTGTCCTTCTAATGCTTACAGAAGAATGGCTGTGGCAAGTCAGGACCAGGTCCTAGCTGGCTGCACAGCCTGGCTTCTCATCCTTCTCCCTCTGTGGCCTCAGTTGAAATCAGTTCCTGTCCCTTTTTCCTGGTGTGCCTGCAGCCTGGTGTCCCTGCCTTCACTGTGGTACAGCCAGAAGGTTCCCTGGCTGTGCTGAGGGATCGAGCCCAGCAGATATCAGTGAGTGACTGGCTGGCTTGGTGGGGTGGAGGGTGTGCTGACTAGAAGAATACAGTCTCCTGTTGGGCTTTGGGTTCCTCATATGTGCAAGGGGTAGCAGGGGCTCCAGGACACCTCTGGTTCTAGAAGCAGGTCTTGGCAGGCCCTGGTGGTTTTGGTGGTTGGTGGTGGGCCCAGGTGGTCAGAAGGCTTTCTAACGTAGCAGTGGTGGCAGCAGGTCAGCTGACCAGCTCTTCCCATCCCCTCACCCACCCCCACAGTGTCCACTGTACCTGTGTCCACCATTGGAAGCCCTGGAGGAGGTTGGACTGCCATTGAGCCTGGGTCTGGAGGGAGAGCACCAGCGCTCTAATGCAGCCTTAGCCTTGCAGCTGGCCCATTGTTGGCTGGAGCAGCAGGACCACCAAGGTAGGTGGGCCAGTGTGGGCGTGCAGGTGGGCAGCTCCAAGGCATGAGTGGAGCCTACCTTGGAGGGGTCTGAATCCAGACTCACACCCTACAGACATCCAGGAGCTGAAGGGATCCAGGCCAAGCATACGGTGGCAGCTGCCCCTGGCACCTGTGTTCCGCCCTACCCCTCACATGAGGCGTGGTAAGTTGGAACTTCCTCCCCAGTCGGGAGACTGCACATCTCTGTTCTCCCTGAGTTGTATATTGAGTTCCTGTTGTATCTTTGCCCTTTCACATGTCTCTTTTGGTTTCCTGTTTGGGGGTTGGGGCAGTTGTAGATAGTGCCTCGGGGTGAGCATTCTTCTCTGGCCTAGAGTTCACAGCTCAGTTTTCCTACCTGCCAAATGAGATGCTGATAACACCCACTGCCAGGGGCTGTTTGGATGGTTCCTGACGTGATGTCATTCAGGTGTGAGCCCAGCGCCCGGAAGCCTGGAGCAGAGTGCCAGTCAGACTGAGGGAGGATGCCTCTGTGTCCGTCCTCTAAACTGCTTTCATCCCACAGTAGGGCGCCAACTGTTAGACCCCCGTAGAACAGCTTCAGTGTGCCAGGGTTGCTGTCAGGGACAGGGACAGCCCTGGAGCAGATCTTGGATCAAACTCCAGCCTTAGCCCTCACTTGCTGTGTGAGCACAACACTGGCTGTCACTTGGGAATGTATGATTGTGTAATAGCAGCCTCATCTCAGGGCTATCTGGAGGATTCCACAGCAGGACAGCCCATTCCAGGAACCCAGGGGCAGCCATTAGGAAGTGGATTTGCCTGCAGAGACAGGAGATCACAGGCCTTATTGAGGATCCCAGAGCACTGTCTCATCTGCCTTTGCCAGGGCTTCGGGACACAGTGTGGCCTGGCCGGACACAGATACTCCAGCGGGGACCCCTTACCTGGTACCTGGATGGCGCCCATACCACCAGCAGTGTGCAGGCCTGTGTACACTGGTACCGCCAGTCATTGGAGCGCAGCAAACGCACCGATGGGTGAGCTCTCTTGCAAGTCTGTCTGAACATGCAGGGGCCAGGTCCTGGGTAATAACCCCATTAGGGCTAATTTTAGTAGCTATCAGTGGGCTGTAACCTGCTCTTAGGAAAAAAAAAAATGCTATACTGATAATTCTTTAGCAATGATGCTGCTATATGGTACATATTTGAAAATGTCCTAAATGGTGTTTCAATGATAAAGTCTGCACTCTGGTGCTGGAGAGATGGTTGTTAAAGGCCCTCGCTGCTCTTGCAGAGAACCCACATGGGTTAGATTCTGGGGAAATGGCTGGAATGGGCTGGGAGGGAGGGTAGAAGGCATGTCCCACCCATTTCTTCCTGATGCAGAGGGTCTGAAGTACACATCTTGCTCTTCAACTCTACTGGTGACAGGGACTCTGCTGCCCTGCTGAAGCTGCTGCAGGTAAAGGACCCACCTGGAGGGTGGGCGGGGCGGCAGGTGGCCCTTGTTCTGGTGGGCGCTGAGGCCTGGACGTCCTCAGCTGTAAATGGAGCAGATTGCGCGGCTGCTGGGTCCAGAGTGGCTCCTCGGATCATTTCCCACTTCGGGGCAGGAGGCTGGAGTGGTTCATATCCTGAAACTACTCCAGCCTGGGTTTGGGGCCTGTTCCTCAGCTAGGCTGCCCTAAGTAGGTACTGCCTGACTCTCCATTCAGAACAGTACGCATAGGCAAGCACTCTGTTCAGTAGGCTGAGCACTGGGGCAGATGGGGCGGCTGTGGAGGGTTACTACATACCCCAGGGCAGTGGGTGTCTCCAGAGGTGTGGCCTGGGGGGTATTTGGAAGTCAAGTGGGGGTGAGAGACATCTTTCAGAGAACTGATACTAATAATGTCTCCCCTTGGTCTCCCAGCCCTGCCAGTTTGACTACGCTGTCTTCTGCCCCAACGTGACAGAGGTTTCATCCATAGGAAACGCAGGTGAGAGGGGACAGATGGTATGGCTAATGCCAGGTGCCTGTGGTAGACTACTCAGTGAGGAACAAGGACTTGCAAAGCATGCTAGAAGACAGCGGGGGTTTTTGGTTTTGGTTTTGGTTTTTTGGTTTTTCAAGACAGGGTTTTCTGTGTAGCCCTGGCTGTCCTGGAACTCACTCTGTAGGCCAGGCTTGCCTCGAACTCAGAAATCCGCCTGCCTCCTGCCTCCCAAGTGCCGGGATTAAAGGCGTGTGCGCCACCACTGCCTGGCAATTTTTTTTTTTTTTTTTTTTTTAAAGATTTATTTTTATTGTTTGTGTGTGTCTGAGTGCCCAGCTCTGTGGAGGCCTGAAGTCATTAGATCCCCT
>NC_034592.1:19943222-19950911 GCF_900095145.1 Mus pahari | reverse complement strand
AAAAACAAAACAAAAACAAAAACATTGAAGGAGTGTGAACCGTGCAGATAGACCTCTAGGTTCCACATTGGACCGTCTGTGGGGAGATCTGGGACCTGTGTCTTTAACAGGCTTCCTGGGAAACACTCATGCCCACATGGTGAGGGACCCCAGGGGACAGTTTGTAAAGGTGAGAGTGGGAGTTATGGAGTTGCAGTACCAGGCTCTGCTTCCCATGACAGTGAGCAGGTTGCACTGGTCCCAGTCTACCATGCAGACAGCCAGCAGTCTGGTGACGTTGTGCTTGTAAGGGCCAGGAGCTAAGCAAATGCTCACCGTGCCCCCTTTCCCTTTCCTCTCCACTGACATGCCTCACATGGACCCCACAGACCAGCAGAACTTCACTGTGACTCTGGACCAGGTGCTGCTCCGCTGCCTCCAACACCAGCAGCATTGGAACTGCTTGGCAGAGAAACAGGCCAGCTCCAACCTCTGGAGCAGCTGCAGCCCAGACCCTGCTGGGCCAGGCTCCCTGCTGCTGGCACCGCACCCACCTCAGCCTGCGAGGACAAGCTCCCTCGTTTTCAGCTGCATCTCCCATGCCTTGCTGTGGGTCAGCCAAGGCCGGGATCCCATCTTTCAGCCCCAGAGCCTTCCAAGGAATCTTCTCAACCACCCTACAGCCAACAGCGGGGCCAGCATTCTCCGTGAGGCCGCCGCCATCCATGTATTGGTTACAGGAAGCCTGCACCTGGTGGGTGGGGTTCTGAAACTACTGGATCCCTCCATGTCCCAGTAGCCAAGGACCATCCTACATCCGTCTGCCTTTCCACAGACTCTTATACTCAGTGCCTTGTGATTTCTGCTCTCAGATCTTTTTGGACTGGCCCAGGGTCCTGGGCTCTTGGTAGAGTGTAGGGATGGGAGAGGTTCTATACTGCGGCCTCTCCTTCCTCCGGCAGACAGCAAGGGGGCTTCCCAGAGTCTCCACCGTCTTATCAGGCTTTCAGCCCAGCCCATCTCCCTGCTGCCTCCGGCTCAGGCCCAGCTTTATTGTTGCAGCTGCCTGAGCAGCCTGTGGTCCTGTCTGAGGTTAGACCAGAACCTCCTCCTCCCTCCCAATGCTTTCTGGCAAAAGAAAGGCCCTTGCCCGGGCATTTGGGGACTGTGTGTTGCTAGAACTAATTGAAGCTTTTAAACCCTTTTATTTTTTATTTTTTGTAAATAAATGACAAAACTTTTGATTGACTCCTAACCCCCTAGCTCCCTCATCAAGCATTTAGGGGTTGGAGTTTGGCACTGCAGTATAGGAGGAGCTGGAGCCCCAGTAGTGTGACCTAGGATTAGTCCTCTCCCACAGAGCACAAGGTAGCTCATGTCATGAAAGACTGGCACACTGTCTGTCACACACCAAGGCACTGCATCACAAGTCCTCCTTGGTGACAATTCGTTCAAGCTGGATGCCCATCTTACAGATGAGGGAGGGTGGCCGGCTTCCAGGAGCCTTGGAGCTGTCCACAGGCCCACTGCCCACAAGAGTCATGTACAGGATTAGAACCCAGAACTTTATAAGGGTAGCTGCGTCCCAGAGACTGTAGACAGGGCTTTTTAGTGTTTGGTTTCTGTCCCCTCTGACCTAAGGTTGGGCTACCAAATGAGCGAGCAGCAGAGAGAATTGACTTCCTCCACCCTTGGGCTCTGGCTGTCTGCTACCAGGCCAACCCGAGGGTTGTGCATCCTTGTTCTGTGCCATAATGGCCCTTCTTCCCCTTCTCCCATACAACCCAGAGGGGCACTGGTTTCATGTCTGATTTATTAGTGAATATGCAGGACTTGGCCCAGGACCAGCCGCCTGGCCACTCCCCCCCACCCCTGCTGCCTGCCCAATGGATGGGCTGGGAGGGGCTCGGCTCCCCTACCCCATCTAAGCCCTCTGAGCTGAGCTCCCTCAGCTTCTGTTTCCCCAACCGAAGTTGTGCCAGTCCGGGTGAGGAGGCTCCTGAGGCCAGATGCAGGGGGCTCTGGGCTAGGCTGGGTATGTCTGAGTTCTTGCCTGTCCACTCTGCACAGGATCCAGCTTGAAGGCAGAGGCTTAGGTCTCTAAGCAGCATGGGTGTACACAGCAGTGCCACGTCTTTCTGTAGTCCTGGGCAGCCATATCCCAGAGCCCCTGGATTGGGCAGTTCTGTAAAGCGGGGTGAGGAGATCCCAAGGTATTCCAATCTGAAGTCTCCACTGGTAATGAGACTGCGAGGGAGGAACGAGGAGCAGGTGCGGGGAGTGTTCCAGCCTTGGCTGAGGGGAGGTGTTTTGGTTCCTGGGACAAGTTCATGGCCGGTGGTTCCCAGCTTGTGGCTGCTCGGTCTCTCCTGCAGGGCAAGGGCTGGCTGGGGGGCTCCCCGAGGCTCCAGGCTGGGCACTACGCCATGCTGCTGGTGGAGCAGGGGGTGCTCTGGGTGCTCCCGATGCTGTGGTTGGTACTGCTGCTCTCAGAGGAGGCCGGGGCAGCCACTGCCACCACGGGCTCCCGCTTGCTGGGGCCACCTGAGGGGCGTGGGCAGGGGCGAAGGTCAGGGCCCCAGCCAGGACTCCCCACTTCCTCAGAGGCTTCACTGGGAGTGCCCCGGGGTGGTGTGGACGGGCCCTGAGCGCTCGCTGTGGGAATGGGGTGGAGGCTTGGGATACTCACGTGTGTGAGAATAGATGTACCAGAGTGCGGCTGTGAGCAGGGCCCCGATCAGGAAGGCACCAAAGGTGATGCCGAGTACAGAGGGCAGGACAAGGCCTTTACCTGTGTGACAAAGGAGGCCCAAGATAGTCAGTGTATTCTGGCCTCAGGCCTGTCCCTACCCTGCCACGCTGGCCTGGGTCAGTGACAGAGGTCTCTTCATCTGGCTCAGTGCTAAGCCGAGGGCCCAGCCGGCCAGGCTCTTTGGGCCACCCTCCTGTCTCCAAAGCCCAGCAGATAATACCTTTATGGATGGTGTTGTGGGTGCAAAGAATGAAGGGGCCTGCTCTGCCATGATGTGTGACCTCTCCAACCAGCCAGCCACCCCACCTCTGCACCTTATACCAGATTCAAATGGGCCAGAGCATCTTTTTAAAACCAGTGCCGCTCAGGTTACTGCAAGCTTCCCTCTTTTTCTACATAGCCCTGGGCCCTTAGTCTCCAGCTTCCAGTCTGTGCGGGGAGTATAGGAGCCCAGATTCTCAGCCCTGGCTGCAGCTATGGGAGGGCCATCCTAGACTAAACCGCATGTATCTGCCCCTAACGACAGGGCTCCTTGCCTGGTGGTGCCTGGGCCCAGGGCAATAAATAGAGACCAGAGGGTGTTAGGCTCAAGGGGCCTTTCTCCACCCTTGAGATGTCAAGGAATGTAGGGCCTTATACCATAGCTAAGGAGGTCATGTCCTCCATCAAGGCGACCAGTGACTAACGGGACAGAGATGAGACCCAGGAGGGGTCTGAGAGTGGAGGGCTGTCTATGGCACCCGGCATCTTACTGCGAGCTCCTCGGCTGCTGGGCCTGAGAAACCCTCTCCTCCCAAGGGTACCATTCCCAGCCCTGTTCCCCACTCACCAGACAGGTCAGGGCTGACGACGTTCAGGCGCATGGAGACTGTCTTGTAGACTTCCTGAGGGGGGAGGAGTGTGGTAAGTGGCTCAGCCTTCAGCTGGCAGCATGTGGCTCTTTCTCCCTGTCTGCAGCTCTCCCTTGCCTCTACCCCAAGCCTTGGCTGAGTCGTTTGTCCGCCATTTTCAGGCTGGGAGGCTGCAGGCAAGTCCTAGGGAGGCACGCGGTGTGCGAGAGCAGCAGGGTAGCCTGTGGCTGCTGTAACTGGTCTCCAGTAGGAGCTCAGCATCTCTTAGCCTGTGCAAGCCTCGAGCCACAAGCCAGGTCAGCCCAGATGCTTGGAGGCTCAGGGCCTGGAAGCCAGGTCTAGCTGTCTGGGTGGGGGCCCAGCTTCAGGAGGTTTTGAGTCCTAGAAATCTGTGTGCAGACGCCTGGAGCGTTCTTGTGAGTGTGTCAGGACGGAGGGCAACGTGTGATCCTAGCAGGGCAGAGTGTCAGGTTGGCTGAGGTCAGTCACATGAGTGGGTAGGTGGGTGCTTAGTGGGCGGGTGGGATTCCAGAGGAAGTCAGTGACTAGGTGAGCTAGTGAAAGTATCAAGAATGATGGGTGCTTGTGGATGAGTAGATAGAAGGACAAGTGGGTGAGTGATGGTTGAGCGGCTGGTAGGGAGAGGGGAGGCAGGTGGATGCAGGAGTGTGCGTATGGCTAGGTAGGTAGATTGGTGGATGGATGGATGGATGGGTGAGTGGGTACATGGATTGACAGACAGTAGATGATGTGTGAGTGGTTAAGTGGATGGTTGGGTATGTGGGTTGTTTGGGTGGGTAAGTAAATAAATGGTTGGGTATGTGGGTGGGTCTATGAATGAATGGTTGGGCTTCTGGTGGGTGGGTAGGTGGAGTCCATGAATAGGTAGGTAGATTGATGGGTATGTGGATAGATGGTTGGGATGCTGATATGTGGGCAGATGGGTGATAGATGGATGGTAAAATATGTAGAGGATAAATGTGTAGATGGATAGTTGCAACTGTGTGTATGTACTAACATCGCAGCTTCAGTGAGGTCGTGGAGCCCCCTGCCTGGCTCTCGCTCTGCTGGCTGCCAGCTGTTTCTAGATTCCACAGCACTGTCACCTCCTTGCCTTCAAACCCCAGAAACTAGTCCCGAGCCATGTCCACTCACCTGGGACAAGGTGCTAGGGCGCAGGGCTAAGTTGCAACTGAGGGTGCCAGTGGTGGGTGTGGGCACCATGTAGACCCGGAGGAGGAAGCTGAAGCGAGGGTCACCTTCCGGGCTTGGAGACAGCAAGGTCACACAGCTGCCCTTGGCTGCTCGGCTCTGGATGAGCTCCACCATGTCCCCTTCGGGCCCCAAGTCCAGATGGCAGCTATCTAGCTGGACTGTGACCTCAGAGGTCAATGAAGACATGCTCACCTGCACAGACAGACAGAGGGAGGGGATACATACAGGCGACCTTGGCTCTTCACTGACGCCCTCTTGACATCAGGCTAAAAAGGGAGCCCCCCACCCCTCTGAATAAAAGACAAGAAGGAGCCCCACAGGCTCCAGGAACAAGCAGGAAGGACAGAGTGACATTCCAATTCGCAAGTCCTTTTCTCTCTGTCCCTCCCACACACACACCCAGGCTGGTCCTTTTTCCTTCCTCTGGAAGGTGGTGTCCGATCTTCTCTCTAGCAACGTTGGGAAGAAAAGGCCCACAGAGGACTCAAGGAGTTAGGTGGGTGCTCCGTACCTGTACGAAGGCTTGCTGGCCTAGCTCGATGGTGTTGGAGGCCTGGAGGAAGTGCGGGCTGAGGTAGAGGCCCAGCTGGAAGGAGAGGCTGTCCATGTCGATGCACTGTACCTTTTTCTGCGGGAGGACACGAGAAGGCAGGAGGACATGAGAGGGCGGGCGGTTTGAGCAGGAATCGCCTGATCCCCAGCCTTACCTTTTAAATAATAAACTCATAGTTCTCATATTTATGAAGAACTCACTTGGCATTGGGCTAAGGGGGGAACTTCACACCTCTCAGTATTGCTCCTAAAGACCCCCTGTGGGGTGGAGCCCCTTTTTATGCCACAGTTTACAGCCAATGACCATTGAGCCCCGGGAGGGTTAAATGATTTGCCCGAGGTCACACAGCCACTGTGTGCTGGTCACCTGGATTTAAGAGGCCGAAAGCCTAGCCCTCAGCTGCACTGCTCCCATTGTATGGAAGGGGAGACTGAGGCACACTGGAAACACGGGCCTTGTCAGGGTTCAGGCCTGAGTTTCCCAAGGCCTGCTCCCTGTTGGGCTCCACCCCAGCAGGCCACCCTGCACCAGTTGAAGAGCATCATCGTAGGACTGTCCATCTCACCCGAAGTGGTGGTAAGCCCGACGGGAAACTGATGATCACCTGCAAAGACAGAGCCGAGAAGCTGGTCAGAGCCAGAAAGACCCCAGAGGCTAGCCCACCTCCCAGACCCGACTTAGGGGTGGGAAGGCTGAGCTAAGCAGCGGCTATGCTTTGGCTCCTACTCAATGCTGCTCCCCGGTCACTGAAATGTCTCTCAGCCCTGGGATCAGTGAGGTGTCTGAGGGGACACCGACTCTGCTGGACGTGGCACCTCCCTGCTCCCAGGCCTTACCTCATTGCTGATCACGTGGGCTGTCACTTTCATGCCGCAGCTGGAGTAGGTGCTACTCAGGACAAGATGGTCGTCACTGTCTTCAGCCTGGCAGCTGGAGTCCCAGAAAGTCAGGCCTGTGATGGTGCACTGGAGAGTCTGACCCAGGGGAGAGGGGTATCACCAGGAGGCCCGGCATTCCCTCAGGCCTTGCTGTCACTACCGAAACACTGTAAGTACTGCTCACCGGGGCTGGAGAGATAGCTCAGCGGTTAAGAGCCCCAGCCATTCTTGCAGAGCACTCAAGTTCAGGTCCCAGCACCCAACCCATGTCAGAATGCCCACAACCAATTGTAACTCCAGCTCGGAAGGACGACTCCTGGCCTTGTAGACACTTGTAGCCATGTGCACACACACCCCACCCTACACATAATTTAAAAATAAGTAAAACAAATCCTTATTGACACCTTTCTGAGGAGACATCAAAGCTCTGACAGAGCCGGGCGTGGTGGCACACGCCTTAATCCCAGCACTCGGGAGGCAGAGGCAGGCGGATTTCTGAGTTCGAGGCCAGCCTGGTCTACAGAGTGAGCCCCAGGACAGGGCCTCACAGAGAAACCCTGTCTCGAGAAACAAACAAACAAACAAACACAAGCTCTGACAGAGACTTCAGAAAAGCCAGGAAAAAATTATTCAGTAGTGGATGGGCAACTAGAATGCCTTCTTATTTTCTGCATTGCTGGGAACTGAACCCAGGGCGTGTGTGTGTGTGTGTGTGTGTGTGTGTGTGTGTGTTTTGCCTAAGTGTGTGCATGCACCACATACATGTAGTGCCTTCAGAGGCCAGTAGAGGGCACTAGACCCCATGGAACTAGAGTTACAGATGGTTGTGAGTCACTGTATAGGTGCTAGGAATCAAACTTCGGTCTTCTGAACCACTTAGCCATTTCTCCAACCCTAGCTAACATTTTTAAAAAAACATTTTTTTTTTAAGTTGGGTGGTAGCAGCACACACCTCTAATCAAATCACTCCGGAGGCAGAGGCAGGCAGAGCTCTGTGAGCTCAAGGCCAGTCTGGTCTACAGAGGTAGTCCCAGGACAGCCGGGAACCCTGTCTCAAAACAACAACAACAACAACAACAACAACAACAACAACAACAACAACAAGTTCAAAAGTTAAAATAAGGATCTGGAGAGACTGCTCACTGCCCAAGAGCACTGGCTGTGAGCAGAACCTGGGCTCAGTCCCCATCATGCACATGGCAGCTCACAACTGTCTATGACTCTGGGTCCAGGGACCCTATGGCCTCTTCTGGCCTCCATGGGCATGTTTGGTGAACAGACTTTGATGCAGGAAAAACACCCACATACATTTAAAAAAATATTTATTGCTGGGTGTGGTGGCGCACGCCTTTAATCCCAGCACTCACCTTTAATCCCAGCACTCGGGAGGCAGAGGCAGGTGGATTTCTGAGTTCAAGGCCAGCCTGGTCTACAAAGTGAGTTCCAGGACAGCCAGAGCTA
>NC_034592.1:19921252-19943148 GCF_900095145.1 Mus pahari | reverse complement strand
TGTATGTGTGTGTGCAATTTATATACTATGTGTGTGTGAAGTTTATATACTCGTGTGTGTGTATGTGTGTGTGTGCAATTTATATACTGTGTGTGTGAAGTTTATATACTCTCTGTGTGTGTGTGTGTGTGTGTGTGTGTGTGTGTGCGCGCGCGCGTGCAGTTTATATACTCTGTGTGTGTGTGTGGTCTTTCTACCATATATATGTACACCTGCACATAGGTGCTCATGTGTGGAGCACAGAGTTTGCTACTGCGCCTTGCTTTTAAAACTAACCTGTTATTGTCATTGAGTGTGCGCCCTGGGCAGGGCACACAGGGCACAGCTTAGTGGGGCTGTTCTTCTTTCTGCCCTCCTGTGGGTTCTGCTGGGTTCTGGGGCTTGAACTCAGGTGAGCAGGTTGTGTGCAAATGTCTCGCCACTGGGTCATCCCGTTGATCTCTCTGTGTCTCTCTGTGTCTCTCTCTGTCTCTGTCTCTCTCTTTCCCCCTCCCCCTCTCCCTCTCCATAGCCCTAGCTGGCCTGGAACTCACTCTGTAGACCAGGCTGGCCTTTGAACCTTCAGGGGTCTGCCTGCCTCTGCCTCCCAAGTGCTGGGATTAAAAGCTCAAGCTACCACCCCTGGCAAGAGAGGGAGGGTCTCCTACTGAACCTGGACCTCACGGATTGGCTAGCCTGGCTGGACAGAGAGACCCCAGGGCTCCCTTTTCTCTGCCTCCTAGTGCTGGGAATCAAAATCAGGTCCTCATGCTTGCATGGCAGACACGTTACCCCCCTGGCCATCTCCCCAGCCTGCACAGTGTCTTTTGGATTCATCAATCATGCAAAGGCCACATAATACAAATTTCTGTGACCACCTGGCTCAACCACCATTAAGATTAATAATAATGACCAAGCCAGGCAGTGGTGGTGCACACCTTTGATCGAGGCCAGCCTGGTCTACAGAGTGAGTTCTAAGACAGCCAGGGCTACACAGAGAAGCCCTGTCTCAAAAAGAAAACAAATAAACAAAGATTAATAATGACTACCTAATGTTGGCATGATTATTACTTGTGTTTTGAGATTGGGGCTCATGTAGCCTAGGCTATCCTCAAACTCCCTATGTAGTTGAGGATGATCCTATTTTATACCTTCTATGTAGCCTAGTCCACCTGAAATTCACCATCCTCCTCGCTCAGCCTCCCAGGTTCTGAGAACACCAGTGCACGGCTCTGTGCTCTGTTCAAACTGTACTTCACAACTGAGAAAACCGAGGCTTGCACAGGGATGCGACTTGCTCTTACTGCCTGGGCTGGGCCCCTGACATTCTTGGCAAGGGACCAGCTGCCCAGGCCATCTCAAGGAGGAGGGGCAGGACTTTACTTACCTGCACGTGTTTTTTATTGAGTGCCAGAGTCATGACCTGATTGCCACACTTTGGCTGGATCAGGGACATGAGTAACATGGGGCTGCATGTGTCCTTGGGAGGTGTGGTCACAACGGGCGCAGGGGAGGTCTCGAGCACACCACCTATGGAGTGGGTGGGGTGGACCGTCACTGGGCGTGCCCTAGCAGCTGAGTTCTCGGGTGGCCGATGAGGCCAGTGAGGCTCAGAGAAAGCAGCCAAGCTCAAAGAACAGACAGGGGCAAGTGATGGGAAGGGAGGAACGACAGGTCTGCAACAGGGGCACAGAGGGCTGTGGCTCACCGCAGCTGGAGGCTCTCAGGGAGACATTGCTGGCCAGAGGGAGCTCCACAAAGGAAGTGACAATGCTGGCATTGAGCTTGCGGGCCTCCCCTATCAGGCCTTGGGGTGTGTCTGGGAGCTCCATGCCTTTGACCTTGCTTCCTGGAAAGATCTTGACGGAGTAGTTACCTGTGGTCTGAAGGCAGAAAAAGAGAGCTGGAGTCTTACCTACGGAGACGCCTGCCCTTCGCCCGGGCCTTGCTGTCCCTTCCTTCACCTTCTCTGTTTCCCTTTTGACCTCTAACCCAGCTCAGAGTTTGTATCTCCAGGAGTCTTCCTTGGCCCACCAGGCTGGGTTAAGGGATTCCCTGGCCCATCAAGACAAGCTTCCTGGAAGTGGCCTTTACTTTAACAACTTAGATGAAGGTAGGAAGCTGGGGAAGGTGTGTAAGGTCTCAGCTGGAGCGGGGGTACAAGGCTCACCAAGATCTGCATGCTGTGGTTGATATCGATGAACCAGGAGACATACGGAGGACCGTGCAGGATGAGAATGGCGTCCCCAGATGTGCAACTCAGTTCCATCGTTATGGTCACTGTCCGGGGCCTGCAGGGGGCAGATGGGTTGTGGGCCTTAATATAGGGACAGACCTGGTGTGCTGGTTTGAATGAGACATCATCTGTAAGTCTTGAGCATCTGAAAGCTTGATCCCAGTTTGGGAAGGCTCAGGGAAGTGGGCCTTCCTGGAGGATGCAGAATGCAAGGGGTGGGCTTTGGTGAGCTCTCTGCCTCCTGCCTGTGTGGTTCAAGATGTGAGCTCTTAGCCGGGCAATGGTGTCACACACCTTTAATCCCAGAACTTGGGAGGCAGAGGCAGGCGGATTTCTGAGTTCGAGGCTAGCCTGGTCTACAAAGTGAGTTCCAGGACAGCCAGGGCTACACAGAGAAACCCTGTCTCGAAAAAAACAACAAACAAACAAACAATCAAAAAAAGATGTGAGCTCTTAGCTGTTGCTCCAGCTGCTTGCTGCCTGCAACCTCCACTCTGCTGTTGTGAACTCTGACCCTCTGGAACTGCGAACCCAAAATAAACTCTTCTACACATTGCCTTGGTCGGGGTGTTTTATCTCAGCAATAGGAAAGTTAATACGCCTGGAGGTTCGAGGCCAGCCTGGTCTACAAAGTGAGTTCCAGGGAGCTAGAGCTACACAGTGAAACCTTGTCTTGAAAAACAAACAAACAAACAAACAAACAAAACAACAACAACAACAAACGCCTGGAGGCTAGGATCTGATTGGGTAATACACTTGGAGGCTGGGATCTGATTGGGTAATACACCCAAAGGCTAGCTTACCCGGCCTCAGAACTTGGCAGGATCCTCAGAATGTAGGCCTCCTTGTGGCCAGTCACACCTTCCAAGCGACAGCTTTGGACTGGGGTCTGGACTCGTGGTTGCCATTCAAGTGTGGCACCCATGTCCTTGTGAGCTTCTGGCAAGCAAAAGAATGGTGCCTTTGGGTCTGTGGAGACAAATATATCAGAGGGTCTGATCCAACCTTCAGACAAGGCATTGATGAGGACATTCAGGACAGAGCTTAACAGGGCTGGGGATGACTTACCACTGAGTAGCCGGCGTCAAGAGTGCAGTCCCCCCACCCCACCCAGCACAGGTCAAGCATCTTCCTTAATTACTTTCCATAGTATTTTTTTGAGACACAGTGTCTCACTGAACCTGGCTCGCATACTTGGCTAGACTGGCTGACCAGCAAGCTCCAGGGCAGCCTTGAACTTGCTATGTCGCAGAGGATGACCTTGAACTCCTGATTCTCCTGCCTCTGCCCCCTGAGTGCTGGCACTACAGGTCCATGCCACCATGCTCTAGGGCTCTAGGGCTTAACGCTATGCACGTGCTCTACCAATCGAGTCAAAAATCTGGCATTTCTCATCTGCTATGTGATGCAGAAGCAGTCACTAACTGCAGAGGGCACCAGCCAGTCGCATTTGACTGTGGGCAAATCATATGCCACCACAGGCTGGTAGTGCCCAAATCAGGAGTTTGCACAGTCTCCTCTGCAATTGAACCTGAACCCAGAAGCAACTGAAGGAGCTGACCTTGGCCCAACTGGAGGACGATGCTTTGGGGGTCATCCAGTGCTGCTATCGAGGTGATGGCGCCCTTGGTGGCTGCCCAGTCGAGGATCTGTTTCCTGGAGGTAAGGGATGGTAGCAGTGTGATGTTGACTCTTGGCTGCCCTTGGAAGATGACCAGGCTGGAGTCCTGTGGAGACACGGAGTGCTGAGTCATTTCCTACCAATCTGGGAGTCAGCTCAGTCTGGCTGGCAACAAAGAGGTCAGGACCCCAAATGACCAGGCTTGCCGGGCAGTCTCAAATGACCAGGCTCGGAAGCCGTCAGTCAGCCCAGAGCCCCCTAGTACCTCTGCTAGCATAGGCAGATCTGCTCCATCTCCCTCCTGCATGTGACGGCTGTACAGAGACACACATTTGTTTGTCCGTTTGTCTGTCTGCCCTCGCTTTACCCTCACTATGAGGCACTCATTCAAACCATATATAATGGCACCAATGTAGCTACTGTCTGTCACCGTCTGCACTCTGAGGGGATGGGAGGGAAATCTTGGTGTCCACCCACACACAGCACTTGACTCATTGAAGGCTCCGAGCCTTTGTTCATTGGGGGATCTGATATTCCAGCTGCACCTTGAGACCTGCCACATAGTAGGTACTCCCAGTGCATGGGGAAGGGGACAGTGGAAGGGGAAAGGAAGAAAGGTATGAGAAAAAAATGAACGAGTAAATGAATGAAGACAGATGGGGTTCTGCCGACTCTGGAAGCTCACCATTAAGAAACTAGAGAGAGAGATGCCGGGCGGTGGTGGCGCACGCCTTTAATCCCAGCACTCGGGAGGCAGAGGCAGGCGGATTTCTGAGTTCGAGGCCAGCCTGGTCTACAAAGTGAGTTCCAGGACAGCCAGGGCTATACAGAGAAGCCCTGTCTCGAAAAACCAAAAAAGAAAAACAAAACAAAACAACAACAACAAAAACAAAAGATAGAGGATATTATTTAATAAATAACAAAAACCAAGGCTGGAGCCTGGTAGTGGTGGCTTGTGCTTTTAATCCCAGCACCTGAGTGCAGAGGCAGGCAGAACTCTGTGAGTTCGAGACCAGCCTGGTCTACAGAGTGAGTTCCGGGACAGCCAGGGCTACACAGAGAAACACTGTCTCAAAAAAATTGGAAAAAAAAAAAAAAAGAAAAGAAAAAGAAAAAGAAAAAAAGAAAAGCAAAAAGCAGATCTGGAAAGATGGCTCAGTGGTTAAGAGCCCTGACTCTTCACTCATGAGGACCCAGGTTCAATTCCTAGTCACCTACATGGTGGTTCACAGCCATCTGTAACTAAAGCCATAGGGAATGCAACATTTTTCTGGCCTCCACAGGCACAAGGCTCACATATGGTACAGACACACATGCAGACAAAATACCCATATACATAAAACTAGATTAAATTTTATGCTGGGGATGGGGAATCTGGGGAGATCCCAAACCTTACTACCTCTCTTAGGCTCCTCTGGGGTCTGTTGGGCTAGGGAAGGAAATGAAGAGGACTTCCTGGAGGAGGTGATCTAGAGGAAGCAGCTAGGACTATTCTCCAAGCTCCCTTGAGCTGAGGTAGCAGCAGCAGGAGGGCTTCAAGTTAGATATTAAGGAGGACAGCATGACAGTCAGAGGAGATATAATAGAGCACACTGCCTACTCTGCAGGCATTAACCCCAGGAAAACAGGGATACAGCTGTGACTAAAGAGCACGACGTTTATCAGGCCCCTGGCTTATGGTCTCTGGTCTCCAGGTAGTGATCTGCACACAGATGGTTCAGGGCTGTCACTGTGAGTGTTCAGAGCAAGTAAAAAGATGCAATCAGGCTGGGCTGCAGCTGCAACCCTCCAGCCAGAGCTTGCATTCCAAGTGTCATTCGGGACCCTGGCAGCTCCTCAACGCTGGGTAGCGGGTGAGGAAGGGACTGGATGGAGAGGCACCATGGCAAGGTCTCCGTGACATGACCCCTCTCAGTGAGAGCGGGAAGGGCACTCTGGGGAGGGAGACCAGGCCCTTGGACTTGGGAGGGGATTTTCCATGGTGTCTCCACCACGCTGGTCTATGTGTCCATCTGTGAGCGTCTTCACCTCTCCTGCCCACCTCTGCCTCCTCTGGCACCTTCTGGTCCTGTCCCTATCTGCCTCTGCCTTTCTGGTATGCCATGTTGCTCCCAGAGAGGGACACCAGGCAGGGGTTTCCCACCGCCTGCCTGGAGTTAGGAGTCACACACTCACGTAGGCCAAGTGCAGTGGGATTTCCGGGGCCTGGAACTTCATGAAGACACTTTTGTTCGAAACGAGGAGCAGGAACACCTCCCGGGTCTCGGTGCCATTTTGCTTCGATGCCTGAAGAGTCAGCTCCAGATGTGACAGCATCTGGAGAAGAGTCATGGATGTAGATATATCAGTCCGGTTTGCAGCCAGCGAGGCAGCGATGCTTCACGGATGGCTGACGGTTAGTCCACTGTCCCCCTCCTTGGCTTGACCTGCCTACCCTCTCGCCAGTTACCCGTCTGCAGGGTAGCATCTATCCCTCACGAAAACATAAGAGGGACGGGTTCAACAAGCATGACTGCCAAGCCTGAAGACCTGAGTTCAATTCCCAGAAGCCACCTGGTGGAAGGAGAGTCCTGACTCCTGCAGGTTACCCACTGAGCTGTGCACCAGGACTGTGATGAGCACACACGCACACATGCGCACACACACACACACACACACACACACACACACACGCACCCATGCACGCAGAAACACACTAAGTAAATAAGTACGAATTAAACAAAAAAATAAGTAAGTTAATAAAGAAAGAAGGCTGGGGGCTGGAGAGATGGCTCAGTGATTAAGAGCATTGACTGCTCTTCCAAAGGTCCTGAGTTCAATTCCCAGAAACCACATGGTGGCTCACAGCCAACTGTATGGGATCCAGTGTCCTTTTCTGGTGTGTCTGAAGACAGCTACAGTGTATTCATATACATAAAATAAATAAATAAATTAAAAAAAAAAAAGGAAAGAGGGAATGAATGAATCAATCAATGAATGAGCTTGGTCCCAACCAAGCAAAAAAGAGGACAAACTAAGTCAGCTCTGTGCTTGACGTAACATTCAGGATTGCAAGATTCATCTTTCCTTTCCTTTTCCACTTCCTTCTCCTCAAAGGTTCTTGCTTCGTGCCCAGGCTGGCCTCGAACTCGTTACTCTTCCTACACAGCTCAGTGCTGGAACGTCACGCACATGCCAGCACATCCAGTCAGGATGATTTTCATTGACTGTGTGCTGTAACCTGGGCCTGTACGTGTCTGAAGGCTAAGCTATGCATGGAAGCAGTGAGTCCTTTCTCTCTGTCCTCTCTTCTTCTCTAGTTGTCCCTGGGAGGCCACTCTGATGCTCACTCTAACCATTCACAATTGTTCCTAGAGCTGGCATGGCGGCTCAGTGGCAGATCACACGCGCGGGCGACCTGGTTCCACCCACATTTACACATGAGTTCCACGGAAACACCCTAAGAGGCGGGTACCGTTAAAAACGCTCACAAATTAGGAAACCGAGTCACAGAAGTGAGGTGGCTTGCCCATGGTCACACGGAAGGCTGGCAATGTCAATCTCTGACACGAAGACTCAGAAGAAAAGAAAAGATGACCAGAACAAAGCTAATCCCAGAGTCTGCCCATGAGATGGTGAGGGAGGGGGAATGAGCAGGAGACAAAGGCGCCTGGTCCAGGTCGGTGCCTCAGAAGCCTTGTGGTGTCTCAGAGAACAAAGACAAGTGGAAATCTTCCCAGACACAGTGGCTGGCAGTTCCTGCCAGCAGCATGCAGCCCGGGAGCGATAGCGGATTGCAAGCTCTGTTTTCTGTCAGAAAGCAGAGCACCGGTTTAGCGCGGAGACAGCAGTGGAAAGTTTTAGGGTCTGGCTTCTAATCGACTCACTCTTGTTTCCCTGACTGATGTCACAGAGCCAGAGACGAGCTAGCGTGTCAGCCCCTGGAAAAATCTGCTCAGAAATATTTCCGCTACTCAGTAACCGACCCTCCTAATCACTCTTTGTGTTCGAGGTTACTCTTTACAACCACGGAGGTAAGGAGCAAATGGTCTCGCTTTGTTTTCAACATGTGCCGAGTGGTGTGGCCCTGGTGGCTCCCTTTATGTGATCTTTAATTCTTTTAAAAATTAAACGTGTGTGTGTGTGTGTGTGTGTGTGTGTCATGTGCATGCCTGGACCCCATGGAGGCCAGAAGAGAGAGTCAGATCCCCTGGAACTAGAGTTAGGGGCTGCCATGACCTGGGAATTGAACCCGGGACCTCTGGAAGAGCAGCCAGTGCATTTAACCTCTGAGCCATCTCTCCAGCCCCTTTATCTTAATTCTCAGTAGTGTGTGTAGTGTATGTGCATACGCACAGACTCATGTGCCTGTGTGTGTACACGTAGAGGCCAGAGATCCAGTCTGGATATTTTTTTCTGCCACTTTCTATTTTAGTTTTTGAGGCAGGGTTTTTCACCGTCTCTGTCTTCAGACACACCAGAAGAAGGCATCCGATCACATTACAGATGGTTGTGAGCCACCATGTGATTGCTGGGAATTGAACTCAGGACCTCTGGAAGAGTAGTCAGTGCTCTTAACCACTGAGCCATCTTTCAGCCCCCTAGGTTATTATTCTTAAATAAGTATTCTCACAGTAACTTATAATGAAAAAATGCATTTCAGACATGTGGAAATACTACCACCAATAATAATAATAATGATGATGATGATAATAATAATAATAATAATAATAAAGTAATTTACAGTTTTATGGAGCAAACCCAGTCTTTTGCATGCTTAACAAACATCCTACCATTCAGCAGTATCTCCAGACCATATAATGTTTACTAATGGGTTTACATTTTGATTTCATAAGTATCTTGTTTTATTCATCTTAAAAATTATGCATTTTAAGATGGTTGAAGTGGTATATAACTTTGACCCAAGCACTTGGGAGGCAGAGGCAGGTAGATCTCTGTAAGTTCAAGGATAGCCTGGTCTACATAGTGAGTTCTGGGATAGCTACATATATCCAAAAGAGAGAGAGAGAGAGAGAGAGAGAAAGAGAGAGAGAGAGAGAGAGAGAGAGAGAGAGAGAGAGAGAGTTTCTCTCCAAAAATAGATNAGAGAGAGAGAGAGAGAGAGAGAGAGAGAGAGAGAGAGAGAGTTTCTCTCCAAAAATAGATTGAAATGCAATATATATATATATATATATATATATATATATATATATATATATATGCCTGTAACTCACTCGATCCATCTCCAGGGAATCTGACACCTCTGGGTTCTATGGGTCCCCGAACTCATGTACAGGTACCCACATACAGAGACATACATAATACATATACCTTTTTATTTTTTGAAACAGCGTCTCACTGTGTATGTAGCCCTGGCTAGGATGGGCAGTAGACTAGGTCAGCCTTGAACTCGATGAGCTCCACCTGTCTCTGCCTCCCAAATACACATACATAAATGGAAAGAAAGAAGGAAAGAAAAACAAAAGACAAGTTTTGGAGGAAAGCATGTGACCCACCCTGCTGCTCACCCTGATAGCTGTGTACCAGCAGCTTGAACAACGCAGGTTGGTTACACAACTATGTGTCTATATTTTCTTAGAGACAGAGTCTCTCCCTGAACCTAAAACTTCTCTTTTCAGTTAGACTGCACACTTCCAATCGGTGAGTTTTACCTCAGTAAAGCAACTGTGTGCCTGTCATGTGTTACGGTCTAATGGTATTCATGCTACGCTCTGTGCTGAGCGCACAGCAAGTGCGGGCTGACCAAAGCAGGCACAGGGATTTCTCAGCTTCCAGGCTCTAGAATGGAAGTCACCCAAAGAGAGTGTGGTGTCCACAGTCCAGGACCAGGCTTGAGTGGAGCGCACAGCACTTGGCTGCCCAGTATCAGATCCTTTTCTCTCTCCCCCCCCCCAACTCAGACTGCTACCAACTCCACCCATCCACCTCTGGAAGGAAGACTTCGAGACACACATAGAGCAGATAGATGGAGTCAGTAACCTGGCAGACTATGCCAGGAGACACTCACAGACAGGGAGATGAGGCAATGTCACTCTGGGAGGACAACACGGGCTGCAACAGCCAGAACTATGAGCAGAATTTGGAAAGTGTCCTGGACATGAACCCTGCAGCTAATTGACTGTAGCTCCGATCCCTTGGTGCCTCCCTTTACTCATCTGTGAAATGGGGGCAGGAAAGGGCTGGAAGCTGAGATCAGGAGGGGCCCTGGATAGAGGAAGTGAAGAAAATGAATCGGAGGTCAGGGCACGGTCATGCCGCTGCGGGTACCACATGACGCTGGGGCTACAGGACACTTGTGACAAGTTTCAGCAATTCTTCCCGAATTCATAAGGCAAACTCCCATTCCATTGTCACCAGGGTCTTATGTACAGAGGAAGGGGCTGAGAGAAACCGAGGCCCCAGAGTGAGCAGCGTGAGACACGGGGAGACTGGAAAGCAGAGCTTCTGGGGGCTCTGTGCTCCCAGACCTAGCTGATGACGACCAGTTACCAGAATCATTCCGCCAGGGTTTCCACAGTAAACACTTCCCTTCCCCTCCACCCTGAGTCACCACGCCAGCCATTCGCACGCATACTGATTTCCCTCTTTCGTCCCCCGAGGGGCTGCCTGTCTTCAGCATGGGCTCCTGGGCATCTGGAGGCCCAGCAAGGATGACGTATGTGCCAGTTCCTTGTCCCCAGGCCTGCCAGCAAGGGCCTGTGTAAGTCCTTCCCCGAGTGGGTGGGTGGGAGACCAGTTGCTATTTTGGTACCAGCTGTCCCTCAGATGCCATTGTTAGCCCAGTGGTTGGTGTTGGTAAAGGGGGATTTCGGTGAAGAGGCCCTGAGTATTAGTAGCCACTTATAGAAAGCCGTTTCCAGCAATTCTTCTATGAGCGGAGCCTTGGGTCTGCCTACAGCCCCCACCCTCCCAGGCCAGCCCAGAGGAGGCCCAAGTCTGCCTCAGCAGACTGCGACGGTGCACACAGGAAGAGTGTCGCGGGCAAAGAGTTCAGAGTCAGACAGACCTGAATTAAACGTGGCTCTGTGAGTCTGGACGTTCAGTCTTCCTCTCTGGGCTTGATCTGGAGCAGGAGCTAGACAACCCACCTACTCACATACGTGTGAAGATGCAGGGATCCGGCCTCAGAGCTGGTTGTACGATGCCCAGCTCAGCCCCTCTGGGTCCACTGATAGATTCTACTAATGCAGATGGGATTCTTTATTTTCATTTTAAGAGATGGCACCTTGCCCTGCACTCAAGTGATTCTCCTGCCTCAACTTCCCATAGAACTGGGAAGCCGGAATGTGACACTGCAGTTGGCCCCAATATTTTAAATTATGAATAATAATAATAATAATAATAATAGTTTTTGAGACAGGGTTTCTCTATGTAGCCCTAAAGGGATGCGCCACCACCCCATTTTGAGACAGAATCTCATTGTGTGCAAGTCTGGCCTCAAACTTAACATCTTCAGTCTTTGGATATTGGGGTCATGGGTATGTGCCATCATGACTGACTTCTGAATGAAATGTTTTCAGTGTGTGTGTGTGTGTGTATGTGTGTGTGTGTGTGTATGTGTGTGTGTGTGTGTGATGTGTAGTGTGTGTATGTGTGTATGTGCCAGAATAGGGAGTCAGATCCCCAGCTCACAGCCACCTAACATGGGTGCTGGGAATCAAACTGGAATCCTTACAAAAGCAGAATGTGCTCTTGAGGGCTGCCCCATCTCTCCAAGCCCAAGTCTGATTTTTTTCTTTTCTTTTCTTTTTTTTTTTTTTTTTTGGTTTTTCGAGACAGGGTTTCTCTGTGTAGCCCTGGCTGTCCTGGAACTCACTCTGTAGACCAGGCTGGCCTCGAACTCAGAAATCCACCTGCCTCTGCCTCCCGAGTGCTGGGATTAAAGGCGTGCGCCACCACGCCCGGCTTCTTTTTTTCTTTTTTGAAACAAGGTCTTACTGTGTAGCTATGGCTGACCTAGAACTCACTATGTAGAGGTAGCTGGCCTCAAGTTTCTGTTTCCCAATTGCTGGGACTGAAGAGATGTACCGCCATGTCTAGTCTGAAAACCTTTTAAATGTTTAAATATATTTAAACACAATGTGTTTGAGCTGCATACAGTGGCACATGCCTGTAAGTGTGGCACTCGGGAGGCACAAGGACCCCTGCAAGTTCAATGACACAGACTAAGGGGCTAGATAAATAACAAGGACTAGCTATATGCTCTCCCCGAGAAGCATACTTAGCCAACAAAGATACCCCAAAACTTCATCTCTAAGCATGGAAAACAAACTGCCAAGCCAATAGAAATTTATTCTTATGCTAGACAAAGTCAACTTCAACCCAAAACTAGTTAAAGGAGATAAAACAGACTCCACCTTTTGGTGTTGTTTGCCTGTTTATTTTTTATTTTTTTATTTTTTGGTTTTTCGAGACAGGGTTTCTCTGTATAGCTCTGGCTGTCCTGGAACTCACTTTGTAGACCAGGCTGGGCTCGAACTCAGAAATCCGCCTGCCTCTGCCTCCCGAGTGCTGGGATTAAAGTTGTGCACCACCACGCCTGGCGCCTGTTTATTTTTGAGACAGGGTCTAACTCTGTAGCCCTGTTTGTCCTGGAACTATGTTCTATGTAGACCAGACTGGCCTTGTACTCAGAGATCAGCCTACGTCTGTCTCCTGAGTACTGGGATTAAAGATGTGGGCCACTATGCCAGGCTAGGACAGGACAGATTAACTCAAGATGATGCAACAATTCTAACTTCTATGCACCAAACACTAGAGCCTCCAATTGCATAAAACAAACACCCTAAGATACAAAGACCAACCAGGTCCTCATACAGTAGCAAGGGGAGACTTCAATCCTTCACTCTCCTACTCAGCAGGTCTTCCAAACTAAAAGCTAGCAAAGCCACTCTGGAGTCAAGAACAGTGTGGATGAACTGGACTTAACAGACACGGACAGATCATTCCACCCAAATGGGGAGTGAACGCACATGTCTTCCTCAGTAGATTTTCTCAGAAACTTCTCCAAGACTGGCCTTCGGACACAAGTCAAGACTCAACAAATGAGGGGTGGGGGGAGGACAAAGACAGACAGACAGACAGACAGACAGAGACACACAGAGAGAGACAGTGTCCTATTTAACTGTGATGCACTAAACTATAAGCCAACAAGAAGAGAAACTGCTGAAACAATTTACCTGTAAGAGAACTGTAAGGGGCGTTTTGCTTCTTCCTGTAAGTGTGCTAGGTTTGTTCTGCTTTGCGATGTTATTGGTATTTCTTTTCTTGCTTTCATACAAGATTTAGGGCTTGCTGAGTTGCCAGGTTGGGCACTGTGACTTCTTTCCCAGGCCAGTGTGTTTAGTCGGGCTTCTTCCCTGTAAGGTATTCCACCGAGGACTGCCTGCTGTCCTTTACTAACCATGACTTACCTTCATTTGTGTCTGTCTCAAAATACCTTTCTTTATTCTTCAGTTTTGGAAGATAGTTTTGTGGGTACAGTGTTCTTGATTCACAGCTGTTTACTTTCAGCACTTAAAAGACTTCATTCGATTTTCTTCTGGCTTTATGGGCCCCCTCATTTTTGTTCGTCTACTACCTATCTGTCCATCTGTCCATCTACCTAATAAATGTGTACTCTCAGGGTGACACAGTGCTGAAGCTGGGGAGATGATGAGAGTCCCTGTGTAGCCACCTGACCCTGCTACACTGGTTCCCTTCCCTGCTCACCACCTGCAAGGCATGGCACAAAGACACAAAGAAAGCTCCCACCCCAGGACCCCTTGGTCTCTTCAGCCTGCTTCTGAGAGCAAAGTGAGTGTGCTCATGTGTCCACATGGGGGAAACCCAGCCCAGAATCCTCTGGGCTGCCTCCCCCAGAGCCAGCTCTGCTATTCTTCAGGTAGAGAAGAACTTGCATCAGCCCAGCAGGATCCTTTTCTGGAGACAATAATAAGAGCCACTCCCCTGTGGCCTGCAGATTAAGCTCAGACACAACTGAGCAAGACACTCAGGGGTTCTGGGCGCCAAGAGCAGGCGCTGCGGTGTAAGAGAAGGATTCTAGGCACCTCCCTTCAATGCTGCAGGTTTCCCACTGTGGAGCAGAGGTGTCCCCGGAAATGGGTGACAGAGAGACTGTTCAGTGTGGTACTACTTCTCAGAGCCACCCTGCCTTCCCCAGCCCCTCACTGTCGCCCATGATAGCTGAGGGCAATCAATGGGGGTTCCCCTGGCTCACTGTCTGCGTGCCCCCTCTGCCTAGGCATGAGTCAGAGCCTGGCTGGCTCCTATCTTGAGGAAGGAGCTCCCTGAGTTTGCCCAGGCCCGGGGGGGGGGGGTAGCAAATCAGCAGCCAAACAAGCTTGGCTGCCTAGGTCTGGGACAGCAGAACAGGGTAGTCAGCTGATGGGAATCGCTGAGGCACCAGGCCGGTTCCTGTCTTGAAGGTCAGGATGTGACCCTAGGCCCCTCCCGGAATCCAGGCTCCGGCCTGTCCTTTGGGGACCCAGTGAGATAACCCCTGCCCAGCAGCCCCTGGTTTGTCTATAGACTTCCTCAACACACAGACACACACACACACACAGACAGATAGACAGACAGACAAAGACACTTCAAATGCCACTCTCCTGAGGTTCTTGGCTACCACCACTCATCTACCACACACACACACACACACACACACACACACACACACAGAAGAAATCTGATGGTTCTAAAGCCATGTGGGGATGGACGAGAAAGCCATCTTTCTGTGCCAGGAACTGACAAAGGAGGCCAAAGGTCAGGAGAGGCAGCGCCTCCCCCACTAGGCCTGCTCACCCACGCAATTGGCCTTTAGGCCTTTGCACGTGCCATGCTACCTTGAACTTAAAAACAATTATTCTTAACTATGTGTATGTGTCTGTATGTGGGTGTCCATAGAGGCCAGAAGAGGGTGTTGGGGCCTCTGGAGCTGCAGTTACAGGGGGGTGTGAGCTGCCTGATGTGGGTGCTGGAAACAGAACGTGGGGTTTCTGAAAGGGCAGCAAGTGTTCTTCGCTGCTGAGCCACGGCTCTAGCCTGACCCGGAACTTCTAATGCTCCTGCATCTGCCTCTCCGGTGCTGCCCTACTCGCTGTTTATGAGATGTCGGGGATCAAACTTCATGATGGACAAGCACCCTAACAACTGAGCTCCATGTGCAGCCCCCAAACCCCTTCCTCTCTACAACGGGTGAGTATCTCCCTGTCACCCACAGCCTCTCATCCTTCCCACGATGGCTAACTCCATCACTCACTCACTCACTCGCTCACTCGCTCACTCACTCGCTCACTCACTCACTCACTCGCTCGCTCACTCTCTCACTCACTCGCTCACTTGCTCGCTCACTCACTCACTCGCTCACTCGCTCGCTCACTCTCTCACTCACTCGCTCACTTGCTCGCTCACTTGCTCACTCACTCGCTCACTCACATCGATTCTTGGCCTGTGATTGGCTCAGCTTTATTTCCTATCTCTACCCTTGACAACATCAAGCACCCGCATAGAGTTGGTAGCGAGGGACTGTGGCATGGATCTCGTTCTTGGAGACTTTCAGGAAGGAAGGTCAGTGCTCAGCAGGTCACAGGCTCCTTGGTGATCAAAGCACCAAGACTGAACAGGGTCACGGACAGATAGGCTAGGAACTCCACGAGCCTCAACCTCTGTTAGCCTGACCGAAGATGGATCTTCAGTTTCTGCCTCCTCTTCTCCATTGGGTTTGAACTAGTGTGAGGTTTAAAGAGTAATAATCTAAATGGAAGATGTTTGGAAACTGGGTCATGTCCAAGTATTTACAGATGAAAAATGGAGTCCAAGAAACATAGTAATAATGACAAAACTTATAACAGCCAAACTAGAGCTTTCGCTGTGGGCAGGTTCTGTGTCCTGTGCTCTGCTTTCTTTATCCTGGAGTCTCACAGTAACCTGTGAGGTAGGAAAGATTATCATTGTCTCCACGTTTCCCGTGGGAAGACCAAGGTTCAGATAGCTTTGCCAACAAAGCGATGTGGCCGTGAGATTAGCTGAGGTTCAGATAGGACTGACTGGCTCCAGACACTGCGTCCTCTTTCCTTGGTTTGTTTTCTGAGCAAACTCTCACTACGTTGGCCAGGATGACCAAAAACTTGTACTGTTACAAGCCATCCTCCTGCCTCAGCCTCCTGAGTAACTGGGAGCTCAGACTCACACAGCAACGCCTGACTAAAAGCTGTGCTCCCAAACACCATATCGTGGTCCCGTTTGAATGCATTCATTATACAAACATGCATTCATTATGGAATATATTAATTATTTGGAATAGGCCAGGCCCTGGACCAGGTTCCATAGTTTCATTATTCTTGAATGAGCCTCTGAACCCAAGAAAAATATGAGGGGTGTACCTTTAGCAGCCCAAGCACTATGCAAGGTGCAGGCCAATGACAGGTCTAGGACTGAACCCTGGGACCCCAGCTCTCTTCACTATCCCTTCAAAATGCATATCTTTCACAATTCTAGGGCTGGAGGGTTAGATGTCACCAGGTTGGTTGGGAAGTGAGGTGGCAGCTGCTCCGTAAGTCTTTAATCCTAGTGCTTGGGAGGCAGAGGCAGGCAGATCTCTGTGAATTCCCAGACAGCCAGGGCTACACAGAGAAACCATGTCTCCAAAACACCGAAGAGTGAACATAAAAATGTCCCATGATCTGTAGAGTTCTCTGGAAGGGGCAGAGGGCTACAAGGAAATTCTCTTGTCACAGATGCTGGAATCCTTGGACTACGCCATGAGTTACTGTGGCACTCCACACATAACACAGCCCTAAAAATCCTTCAGTGGACGCCATTGCTCATAGATTAAAAACCAAGTTCTCAATAACTGCCATTTCTCCAGTTCTGCTCCTAGGTGAACCTCAAGGTCATGTCAGAGTCTGAGCGGGAACCTCCCTCCCTCTGCTTATACCCTCTCCGATACCCTCTCCGCGGCTGTGCTCACACTTGGAGGTGTTGTCACTCCCTCCAGGAAGCCCTGCCTAAGCTTAGCAGCTGAAGTACCCTGCCTGAACCCCTGCCTCCTGTGTCCTGGCTGGAGTTGTCTACACACCTGTGTCCCAGAGACCTGGCCATCTGGCTGGGACCTTCCTCTGCCTGGCTTTGCTGTCAGGAGACCCCAAGATCACCCAGAAGGGCCTAAACCTAAGAACAAAATGAACTTACAGGAAAGCTTCTTATTTTTCCATATCATTACTGACTTGAAAAACAATTGCTATGCTTATGAAAGCCAAATAAAATGTATTTGGTGCTATCTGTATCTTGGGGGTTATCAAAGCCCACAGTCCTTGTGGCAGGCAGGGCCCCCCGATATTGGTGGTCTGGGCACCTTCTTATCACTACACAAAATGCAAAGCAACTCAACAGTTTTAGGGGCAGGTTGGCTACAAATTCATCCCATGCTCTTAATTCATTCTTGTGGCCTTAGTCCACATCAGCTAGACGTGGGCTGCAGCCCTGGCAGGTCAATGAACGTGACCTTGGCTCTGAGGTCCCTAGGATTCTGGTGTGTCTGTCCTCTGACTTTCAGTTCATGTTTTATTTCTCAAGGCCAGACTCGATTTCCTCCTCCAAGAAATGAGAATAATAATGGACCTTAATGAGCCCCCGCCATGTCTGTATCCATGGCTAGGGATGTAGCTCAGTTGGTAGAATGTGCCTGGCAGACAGAGACCCTGACCCTGAAACCCAGGGTCACATAAGTCTGACGTGGTACACGTACCTATAATCCCAGAACTATGAAGATAGGAAGATGAGGGGCATCCTTAGCTGTATAGCAAAACGGAAGCCAGCCTGGGTGACATGAACCCTAGTTCAAAAAAAAAAAAAAAAAAAAAAACAACTAATCAACCAAACCAAGCTGGTTCCTAGGTGACAGCAGGCTGCAGCCTAACACCCAGCATGCAGCGAGCATTTGACAAGTGGGCTATTGCGGCTCTCCATCTAGACAAACTGGGGGCAGGCTGCTGGGGATCAGACTTGAGGCTGGCTTGCTGGGTTTGGATCCCAAAGGATGCCTAGTGGAGTCGCAGATGTTTGAGGTGAGGTAGACTGGAACTCAACCACTTCTCCAAAGCCCAGCTTAGAGTGGACTCATGTCCTCTGAAAGGCTATGAGCGCCCCATCACTAGCTGCATCTAGGTACAAGCTCCCCTAGTTCACACTGAGACATTTAACCAGCTCTTTTCTATCTGGGTCCTTTCTTTTTTTTCTTTGCCAGGCACAGTGGTGCACGCCTTTAATCCCAGCACTCTGGAGGCAGAGGCAGGCGGATTTCTGTGAGTTCAAGGGACAGCCTGGTCTACAGAGTGAGTTTCAAGATAGCCAGGGCTACACAGAGAAACTGTCTTGGAAAAAAAAAAGTGTGTGTGTGTGTGTGTGTGTGTGTGTGTGTGTGTGTGTGTGTGTGTGTGTAAACGAGCACTCACTCAAGTCAGAGAACAACTTGAGGAAGATGTTCTTCACTTATGTAGGTTCAGAGACTTGAACTCACGTCATCGTGCATGGCGGTAAGTGCCCTCACCCGGTGAACCACAAGCTCCCTCATCCATGAGCCTTGTCACCGGTCCTCCAGCTGGCTCTTGTGATGCGGTCCAGAACATCATCCCTTTTACCTCTTAAGGGCCCCCCCAGGACCCACCCCATCAGNCTCATGACTGAGGCGCTAGTAAAGCCACAAGATGGCACCCTCACCCCGTCTCCTCCGATTCCTAAGGGACCCCACCAAACCTGCCTGAGGTACTCACTCCGGGAAAATCCAGGAAGAGAACATGGACTTCACGAACTGCATTGGGAGCCTGAGCTACACAGCCCTCGGAGACCTGGCTGGTGGTATATGTCACCTCACCCCTTGTGGGGTCCACGGGCTGAAGATCACAACCGACTCTTTCTGCGAGACCTGCTGGGAAAGCACAGAGGGAAAGCAGGTTAGGTAAGAGGAGTATGGGGCAGGGGTGTTTGTCTAGTGTGGGCAAGGCAATTCCCAGCACTGGGAGGGAAGGGTACTAATTGCATTCCTATTCTCTTTAAGAATTGTTGTTGTTGTTGTTGTTGTTGTTGTTGTTATTTGGAGGCAGAGCCGTGGTAGCCCAGGCTGGCTTCAAGCTGTCATGTAGCCAGGGATGGTCTTGACCTTCGGGTCTTCCAGCCTCTGCCTCCCAAATGCTGGGGTTCACAGGTGTGCACCACCTCGCCTGGATACAACCACATTCACTTTCTGAACATTTCCTAGGTACACGTATGAGCCCAGAGCTCAAGGCGTGTGACATCTTCATAGCTACCTTACATGGTAGATATCATTTCATACTTTCCACAGATGGGGACGCTGAGACACAGCCGGAGAAAGTCTCTCCTAGGATCATAGTGTTACTAGGTATAATGTCGGAAGGTAAGAGTCAGGGTACTAATAAGTCTGAATTTCAGATAAACATGAATCATTTTTCAAGGTATAATTTTAAATATATAATTATATACTTATATTACAAAAACAGTTTGCCTGAAATTAAATTTTAACTAATTTTCAGAAGTATTGTTTGTTTTTTGTTCTTTTTGTATTTTTGAGACAAGGTCTCACTGTATAGTCTCAGTTGGACTAGAACTCATTCTGTAGACCAGGCTGGCCTTGAACTCACAGAGATGGCCTGTCTCTGCCTCCCCAGTGCTGGGATTAAAGACAGGTGCCACGGTGCCTAGCTATCTATTGCTGGCAGGGTGACCTAAGGGGCAGGGCCCATGGTGGACCCCAAGTCTTAAGGCCAGTTCAAGCCAAAGGAAGGAGTGTGTGTCCTGGGTGAGGTTGAGGGAGGGAAACGGGTTTCCCTTTCCAGACCTCAAGGTGCCCATCCCTGAGAGGCTGTTTCTGAGGAGGGAATTTCCTGCCTCAGGGGGAGCAGCCCAGGTTGAAGGCGGTGATGTGGAGCAGGCCTCGCAGTCTGCCTGCCGCAGGGCGGCCCGGAAACACGGGTCCCAAGGGAGAGGGATGGAATTTCACCCTGACCCAGCAGAGGAGGAAGAGGAAATGAGGCCCCTACACCTCGTCCTAAGGAATGTGCCGAGGGGAAGGGGGGCTGTGGAGGAGGGACAGAGAAGGGGAGGCTGTTTGGAAGTTTATGTCTCCATCTTGTCGTGTTCACTTCCTGTTTTCTTGGAGATCAAAGATGGGCGAGGAGGGCCAGGCTTCACGTCCAGCTGACGCCAGTGCCGAGGATGGGGGGCAGGCCGGCTCTTCCTGAACCCCAGGCGCCTGTGACCTGGCCAGCCTTCTCCCCCACCTTTGTAGCTAGCTTGTTGGGCCCAGAGCCACTGAGGTCCGAGAAGGAGGTAAGATGGCTGCCTCACACCCCGCCAACACCCTCCCTCAGATATCTCCATCTTGGGAGGAGAATAGGAGCAGGTATCTGCTGCTGCTGCTGCTGTAAGAGCCCAAACCTTAGCAGCCATTACTCTAGTCCCATTAGCAACGCGAGAGAGACATCTGTGTGTTTGAGCAAGACGGGATTTTGGTTCAAAGCAAGTTCCTGGGAGCCAGGCCCAGCATCCCAGGCCCAGCATCCAGTTCTGACTAGCCGTGTGGTTTGAGGGAATGATTTCGGCACTTGGGACTTTCATATCCTGGTCTCGGCAATGGCAATGGGAAGAGAAAGCACCGGGCCCTGGAGGCTGTTGAGAACAATTTGTGAGGCAGGGCATGTGGTAGTTTCATTTCTGTAGTTTTCTTGCCTGCATTTAAGGGTGGGGGCGAAGCTGAGGACTGGGCTAATTCTGAGTTTTCTCTCGCACCCACAGACTAAGGGTTGGTACCATTTCCTCTTGTCAGTTTTCCTTCTGGTTCGTCCCCACTCCTACCTAGAAGGGGAGGCTGCAGCCTCAAGAGACAGGACACTCACGTCAAGGTCATACATACGTATGGCTGCCCTCTGGGTCTCCGACTACTCCCTCCACATGACCCACCATCTGGCCTACAGATCTTCGGACTTTCCCTGCCCCCCTCCCCAGACTTCCAGGAACCCCAGTTCCTTTGGCATGGGGGCCGCCTCCTCCATGCCGTCAGCCAGCGCCAGCAGGAGAGGCCGCGGGCCTGACCATTATGTAATGATCAGATAACAGGCCAGGCTGGGAGATCAGATAAGAGGCCCATTTATTTTGGGGCCTTTTCGAATACTGGTTGCCCCCACCCCACAGACGAGAATGGGGAGACAGGAGGGAGTGTGACGCCTGAGCCTGTCTCCAGCAGCCCAAGGCGGGCCCAGGCCAGCTGAAAACAATCCCCTGGTACCAAGGGAACTGCTGGGGCCTCCTGGGAACTGTTGGAGGAGGCGCCGCTGGGGGCCAACAAGTCACCCTTGGAGAACTGGGTGACCCTGACCTCCAGAGGAAAAGTCTGGACCCTCCTCCTCCTCTTCTTCCTCCTCCTCCTCCTCCTCCTTCACCTTACAAGCACAGGCCTTACACAGCCAGTCCCCATTCCACCCCAAATAGCTCCCGGAGGTCATCAAGTTGCTCTGGAGCCCAATGGCCTGGTCATAAAGGCCTCGCTCTCCTTATTGGTAGGCACAGTAACCACACAGTAGGTCCCATCACTCTCCCTGTCTGGAAGCTTTGTACGAGTACATTCCTCGGATCCTTACAGCAGCCTTTGGAGGGCAGTGGGTGGTTCTTATGCCCATTTCACGGGTAGTTAGGGAGGCTAAAGAATTTCCCTAGGAGACCCAGACCCTCAGCAACAGGCCCTGGGGGTGAACTCTGAGGGTCTAGTTCTAGCCCTGATGTGTGCTTTGTGCAAGTCAGTTCTGATGTTCAACTCCTTGGTTCCCGTGGGTGCTGTGAGCGTCTGCAACACCGAGGAACCGAGGAGGGTGCTTCCTGACAAAAGTCACCCCACTCTTTTTTTTTTTTTTTTTTTTTTTTTTTTTGGTTTTTTCGAGACAGGGTTTCTCTGTATAGCACTCTGTAGACCAAGCTGGCCTCGAACTCAGAAATCTGCCTGCCACCACGCGCGCCTCTACTCTCTTCAGAGTCCAATCACAACCTCATAGCTGT
>NC_034592.1:19920029-19921217 GCF_900095145.1 Mus pahari | reverse complement strand
GTTCCCGTGGGTGCTGTGAGCGTCTGCAACACCGAGGAACTCAGGAGGGTGAGTTCTTACAGGAAACACTCAGGTTTTTTGTTGTTGTTGTTTTTTTTTTTTTTTTTTGGTTTTTCGAGACAGCTTGGCTGTCCTGGAACTCTGTAGACCAAGCTGGCCTCGAACTCAGAAATCTGCCTGCCACCACGCGCGCCTCTACTCTCTTCAGAGTCCAATCACAACCTCATAGCTGTCCCATCTCCCAGCCAGGCTACCAGCGAGACACAGATTCCCGCTTGTATGTCTTTCCCAGAGTTTCCCAACAGCCACCGAGTCACATTCACAAGCTGCGGTCTAAAGTGAGGTCAAAGGATGGAGAGGTTGACACATTCCACAAATTCCCATCCTAATTGTGCTGCCCACCAGGCTCCTTTTCATGCCTCGGTAATTATGATCCCTACCCTGAGGTGGTAAAAATCCCCTGTCACCTTCAGAGAGTTGGTCACACGCACAGCATGAAGCCATCTGCTAAGGAATGGAGATGGCTCAGGAACTGCTAAGGGGACTGTGTCCTTCCCATCAGAGTTGAACATGTCCTTCAAACACACCCTGCCTGCCTTTGCCCCTTCTCAGGCCAACGGCCGTCCTCTTAGATGTATTTATTTTAGTTTCATGTGCATAAGTGTGTACCTGCATGTGTGTTTGTGTGCCATGTGCTGGCAGTGCCCCTCAGAGGGCAGAAAGGGGCATCAGAACCACTGGAACTGGAGCTATGGACAGTTGTAAGCTGCCATGTGGGCTCTGGGAACCAAGAATGGCAAGTGCAGGCAACTGAGGAGTCACCTGTCTGGACCCCAGTGACCATGTTTTATTGACAGCCTGACCAACTTGTCTCAACTGTCAAAACCACTGTTGGCCTCTTCTTGAAGCACGTGCCTCCTGCTGGCGGTAGCAATGGCGGAGACAGCACTCAGCTTCAATCCCAGTGCTTAGGAGGCAGAGGCAGGTGGATCTCTCTGAGTTCAAGGACAGCCTGGTCTATAGAATGAGTTCAAGGACAGCCAGGGTTGCACAGAGAAACCCTGTCTTTAAAAAGCCAAAACAGACAAACAAACAGACAAACAGACAAACAACAACAACAAAACCACAACAACCATCACCACCACCAAAACTAAAAGGAGAGAAAGAGGGAGGGGAGAGGGGGGAGGG
>NC_034592.1:19890886-19919974 GCF_900095145.1 Mus pahari | reverse complement strand
GGGACAGGGGACAGGGGAGAGGGGAGAGGGGAGAGGTACTTCCTTAGGTCTGTGGGGCCCCAATGTCTCAGAGTCAGCTGGCACTTCACTGCCTTTGTCTGTTTTGATGGTTTGGGCTGCTTTATTTCTCTGTGAGTGTGGGTAAGTGTGTGAGGGTGTACAGTGTGCTTGTGCAAGTGTGCAGCTTACACCCAGGTTCCTCAGCACCACCTCCTTGCTGATGGAAATAAAGTCTTTCAGAGGACTGGGGCTCATTGAGCAGACAGCTAACTAGCCAGTGAGCCCCAGGGCGCTTCTGGGCTCCCCCTTATTAGCATGTGGATTGCTCTGCCCAGAGCCACACCTGGTTGCTGTTTTTATTACATTTATTACTATTATTATTACTATTTTTTTTTGTTTTTAAAGATTTATTTATTATATATAAGTACATTGTAGCTGTCCTCAGACACTCCAGAAGAGGGTGTCAGATCTTGTTACAGATGGTTGTGAGCCACCATGTGGTTGCTGGGAACTGAACTCAGGACCTCTGGAAGAGCAGTCAGTGCTCTTAACCGCTGAGCCACCTCTCCAGCCCTATTATTACTATTATTATTACTGAGTGAGCTCTGGCCACGGGATGCAGGTTCTCAGTGTGTGTGTAGCTTTACTAGCTGACCACTCTTCCCCGTGTTGTGTTTTAAATTTTATGACAGGGTCTTAGCCAGAGAGCAGTCGCACACACCTTTAACCCCAGCACTCAGGAGGCAGAGGCAGGTGAATCTCTGAGTTCAAGGCCAGCCTGGTCTCCAGAGTGAGTTCTAGGACAGCCAGGGCCACACAGAGAAACCCCATCTTAAACAAACAAACAAACAAACAAACAAAGGACAGGGTCTCACTCTGCAGTTCCGACTGACCTCACTGACCTCTCAGGCAGTCTCACAGAGATCCCACCTGCCATCTCTTGGTCCTGAGTGATGGCTTCAGAGGTGTGTGCCACCACTCCTGACCTGTGTTCTTGCTGTGTTATTTCACATGCATTTATTTTTCTCTGTATGAGTCTTTTATATGTATGTGTGTGTATGTATGTGTATATGTATGCATGTATGTATTTGCAAGTATGCATGTATGTGTATGTATGCATATATGTAGCTATTTTTATATGTATGTGTATGTATGTACATATGTATGTATGTGTGTGTGTATTTGTATGTATGTGCGCCATAACCATGCCCAGAGCTCTTAGAGATCAGAAGAGGGCATCAGATCCCCTGGAACTGGAGTTACAGATGATTATGAGGCACTGTGTGGATTCCTGGAATAGAACCTGGGTCCCCTGGGTCCTCTGAAAGAACAAGTGTTCTTAACCACTGAGCCATCTCCCAACCTCTGGTTTTCTCTTTCTAAGATTCATTTAGTGTGTGTGTGTGTGTGTGTGTGTGTGTGTGTGTGTGTGTGTGTACAGGTGCCTGCACTGGATCCCCTAGTGCTAGAGTTAAACACAATTGTGAGCTGCTACGTGATATGGACTCTGGGAACCCAACCCATGTCCTCCAAATGCTCTTGACCGCTGAGCCAGCTCTCCAGTGCTGGGTCGTTTTGTGAGACAGGATTCCCCACAGCCCAGGCTGTGAAACTGACTATGGATGTGGAGCGCATCTGGAATTCTTGATTCTCTTGCCTCAGTCTCCCAAGTGCACCCACACTTGGCTGCAGCTGTTTAGCTTTGTCTAAGTGTCTGCACTCCCAGAGGATAGAACATGGACAGACAGGTTTGCCGAGTCCCTGTCATTTGTCTGGCTGGGTGGGCCAGAACACAATCTGTAATTTTAAGGCTTATCTGAACTTGCTGTCAAATTTTCCTACTGTTCTGGGACTCAGCTTCCCTCTGGGGTCTGAGAAATGTCCTGTGGTCCTATCTGGGACAAAGGCAAGAAGGCAGGCCACAAACAGTAGAGCAGCATCCCAGGTCCCGGCTAAGAGGGACGGCCATTTCAGGGCTAGGACAGGGGGTGAGGTGGGGGGACCACAGGAAATGAGGGGATCAAGCCACAGGAAGATGCTGGTCTGTCCCCTTAGGTAGCTCATGGAAACGGCTGGTCCAAGGTTCGGGCCACGACTATCCACTCTAATTTGTGTTACTTAGCAATCTCTCTTATCTCCTAGACTCCAGTCTCCTCATCTGCAACATAGGGGTAACAGCCTAGACCAGTGCCAGTGCTGGTATACAGTAAGCGCCACATAAATGTCAGCTGGCATACCCATCACCCCACTTAGGCATCTGTGTTAAATCCAATTTACTCTGGAATGGGCACCCCACCTCAACTTGCAGAACTGTTGCCCCAATGCCTGGTCTAGAGGCAGAGGTAGACCCCAGAACTGGGCCCCCAGAGCTCTAAGTCTCCCGTGCCTAGCCACCAAAAGTCCCAGAGAGGATGCTGGGTTAGAGCAGACAGCCTGGGGTGGAAATCAGGGCCTGTTACTGAGAACAGCCAGACCTGCCTGAAGACCCCAGAGCACATAGAGCGGGCTTGTCCTCCAAGGTCCCAGCACTGGCCCACATGCGATACAGAGCAAGTCCTCTGTCCCTCTGTCTCTCTGGTTGAGGTGAGAGAATATCTTTTTTTTTTTTCGTTGTTTTTCTTTTCTTTTCTTTTTTTAAGTCTTTTTTTTTTTTTCTTTTACTGTTTAAGATCTATTTTATTGGCCAGGCAGTGGTGGCACATGCCTTTAATTCCAGAACTTGGGAGGCAGAGGCAGGCAGATTTCTGAGTTCGAGGCCAGCCTGGTCTACAGAGTGAGTTCTAGGACAGCCAGGGCTATACAGAGAAACCATGTCTCGAAAAACCAAAAAAGAAAAAGAAAGAAAGAAAGATTTATTTTATTATTCGTGTGTATGTGTGCATGCCTGCATGAGCTTATGTGCGCTACATGGATGTGTGTGTGGCTGTGGTGGCCAAGGGACATGGGATTCCTTGGAACTGGTGTTACAGGTGGTTGTAATGTGAATAAGTTGAATCTGGGTGTGGAGGGAGAATGTCCCAATAGTGGTCACAGGAGTGGCCATGTCCCCTTAGGTCCCAGGGAGCCACTGTCCCGACTAATGCAGTTCTTGGCTCATCCCCCTCTCCTTCAGGAATGTGGCCTCGAAACCATAGATTCAATCTCTGTTCTTTGCCACCAGCCCCTTCTGTACTGAATCCAAGATCCCCAGCCAGAGGTAAGGAGGTCAGGTCATTCTCCGCCCCAGCTGCAGGCAAATGACACGTACGGCCCGAGACACTGCTCAGCCGCAGGTGCCTAACCGCAGTCACCAGACTCATGCCACAAGCGCCAGGAGCTTCCAAATGACATAAGCCAAAATACAGGGATGGGTGCATGCGCCAAACTAGAACAAACGGGAGACCACTTAGATATTCAAGCAGGGACTCGCTGTTCAAATGGTGGCATGCAGATGCGACAGAATATTCCAGAACTGCAGACAAACAGTGACAGAGTCCAAATAATGCCATGAAAATAATATGGCACTTCAGAAGGGTCCACAAGATTCTCGAGAGCTCATCTGTAGGACCGGAATACCTTGTGAAGCCCTGGAGACGGCCTATAGATGCCAACGGAGCTAGGAGTGTTTGTCTGCAATACTGAAGAGTGAACATGGAATATTCTAGAAAAAAAAAACACTCTGCCATTGATATTCTAGCCATAATCAGAAGGAGTGTGAGTGTGTGAGTGTGTGTATGAGTGTGTGAATGTGTATGAGTATGTGAGTGTGTATGAGTGTGAGTGTGTGTGTGTGTGTATGTGTGTATGTGTCCATCCACCATAGCATGCAAAGGTCAGAGGACAACATAAGGCTTTCTCTTGCCATCACAGAGATTCTGGGGGATCAACATCAAGTTATTAGCCTTGGTGGCAGGTCTTTATTCGCTAAGCTGTTTTGTTGGCCCATGGACCTAAGATTTTAAAATTCATTTCCCCCATTTCTTTTTATCTCCCCCACACCATTCCCTTGATCCCCTGCCCCCCTCTTCTCTTGAGACAGGTCTTCATCTAGTCCAGTCTGGCCTTGAGCTTGACTTGAGCTCCACTTTCTCATCCTGCCTCTACCCCCTGAGTACTGATATGACAGGTGTGGCTGCCATGCCTCCCTCTGTCCCCCTAGCCTACTAAGTGCTTTGCCAAATAGCTGTACCCCAGAGCCCCTCATTCATCTGTTTTCTTTGGGGAACAAACACATGGTTAAGTTGTTCTTTAAGAATCTCCACATACCCTGCCGGGTGTGGTGGCTCACGCCTTTAATCCCAGCACTTGGGAGGCAGAGGCAGGCGGATTTCAGAGTTCGAGACCAGCCTGGTCTACAAAGTGAGTTCCAGGACAGCCAGGGCTACACAGAGAAACCCTGTCTCAAAAAACCAAAAGAAAAAAAAAAAAGAATCTCCACATACATGTTCTTTAAAGGAATTCCAGGGCCAGAGAGTTGACTCAGTGGTTAAGAGCACTTGTTGCTCTTCCAGAGAACCAGGGTTCGATTCCTGGCACCAACCTAGAGGCTCACAATTGTCTGTACCTCCCTGGACACACAGACACGCAGGTAAACTCATAAAACAAATCCACATCTTTGATTTCTCTAGAGTCTAGAGAAAATCACACAACGAGTAAGCCACACTGAGTGCATGACCACACTGGGTTCACAGCCACACTGAGTGCACAGCCTTCTAGAAGTTTCTGTGTGCAAATGGCATCGTTGCTGTTTTATTAGTAGAAACGGATGTGTAGGGTCCTTACGGTGTGATGTGTCATGACACATGACACATGTGTCATGATGATTGGATCCACTGTTTTTGTGGTAGCTGCTGGATAGCATTCTGTGACATGACTTCTTCAATGAGACCCCTGCTGACAGGCATTTGGGTAGAATCTGGTACCTGTGGGCCACATATCCTTGCAGCAGAGTGGACAGGTAACTTCTAGGACTGACTTTTCTTCCTTTCTTTTCTATTCTAGATAGACTCTTACTATGCAGCCCAGGCGGGCCTTGAACTCACCACATAATCTAAGCTGGCCCAGGACTTGAGTGGGCAGGACGGCCCCAGACCTCCAAGTGCTGAGATTACAGCTGTGTACCACCACACCCAGCTTAGGGCTGGCTTTGAAGTTGAGTTGTGAGGGTAAGGCGTTACACACAAGTCACAGATTTAGAAAAGGCTGCTGTGTTGTGCCCTGGGAGACCAGGCCTGTTTTATGTGCTTTCCATCCTGACCCCATGCACTGAAAAGCTAAATTCTGTGCCCTGACCAGTCAGGGCTACATAGTGAGACCTGGTTTCAAGAAAGAAAATAAATTATGTATGTATGTATGTATGTATGTACACACACATACATACATACATATTATATATAATATATATGTGTATATATATATATATATATATATATATATATATATATGCATCTGTAAATGTAAATGTGTGTAATTTTTGTTTTTGTTTTTGTTTTTTATGAGATAGGGTTTCTCTGTGTAGCCCTGGCTGTCCTGGAACTCACTCTGTAAACCAGGCTGGCCTCGAACTCAGAGATCCACCTGCCTCTGCCTCCCGAATGCTGGGATTCAAGGCGTGCGCCACCATGCCTGACATGTATGTTTTTTTTTTTTTTTTAATTCAGGACCTTCCATATAGCAGGTAAGAGCCCTACCATGGAGCTACACACCCAGCTAATCACAACCAGAGTTCATATTTCCTAATTATTTTAGCCATGTTAATTAGCATCATTTACACCCTTGCAGGCACCGCACCTCTCGGCTCTGTGGGGAGAGAGGCAATTGCTGTGCCACTGAACTCTGGTTTCCAAATAAGAACTGAGGGTTTGTGACCTGAAATCAGCTCTGAGGAAATATTTGTAGCCCTACAGTCGACTGACTGGTCTTTCCTCTGGACAGTTACCTAGGCACTGACGCCCCGCCTCCCATCCTACAAGGCAGGTCTCTCCAAGCCTGGGGGAAGAGGGCCTTGGAATCGGGTCCCAGCCTGGAGACAGACTCTTGGAGTATGTGGATTCAGAAGGTTAGAGCCTTCATTTTCACTTCTGGGAAATGGGGTGATTGGGGCAGCCATCTTGCAGGGTCACATGTGGTCAGAATAAGGGTTCTTGAGTCAAATCCCTGATAAGTCACTCAGAGCCTCTGAGACTCAATTTCCGGTTAACCCGAGATGACAGATTTCCCATCAATTGTGGACTTTGGGTGCCGGGATGGCCCCATCATTTCCCACACTCTTCCCTCCAGGTTGCCCACGCCAACCCTTGAACACGCCCCTGAATCTGCAGGTCGGCAGGCGGGGATCCTCAGGGAGGTGGCTGGGGACCAGGCCCCGCTGAGACCCTTCGTGAGTAGGACTGGGGTCCAGGGTCCACCGTCCCTCCTCAGATCACTTTCAATAGTCATCCTGGCTAAGAAGATCCACAGAGCCCCTAATGGAGCCTGTGCCCTTCTCAGAAAGGCAAATGGAGAAGGCCAGAGCGTGTGGCCTTGGTGGGTTCCGTGGGGTTCTGGGAGTGGGCGAAGCCCGGGGGTGCTGGGAGAACTTGAAGCTAGTAAAACAGAAACTCTTGGGACAAATGATCTCACCACAGTCTTCGCTGTGAGCATCCTCTGGCGCGAGGCCTCAAGGCTATCCCTCAACATCATACAAGAAAGCAAGGAGGTCAAAGTTGGACCCAGAGCCTAAATTTACTCCTGCATCCTCCTTCCTAAACTCCCTCAAATGGGAAACTCAAGGCTCAGAGATGGGAGGGAATATTCTCAGTGATGCACAACATTCTATCTAGCTGCTGGCCTTCCTGATTGCTGAACACAGCAGGAAGGATAACAGGAAGGTGCCAGCGCTAACGCAAATAGCTTATTCCACGTCTCCTGAGATGTTTAATGCTTAAGTTTGGCATCCTATGAAATCTTTTACTCCCACTGAACCAAAACAGTTGGTGTTCCCATTCCTGCCTCCTAATACATTGAGGGTGGCTTCATAAGCTAGGAGCTTGGAAAGTGGGAATAAGACCTGGAACACCCAGGGTCTAGCCTGGGCTTGTCCCCACCCAGGGGCGCTGGACACTTACTTGTGGGTACGAAGCTATAGATGACAAACAGCAGGGTAATGGGCAGAGTGAGCACGCCACGGTCCATGCTGTCCACCCGGGAGTCTGTGCGCTGGGCCTTATCCGGTATCCAGAGGCAGGGCTGCGGGTGGGCGCCGGGGCCTGCGTGGGTTCGCGCGGGGATCCGAAGGGAACAGGCGGCCGGAGCGACCACGTCCCTGCTCCAGCCTTCTGAGGTGGGGGCGGAGAAGTCAGGAGAAGTGGGCTCGAGACTCACAGCAGGGCAGGGGTCTCTAGCTGACTGGGTGGTGGGAAAGAGACACTGGGCTCTTTCGGGCAGCAGCCGTCGGCGGTCCTGGCCTGGGGACGGGACACAGATGAAGGCAGGGGTCTGACTGTCAGGGCAGGGAGCTCAGCTCATCCAGCCCGGCCCAGAGAGGCAGGAAATGCGCTTCCTTAGAGAAGGGGCCGGGCCAGGCTGCCTGCCAGGCGAGTAGAGGAAGTGCCACAGGCTTTGTCGCTGGGTGGGGGGGCCTGGGATGGGGAGGTAGGGTGATGGGAGGGCCCAGGCGGCAGACCTCCCCCATGCACCCCACCCTCCACCTACCCTTGCCAAGGCTGGCTGGTGAGGGCACATCTGGCAGCCTTATAGGCGACAAGGTCTGGTTGAAGTCCCTGTAGCTCGGGTTCCATTCTACAGATGAGAAAACAAACTGAGACAGCCTTCTGGGGAAGATGGAACTTGGGACTCCAGCTGGTCCCCGCCAGCATCAACACAGACTTTCAAAAGCATCGCCCTTGGTTGCACCTTTTGTGTGACAGACTTGGAAACTGAGGCCCACCATGAAGAAGACTCATTCCCAGGTTAACAGAGTAGAACAGCTGAGACTGTTCCCACGGAGATGGTCAGGGCCCACACAGTCCCAAAGGAGAGGGAAACACAGCTGACTTTGGTGGCATACACCTATAATTCTTGCCCCCTGCAGGCCAGGGCAGAAGGGCTAAATGACTTGCGGGTCAGCCTGGGACACCTGAGGACCAGGTGCTAGCCTGTTACAACACTGAGCCCTGGGCCAGGCCTGCAGGAGCCGCCTCCCAATCCAGCTCCCTCCCTCAGCTAAAGCAACAATCCCAGAGAGACCCCTGCTCGTTCTGCAAACAATGAACACATACTGTGTCCCCACTGTGCTGCTGCATTTAGGGTCGAGCCCAGGGAAGCTTGAAGAAGAAACCTGAGCTGCCTGGAGAGGTGTCTGGGGGAGTCCAGATGCAACAAGCAAAGGACCAAGCATAGGCTAAAGCCCTTAAGTGGTGTTTGCATCCTCCTGGGGCAATTGTAAGGATGTGGGGAGATGCCAATTGTAAGATGCCCATCTCCGCCCACCCCAGCATAAGGACTTTATCCCTGGGGCAGGGAGACTCATCTCTCCTGAGAAGGCTGAGAAGCAGAACCTCTGGAAGGGGACATCGACCTGGGGTTTCAGGCCTGGCTTCTCGGTGCCCTCCAGTCTTTGTGCCTCAGTGACCAGGCAGGCCAGCAGTTTGTCTCTGCAGGGGGGCTGGCATGAGGCAGGGAGGGTGGGTGTGGTTCCTAAACGCAGCCTGGAGGAAGGTCAGCTTGCTCTCACCCAGGCAAGCGCGGGAGATGGCACCTCACCAGGCCTCTTGGGGGTGGCAGGCTCTGCCCTTTTCCTTCAGCCATGGAGATAGCAGGTAGATACCAGGACTCTGGGGTGGTGGTAGCGTGGCTTCGAGCTTCTCCCTACGTGCCCTAACAGAATCTGTTTTGGGGTTTGGGGAGCAGTCAGCCCTGGGACTAAGCGCCACCCCAGGGCCCACCCTGGGCGTTCACCTTATCAGTCTCGAGTCACCATTGACAAGAGGCCTGCGCCTTAGGCTTTGTTTTACACAGGCGGAGGGAGGCCAGCTTCACAGGGAGCACCCAGAGTGGACACCTCAGGGTCTGACCTCAACCCGGGCTCCATGCCGGCCACTCCACCTGAGCTGAGTGGACAGAAGAGGCAGCTGGTACAAAGACTGAGAACCTCAGGGTGAGATGACAGGCAGGGGATCCTCTGGGACCCCAGGACAAAGTCCTTGTGTTCCAGGCCCTTCTAGCTGGGTTCTGCCTCTCCAGATGTCTTAACCTTTCCAACCTCTGTGTCCCAGGGTGATCTAAGTACTTCCTAAGTCCATGTCTTAGCCTACCAGCCTTTTTTGCTTTTGTTTTTGTTTTTGTTTCTGTTTTTTTTTTGTTTGTTTTTTTTTTTTTTTTTTTTTTTTTTTTTGAAACAAGGTCTCACTGTGTAGCCTTGGCTGGCTTAGAACTAGTTACGTAGACCACACTTGGCCTCAGACTCACAGAGATCCCCCTGCCTCTGCCTCCTAAGTGCTGGGATTAAAGGTGTGCACCACCGTGCCGGCTTCCCAAGGACCCTTTTAAAGATCTTCCTAAACCAACCCTATGCAGCACAAGCCGTTGCCGTTCAGAGCGTAAAGGAGACCTAATGCACTCTCCAGAAAACACGGGAGCTCCAGGCTGATAAGAGCAGGAACCGTGGAGTGGCAGCTAATGGGACTCCTACAATCCCCGCTCCTCACCGGCAGACGCAGGAGGATAACCACAAGGCTAAGGCCAACCCGATCTACACAACAAGGTCTAGGTCTGCTCGGGGCTGTATAGAAAGACCCTGTCTCAAAACAGCCAAAAGGAAAAGAAACAGGGGCCAACAAGATAGTCCGGGGAGGAAAAGTGCTTGCATTTGACCCTGGGGCCTATGTGGGGAAAGAAGAGATCTGAGTGCCCCCAGACTGTTCTCTGAATGCCACATGTGTGCCATGGCACATGGGTGTCACATACATACACATACAAAGACACATGAAGTAAAGACATAGAATGTAGCTTAAAATTTTTAAAAAGATAAGAATAGGGGGTGGGGAAGCCTTACCAGTAGGCTTTAAGGGGACCTGAGCAGGGACCCTCTAAGGGAATGAAGGGTCTGGGACCACCAGCCTGGAAGTTTTGAGCAGAGAGGATGTCCCTGCCAATTGGCAGTCTGGGTGATGTCTCAATGCCCGGTGTATTTCACTAAATGTCCCAGGAGGGCAGGGGCCTTGATGGCCTCTCCTGCTTTGTCCCTTCAGAGCCAAGGGAATGTGTTTCTTGGGATATTTTTCTTTTTCTATAAGGGTTGAGAAGGCTTTCAGTGTGTAATCCTCCTGCCTCAGACTCCTAAGTGCCGAGATTTCAGATGTGCACAGCTATGCCCAGCAAGATAAATATCTCGAAAGCATGAGGTGCCCCGGAAGCCAAGGTGGAACTGAGGGTTGTGGGAATTGGGAAACTGAGGCACAGAGGAGGATTTCTTGTTTCTTATCCACAGTAAATAAAAACCAGTTCTGTGCTGGTTCCTCTGTCCCCAGAAGCTCATTGACCCTAGCATCTTGCAACAAGGGGCAAATCCGTTTGCTTCCAGCACGGTCTCTCCAGCCAGGGATCCATCTGCTTTCCCACTCCCTGCTCCTGAGGGACAGTCGAGGTCAAGAGAGAAGGATACATCCCTTGGCTTTGTCCCCAAAAGACTGACCCTGCATTGGTGGTCTCCCCTTCCTAAGAACCATAATCCAGCCAGGGTCTATCCTATACTGCCCGGGACCTAGGCCCTTCCCTTTACCGGTCAGGCCAAGCAGTCATCTGCATAGGATGATAGCTCCATGCACCCTGACCGACCACACCTGTGTGAATACACCCCTCACCACGGTCTGTCAAAGCAGCCCCTTGGGAGCCTGCCATCTGTTTCCTGCGGAGGCCCTAATCCCAGTGTAGATGTTCTCCCGTGGATCCTGTGCACACTCCAAGAGAGATATGGCCCCTGGCCAGGCCTGTGTCTGGCCCGCTCAGTGGGCTCCATCCTCCTCCTGGTGGGGCCTGGAAGGCCTTAGCAGCAGCAGAAAAGGATGAAGCACGTCTACCTTGGCCCCTGGCCACTGAAGGAATGTCAGGCAGCCCCTAAGGACCCCAAGGCGGCAGGGAGTCTCCAGTACAGGCCTGCAGCCAGGGGCCGTTAGTAATAGCAAGGCTAGGTCTGTTCAGGAATGGGGAGGGGAGTGCTAGGCCAGGAGTCTGGGTATCTGACTCTACCCTGTGCTAGCCAGGGAGCCTAAGGCAAGGCCTTTCGACTTTCTGGAGCCTTGGTGTCTTTACCTGCACAATGGGAAGGCAGCCAGCTAGCCCAAGCTAGCCCACGGTGGGACTCAACATCCAGTGCTGCTTCACAGACCATCCTCATTTCACGGTGAGAGCAAGGCCCAGATGTGCAAGGCTGCTGGGCTGGAGAGAGGCAGAGGAGGGGCAGGGTTGGATCCGGCGGTGTTTTCTTGTTTCTAGAACCTTCTGTCCTAGTCTCCTCCCTACATTCCATGTCATCTGATTTGTCCTTGGTCGCTCGTGACCCCCTCCCTCACCTTTGTGCCTTTCCTTTGCTGTTCACTCTTAACCTCCAAATCAGGTTTTCTCTGACCCCAGTGACCCATGACATCACGTCATAGCTAAGGGACAAGTCACCTAGGGGACTTGGGTTCAGGTAAGGAGGACACAGGGACAGACCTCTGTGAACTTGTTGGTGCTCTGACCACAAACCCCTGGACTTTGGTGCCCACCAACGGGTCCTGACTGGGAAACACGGTGGCAGCTTCTTCCTAGACTGAGGGTGAGGGCCAAGTCTCTTGTAGGAACTAGTTACAGGGACAGAGCCTCAGCTGGGTGGCACAGGCCTCCGTCATCTAGCACTGAGACACAGAGGTGGTCCTCCATGAATTCAGGGTCAGCCTAGTCCCAAAAAGCCAAGCCAGAGGTGGAGAGATAGTTCGGCAGCTAAGAGCCCTTGCTACTCCTGCAGGGGCCCTGGTTTGCTTCCCAGTGGCTCACAGATACCTGTAACTCCAGATCTAGGGATCTGACATCCTTTTCTGGCTCCCCTGGGCACCAGACACACACAGGCAAAAACATTATACAAAATAAAACGATTTTTATAATCCTAGCACTTGGGAGGCAGAGACATATGGATCTCTATGAGTTGGAAGCCACCTTGGAAGACAGAGTTCTGGGGCAGCCAGGGCTACATAGAGAAACTGTCTCAACACCCCCAACCCTCAGCCCCACCCCACCCTCCAAAAGGAAGAAGAGATAAGAAAGAAAGGAAAGGAAAAGAAACAAACATAGCCATTGACCTAAGGAAGCTCCTGTTCTTGATGGGAAAGGACAGCATATCAGCTAGTGGCCCAAAGGCCCGTTGTTTATGGGAGAGAGGTATTTTATTTTAATGTGTAAGGGTGTTTTGCCTGTGTGTATATCTGTGCACTGCAAATGCCTGGTGCCTTCGGAGACCAGAAGAGGGCATAGGATCCCCTGGAACTAGAGTGACAGATGGCTTTAAGCTGCCATGTAGGTGATGGGTCCTTTGGATGAGCAGTCACTGTTTTTAAAGGCTGAGCCTGGGCCGGGTGTAGTGGTGCACGCCTTTAATCCCAGCACTTGGGAGGCAGAGGCAGGCGGATTTCTGAGTTCAAGGCCAGCCTGGTCTACAGAGTGAGTTCCAGGACAGCCAGGGCTACACAGAGAAACCCTGTCTCGAAAAAAAAAAAAAAAAAAAAAAAAAAAAGGCTGAGCCATCAGAAGAGGCCATTGTTAAAGGGGCAGTCAGGGGCCAGAGAGATGACTCAGTGGTTAAGAGCGCTGGCTGCCCTTCCTAAGGTCATGAGTTCAAATCCCAGCAACCACATGGTGGCTCACAAACTTTTGTAACTCCAGTTCCAGGGGCATCTGATGTGTCTTGTCACCTCCTTGGGCACTGTACACATGTGATACATATACGTACACATAGGTCCACACACATACACATAAAATTAAATGTTAAAAGGGATAGCCAGAGGGAGACTTGCTTTCTGAGAGGAGACTCAAGAGGGGAGGAAAACTGGAGTTCCCTAGACACAAAGGGATGTGCAGAGGCCCTGAAGTAAGTAAGCATGGTCAAGACACACTGGAGCCAGTGTCACTGGAGTGGCATGAGCAGCTGCTTGAGAAGTCTTGGTTGTAGGGCAGAGTAAGGCTACCACTGGCCTAGAGTGGAGACAGGGCTATGTCAAAGGAAGAAGGGAGCAGAATGTGATGACATGACCTTGATATCCCAGAGGGGACAGTGCAGAGGGCTGGATGAGGCTTGCTAGGGCTTGGATGGAGTGACAGCCCAAGGGTTGGACAGTGACAAGAGTGACAGAACGGACAGATTGGAACCCTGTGGTGGGTGCAGGCAGTCAGAGGCATCCCGGAGCCCTGAGCTGTGAGAGTCCTGTGGGGAGGGTGGAGGGACCATTGTCCACCAGGCATGGAAAGCTGGTGGACATATTTTTAAATTGTGTGTGTGTGTGTGTGTGTGTGTGTGTGTGTCTGCATGTAATAACCAAGGAGACCAGGAGCATCGGGTCTCCTGGAGCTGGGGTTACGAATGGTTGTGAGCTGCCTGGTGTGGGTGGTGGGAATAGCAGCCATGCTAGACACACCAGAGGGACATGATAGGCCTTGTTACCTGCTTGCACAGTGCCATGTCTCTTAAGTGACAGACTGAAGCCCCAGAATGTGGGTGCAGAGGCATGTGAGCCTAAGGGCAGCCTCCCAGAGAGGGGACAATGTCCCCAAAATGCAGCTGGTGCCATGGGTCAGGCTCCCCTGCATTAGAACAGACTCCTTCAGAGTGACCTTCTGTTTCCAATGGCAGGAGCCATGTTCCTGTGGCAACCTGTACCCCAAGATCCGATTACAGTGCGTCTGTAATCCCAGCACTCAGGAGAATTTTGAGTTCCAAGCCAGCATGCAATACACAGGGAGAACCAGTCTCAGAGCAAAATCAAGAGTGGGCAGTGGTGGAAAAGCCCACTCGTGTGGCAGAGGCAAGTGGATCTCTGTAACTCCAAGGGCAGCCTGGGCTACAGAGCAAGTTCCGGAACAACCAGAGCTGCACTACAGAGGAGCCCCATCTTGGAAAAACAAACAAAAAAGAAGAAAAAAAAGAAGAAGAAGAAAGTAGATTCTTCCTTCTTAACTCTAAGCAGTTTGAATAAATATACATTTTTTCATATGTACATTAATAACTCAACTAGAACCATCCAGGATTTGGGGGCTCCTAGGCAGGGCTCCAGGGACTAAGAGAAACTAAGACCTAAGAGATAGATGACTTTGACTTGGGGGTAGCGGGGAGGCAGGGAAAAGTGTTACTGCTCTGCAATCTAGGGGAAGCTTTACAACCTCCCTGGGCCCACTTCCCCAGCAAGGAAGCCCAGTGTCCACATTCTGCACATGTTCAGAGGGCTCCTGGCCCCCAGCCCTCCAAACACCCCCACCGTGGAGCCGCCAGGCCTTCCTGTTTACTCCAGGCCCCTCTCGGGTCTGGGAGGCGACAGCCTTGGCCTCCTCTGCTCCCCACTTCCTTCCTCTCCCACTTCAGTGCCTCCGGTCCAGGCACTCAGGGGGCCCTGAGGCCAAGACATGGGGGTGCAGTCCAGGGGAGGCATCTGAGGCCACCCCCCCCCACTCCATGCCTGCCTGTAGCATGCTTTCTCCAAGACTCTCTGGGCATAGGAGCATCAATCTTACAAGCTACAGAGAACATATCCCCCCCCCCCCCCCCCCGCAACCAACAGCTGCCTGGAATGTCCCTAGAGACCAGAAGACAATGACAGCATCGGTGACCTGCTGATGCCCACCACACCCACATTATTCTAGCAGTGACGCCAGAGAAGACCCTGCTCCGCACCAGCAGGCTGCTGCCTTCCTCTGACCTCGGCTTCTCCCACTGAAGAGCAGAGTGGGTTTTCCTGAGCTGACGGCAGTGTGACCTGGTGGCCAGCTGCCTGGAAGCCATCGCTGCACCTAACCTGCTTTTTTAGTTTTGTTTTTGTTTTTGTTTTTGAGACAAGACTTCATGTAGCCCAGGCTAGCTTCAAGCCTCAAACTTCCTATAGGTGCCTAGGACCTTAAACTTCTGACCCTCCTGCCTCTGAACTCAAATGCTACAACGACTGGCATGTGCCACCATGTCTAGTTTACACAGCTCTGGAGATCAAACTCAGAACTTTCTGTGTGCTACACAAACATTTGACCCACTGAGCTGTAGCCCCAGCCCTGATTTAAAAAACAAAAACAAAAACAAAAAACAAAAAAAATGTATACTATTTTTATCTATGTGTGTTCATGTACATGAATGTGGGTACTCTTGAAATCCAGTAGGGTTTGGGGTCCCCTGGAGGTGGAGTTAGAGGCAATTGTGAGCCCTCATCCCCTCATTCCCACATGGGTCCCTGAAACAGAACTCAGGCCCTCTGGAAGAGCAGCAGGTTCTCTTAGCCACTGAGCCATCTCTCCAGGCACTAGGTCTGGTGCTCCTTCTTGTACCCCTGGCTGATCTTGCATTCATGACACCCTCCTGTCTCAGCCTCCCAAGGGCTGGGTTTACAAGTGTACAGCGCAATGCCTAGCCAGCCCGCTTTCCCCCAAGCTCCTTCAGGATTCTCATATGCTGGAAAAACTGCAGGTCAGACCTTGCCTAGCTGTAAACCCTCCCACAGGCCCCACCTACAAGGACTCCTTGTTCTTAAGGCTCAATCTTGGGCGCTTTCATCCTTCCCAGTTAGTTGTGGGCATGCAGGAACTGCGGTGCAGAAGGAAGCTTTGACTCCAGGAGAAGCCAGAGGAGGACTTGGGAGGAGGAACTTCATCAGGATAGTTGTCCTATTATAGGACCAAGCAAGATGAGAGGCAGAGCAGTCCTCAATGCAGAGAGGGCTGGCCCCAGCCGGCCGGAACTCAGGGGCAGCGTGTCTGCAGTGTGAGCGTGAGGTCCCGCAAGGTCAAATGCAGAGTGTGGTCCTGCATCACCCCCCTGGCTTCAGTGAACCAGCCTTGAGGAAATTTGGGGAGAAAAGGGAAACCACACAAGGACGGTGTACTGGCTGGGATGGTGTACAGTGAGAATCCTGCTATGGTCACAATGGCTATGAGCATTCCAGAAAATGTCCTGACTCCTCCAAGTCACTTCAAGTCATCTTTTAGGATTGAAGTGTCTTTGGTGGCTCAACTCCTGTAGGTGTGTGTGTGTGTGTGTGTGTGTGTGTGTGTGTGTGTGTGTTGGCACCTGCCTGGAATTTCAGAGCGTGGGAAGAAGAGGAAGTTGGAGCTGGAAGCTCAAGACCTGCCTTGACAACACAGCAAGCCTCATCTCAAATGAGCGGCCTGTGGGCAGGGGATGGTGGCACAGATCTTTAACCCCAGGATTCCAGAGGCAAACACGGGAGGATCTCTTGTGATTTTGAGGCCAGTCTGTTCTACATAGCAAGTTCTGGGCCGGCCAGGTCTACATAACACAAGACTTTGTCTCAAAACAAACAAAAAAAGGATTTCCCCCGCCTTGATATCTATATGGAGATGAATTTCTACTCCTTACAGTGTAATGACACGTATACTATCTATACTGTCTTATGGATTGCCTGTCATCGAGAGGCCATGTAGAATATACTGGAAGGGTGTGTGCAGGTTCTAGTTTGGTTTTGTTTTTGTTTTTTTGTTCTTGTTTCTGTTTCTTTCTTTTTTTTCTTTTGTCTTTTTGGTTTTTTGAGACAGGGTTTCTCTGTGTAGCCCTGGCTGTCCTGGAACTCACTCTGTAGACCAGGATGGCCTCAAACTCAGAAATCTGCCTGCCTCTGCCTCCCAAGTGCTGGGATTAAAGGCGTGTGCCACCACTCCCAGCTTTTTCTTTCTTTCTTTCTAACAGGGAGTAGAGTTTGAGAGTGACTTTCGCTCTGTTGTCTAGCAGCTTAGAGATCCAGGTTTACCTGGCTGGTTTGAATTTTCCACGATCCTCCTATTTCTGCATCCTAAGTGCTGGGGTTACTTTGACTGTCCTAGAACTGGACATGTAAGAAGGAGGCCAGCTGGCCTGCCTTTCTTTCCTTTCACATCAGTTCTTACATTATGACCCAAGCTGGCCTCTACTGACCTGTAAGATCCTCCTGCCTTACCATAGAGGTATAAGCTACCAGACCAGCAATTAATCTCTCTCTCTCATCGAGGGTAACTTTGAACTCCTGGTCCTCCTGTCTCTACATCCCTGTGCAGGCCCGAGCGCCTGCAGTTTTCTCCTGCAGCATTCCGTAAGGGATTTAGGTTTACTGAGCTCTGGGTATGTTTGGGGGTCCTGGAATGAGGTCCCCTCAGATACTAATGGACTGTGTGATCTGATACTGTAGAATTTTCTGGTTTGATCAGCTAGGTCTTCATAAACTGGAGCCCACTTGAATTATTGAGCTGTAATGAACACATTAAGATAATGGGGGGTTTTCAGGCCTTTTCTCCAGCTTTCCCCTCTCCTGTGCATCCGCCGTTCGCTCCTATGCCGGCCTTAAGAGATCCATGCTCAGCATGGCTGTGAGTGGGGGTCTGTGCAAGGGCATATGCCCGTCCATGCATGTGTGCACATGTGCACGTGTGCTCGTGCGTGTCTGTGTGTGTATGCACATGCACACAGCATTGGAGGGGAGCTGTCACAGAGTGGTGCGGGGTTCCAGAGCCTTCTGCTTTCCTGAAGTCACCATGGGGGACAGAGGCATAGGTGTAGAGAATTCATCCAAACCTGGTCAGGCAGGAGGCTGTGCCTGCTGATGCCTGCCCTCTTCCTCTGAACCTCCCTTTGTTTCAATACACTCACTTCTTATAACTGAAATACATTTATTTATTTTAAAGGACAGCTTAAATAGGCAATGCAGAAGGAAAGGTGGCCCCACTGGTAGTAAACAGAAAGGAGTGAACACCGTCACCCCCAGGGGCAGGTGTCCCCAGACAGCCATGGCTGCTGGCTTAAGGGCTATCTGGGCTCACAGGGGAAGTCACTAGGGATGGAGACGCCCAGGGCCCAAGGACAAGTGAGTACCAACAGAGGCTTCCTGTGTAATGAGGCCAAAGAATAAAGAGCAGAAGAGAGATGCTGGCTCTTCTGGGCGTCCCTGGGTGTCCTCTCCTGGTCCCAGGCCTGGTCCTTGATCCCACATCCTTGTCTATGGTAGCTCACACTCCTTAATCTGCACGTTCTTGTCTTAACGCCGAGGATAAGGGTCGGGACATAGCATGACAGAACAAGCTTTAAAACCAGCCAAAGGATGGCAAGGCCTGGCAGGGCCATCCCAGGGGAACCTTCCTCAGGAAGACCACCCCTGACCTCAGCTTCCCACCTAGCTGTATGCCCATTGCACAGCTCCTTGACACCCAGTGGCCACAACATGGCCCCAGCTGGTGAGCCCATGGCAGACCCCAATCAGGCACAGAAAACCTGCCCAGCCCAGGATGCAGCTCACTCTGTGTGTAGTGTGCTGGCCTCCTATACAGGGCCATGGGCCCAAAACCAGGGGTGGTGGAGGTCCACACACACACACACACACCTGTAATCTCAGCACACAGGAAGACAAGTGGAGGCAGGAGGATCAAGGTTGTCCTTAGTTAAATAACAGCTTTGAGGCCAGCTTAAGTCACACGAGATGCTGTCTTTGAAAAAGAAAGAAAGAAAGAAAGAAAGAAAGAAAGAAAGAAAGAAAGAAAGAAAGAAAGAAAGAAAGAAAAAAGAAAACTCACTCCAGAGAGATAATGGCTTGCTTAGTGCCAAAGCCGCACAACAAGGCTATGAGAAACAGGATAAATGCCAGACCCCCAAAGCAGCCTGCCAACCCAGGGACCCCTAGGCTTGACACGGCCTAAGGAAGAGCCTAGGATCCCAGCAGAGCCAGAGGGAGACAAGATAGCTGGGTTGAGGCACAGGGAAGAATGGGCCGGCGGCGCTGGGGCCTCCGGCTGTGGCAGCATGAGTCACCTCGACTGGAAGCGAAGCAAAGGAAAGGAACAATCCTAACGCTCCTTGGCAATTTCTTTAGTGTCCATGGGACAGGATAACATGGCTTCCTGTGTCTGTGCACAGCCCGGCAGGGTGGAGGTGCTGGGCTTGAGCCAGGCTGCCTGGGGTCAGGGGGCAAGGGTGGGGCGGGCTGGGAGCTGGCCAAGGGCTCCAGTTACTTCAGGGAGTCGAGATAGGTGCAGACCTCAGAGAAGACAGTGTCCACCGTGCCTTCGGCATTGACCTGTGGAGAGACGGACGATGAGGGCAGAGATGCACGCCATGGCAGGATCCACAAAGCCCCACTCAGCGAATTGAGGCGGAGGGAGAGGGATGGCCTAAGATCCCACCATGAGCTGCAGCTAGAAAAAAAAGAGGCCCTCCCCACCTTGCGCACAATGCCACGCTTGTCATAGAAGGAGATGACAGGCTCTGTGGCGTTGTAATAAGTCTCCAGCCGCTTCTTGATGGTCTCCTCGTTGTCATCCACGCGGCCACTGGTCTCCCCTCGCTTCAGGAGCCGCTTGGTCATGGTCTCGGCACCCGCGTCCACATACAGCAGCAGTGTGGGCTGTCCAATCTGTGTAGGGTGAACATCGGATCATTGGGACTCCACCCCTGCCTCCATCTCTCAAGCCCTACATGAGACCCACCCAGAATACGCCTTCCTAAAGTAACTCCTCTGTCACTTGGGTCAAACCTCTTCCACGGGCTCCTAGAACCTTCAAGAGAAAGCCCAAAATCCTTACCAGATCTAGAGCATCTATGTGTCATGCCCTTGGCTCCCCCCAACCCCAGCTGCTCTCCTGATCCCCACCCCCACCCCTCCTTCCTTCCTTCCGCCATATTGACCTATGCTTGTATCTGTCTGCATCCCACGCCAGGCCAGCACAGGTCTCCTGTTACCCTTTCCCACAACTGAGACTGTGGGAGCCTCAGCTAGACCCCACTCTTTCCAGATGGTCTTAGATGTGACCTCCACTATTCCTGGTCCCCTAGTCTCCCCTTGACAACCTCTAGGTATTTACTTAGCGACCTCCCCTTCCCTCCGCCAGGATGGGAGCTGAGGGCTGAGTAAGACTTGTCTGAAAGGAATCAGAGGGACAAGGTGAGGACTGTGCAGACATCTAAATGACTGTCACTGTCATAAGCCACTCATCACAAAGATGGCTTGGAGAGGTATAAAGGACTAGGGCCTGGGCGTTCCAGACCTCAGTTTGGCCACCAGGGCCCCTGCACAATAGCCCTACCCAGGTTGGGCCTTGCATTGAAGCAGGCAATGGCTTCCTTTCCCTTTTCTGGCTGCACAACCCTTCAGAGCAGGAGTCACCAATAGATCCCTAAGCCTGATCTAGGCTGGGCTAGTGAGGGCAGGCAGGGGAACTCTGGGTCTTCCTAGCCTTGGGCCCTCGGTCCTTTAGTCCCCAGCCGAGTCAGCCCTAGCCTCTACGCAGCTAACATCACATCAGCTTGTCACTCACAGCTCCTCTCCTGCCTCTGTCCGACCGTGTAACCTAGGGCAGGCGACTGGGCCCTCTGAGTCTAGCGTCTGTCTCCTGGGTGGTTGCAGATTCAGTGTGACAGCATCTGCTGACCGTAGACGGTTTACCAATTTAGAGCGGCAAAGGCCAGACCAAGACTGCTGCCACCAGTCCATCGGCCATCAGCTGCTAAGGTCCTCTGAGTCCCCAGAGCCAAACACAGCCGACTCTGGAACCATACTTTGTGTGGAGGTAGTGAGGCTTTGTCTCTGAGCAATGCATCCCTGGCTGGAGCCTCAGTTGCTCAGTATGGAAATGGGCATTTAGTCTGAGGAGTGGGCCCTGGATACTGCCCAACCCAAGGAAGCTCTGGGGATTTGAGTCAGTAGGACAAGTCACTTCCAGGCCAGCCTCTTCTCCCTCTGTCAGTGCAGTTCTGGCTCCCCCTAGTGTCAAGATCTGAGAACTTCAGCTACTTGGACTCAGAGGCTGCCTCCAAGCCCTGAGGGGGGGGGGGGAGACTCCCTAATAGCACAGGACCCGGGGGCACTTTGGTTTACTAGATGTGGTCCTGAGGGATGCAAGTGAGTTCATGCAGCTGGGGAGATGGGGGGGGGGAGGAACCAAGATGTGCCTCAGGGTTGCGCCGAAAGGAAGCTAGACCAACTCCCATTTTACAGATTGGCATGCTGAGGCTCAGAGCAAGACAAACATTTCCTTGAGGTCTTTCATTCACTTAGAGGTTGTGACATGCCATCTCTCCTATTCCGACTGAGCTGCACAGAGGTGGGCAGGAGTGAGGCTGGAGGTAATCTGCTCCAGCCCACCAGGGTGGCAGTCCGCCCTTCACCCTACAACAACCAGTACCCCTTTCTCCTCAGCACCTACAGTGCCACCGTGCCCTGTGTGGCCTTCTATGGTGTATATGAGTGCGCTTATGTATGTGCCAGCATGTGGGTCCACAGGCATGCACCCCTGCAGTGTGAGCTTCATCCAGGTGCACACACATGTGCACGTGTGTATGTGTGCATCCTACATTGCTTATTGTGTAGGTGTGGATCATAGGTGCAAATGTCTGCCTGTGCACGTGTGGGGTAACACAAGTCCCACAGGATAAAGTCTCTCAAATCCCCCCGCCTTTCTTTGAGGTGGTTATGGTAGGTCCCCTGCGGCCTTCCCACCTGTACACTGTAGATTCCGACTCCATCGCCCCTCCCTCTTGGCCGATGGCCAAGTCAAGAGTCTTACCTTCTGTTCAAACTCTTCTCCCTGTTTCACCTCCCTCGGGTAGCCATCGATCAGGAAGCCGTTGGAAGAGTCCACTTTGGCTAACATAGCATCTCGGAGCATGTCCAGCACCGTGTCCTGTTATCCAGCATAGGGGACCCTTGAGCCTTCTCTCTCCGGGGGCCCCTCGGGAGCATGGCCTGTGCTGGCCCGCCCAAGTTTGCTCTTTTTCCTGGAGTGTGTGAGTCCCAGCAGCCCCTCTCCCCAGGCTTGGGCTTCAGTGAACCCCTTCCCGGCCCGGAAATGTCCTGGGCCTGGGCACAAAGCTTCTACAGGCCTCCACTGTCCCTATCCTCACCGAGGGAGGGGACAGACTGAGATACAATGGGCTTGTGACTCTAAGCATGGCATAAAATGAAGGGGTAAAGTACGGTAAAGAAGGGGCTCAGAGGTGGCATTTGCCATCAAGCCTTATAACCAGAGTTCCACTGCCAGTATACACACAGTGGAAGGAGAGAACCAATCCCTTCATGTTGTCCTCCGATAGCCATGTTGATCCCACAGAATGTGCATGTCCATCCCAACAGACGAATAAGTAAAGTAACTGAAGGGGCCACCCCAGTATAAAGAAAGCTAGGGGGTCTGAGCTCAAGGCTGGGGAGTCAGGAAGATCTGAGTGCCGACGGGGAAGATCATTCCAGCCATAAAGGAGTGTGGTTGAGACAGACTGTCCAGGACACTAGGGGGTGGAGAATGGGAGGCAGGGCTTCGTCCTACAGGGTCTTAGTAATCTCTGGAAACAACTTTTGGCCAAGGGCGGTGGGGGACCACAGCAGGTTTCAGAGCGAGAGAAAGCCATCCATAGTCACCCTTGGCAGGGTGTCACAGGCTTTCCCCAACAGGCCCAGTCACTCACCAGTGGCACTAGCTCTCCCTTCTCCATGATAGCCGACAGCTTCTTGCCCCTCTCCGATCCAGAGCTGACTTCTGCCCGAAGCAGGTCCCCAGTAGAGAGGTGGGTGTAGCCATATTTCTGTACAATCTTCTCGCACTGGGTGCCCTTTCCCGAGCCAGGCCCGCCTGCAAGCACCCATGCATTCAGAAACCTCTCCCCCCCCAAAACAACACAGCCCCAGGCGGACACCACCACGGCCCTCAATGAGAGAAGAAGCCTCACAAGCCTTTAATCCCTGCGCTTGGGAGGCAGAGTTCTGTCAGTCTGAGGCCAGCCTGGTCTACACAGTGAGTTTCAGGACAGCCAGGACTATGTAGAAAAACCCTGTCTCAAAAAACAAAAACAAGGGCTGGAGAGATGGCTCAGTGGGTAAGAGCACTGACTGCTCTTCTGAAGGTCCTGAGTTCAAACCCCAGCAACCACATGGTGGCTCACAACCATCTGTAACGAGACCTGATGCCCTCTTCTGGTGNGTCTGAAGACAGCTACATATAAATAAATAAATCTTAAAAAAATGTTTAAAAACAAAAACAACAACAACAACAAAAAACCCCACCACCAACAACAAAACAAAGCAAAACCAACCCCCCAAAATCCTGCAGTGCCTGCTCAGACCTCGGACCCTCCCTGCTCACCCTCCAGGCGGCCTGCCTGCCTACAACTTACCCACCACAAAGATGATCTTGGCCTTTTTCAGCTTCTCTGCGGAGAGAACGGGGAGCAGGAATCAGTCACTGGCTAGACAGGCAGGTAGAGCCCACGTGTGACCCCGGCTGGGTGAGCTGGGACAGACAGTGGGTGTTCTGGACAGGCCCAGACAGAGCCCAGAGGCTAAGAACTCAGCCAAGGATTCAGAGGCTAAGGGACAGAGAAGGCAACCCCGGGGCACCTCCGGTCGGGGAGGGCGAGACTAAACCCCAGGTGTTGGTCACCTCCAGTCTCTCTGCCTCCTTCTTCTTGGGGTTCACTAGACACACAGCAGCCCATGATCCTGTCCTGTTCCCGCAGTCACCTCCCCTCTCTCTGGTTTTGGCCCTGCCATGGCTGCTCTGGCCCAGCAGTATGAATGTGGCGCTGGCAACCACAACGCGTTGCCATAGAGACGGTTGCCCGGGAGGAGGGCTGCTGTGGGCAAATGGAACTCTTACTCAGACGGGGAGTTAAGCAAACGTCCCAAACTGCCTCCTTTAGGACCCACAGCCCTGGTGGCCTGCTGTGGAGAAGCTATGTGGCAGTGCAGGCCTAACTAGGGGGGAGTGAGGCTCTGTGCCCCATACCTGAGGCTATGAAAAAGGGAGAGGGAAACTGAGGCCTAGGGAGGGAGGGAGGAAAGGAGGGGTTTAGCCAAGGGAACATCTGAGCCCAAACTAGAACCCTGGGCTTTCTCCTGAGCTCCCTTCCATTAGGGTGCTGGGCGGGACCTCACAGGATGCAGCCTTTCCAGGAGGAAGTGGGCTTGAAGGCTGCTAAGCCCGGGAAGTGCCTAAGGCTGATTGTGGCCACTAAGGGGTAGATCCTTGGCCACCAAGTTGAGGGTAGCAGTGTCCGTCAGGCTCTTTAAAGAGCCACCCAGGCAGAGGCCCAGTGCCAGGGCATGGAGCTGCCAGAAGCCAGGGCCCACCCATTCCAGGCACTCTGCCCACATAGAAACCAGGAAGACAAGACTTTAGGGTCCACCCCACTAGCTGACAGGGACACTGAGTCCCAGCAAGGGCCAGACATGAGCCTGCCCACTGCTCCAATCAACCCTCCACCCCCACCCCATCCCACAGTGCTTGGCAGTTAGCTGGAATTGCTGTCCAGCATGGCCCCTCCCCAGTACCCTCCTTCCCCAGAAAAGGCTATAAATACCAGTGTAGAGGCCTCAGGCAAGCCTTGTTGCTTCTAACTAACAGGCAGGAGGAGGAAGCCTGTGGCCTCCCTCCAACCCTCTCAATCTCTGTGAGCCCATCCCTTAACACCCAGGACTCTGAGGCCAGGAGGGGACCACATACCTTCCATCCTGCTGAGATCTAGGAGCTAGGCCAGCACTCTGCAAGACAAGACCCAGGCAGAGGTGAGGGGTTCTCCTCCCACTGACTCAGCTTCACCAAGCCCCACCCACAGCAATAAGTGTCAGGCTCTGGCTTGCAATTTCCAAGCTGAGAGAGGCCAAGAGCTGAGAGAGACCCAGGAGGCAGAATGACCTTGGAAAAGTCACCTTCCTGCTGGTTTCTACTGCCTCTGTCACCCCTCCAGTGTGTGCTTTGGTCGGCTTGCAGGCACCGGGGTAGAGGTCAAAGAGGGCGTGAACAACTCTATGGAATCTCTCAGGAGAGTCCCTAGTGTGTGAGGGGAGTGCCTGCCATGACAACACTCCCCAGGGGACAGGATGCTGGCAGGCTGGCGGCTCCTTCTTGCCTGGGGACAGGACTGGTGGCAGACACTCCTGGAGCTCAATCCTGTAAAGTTTGCTTTGTTCTGTTTGAGACAGGGCTCCTTCTCTGTAGCCCAGGCTGGTATCAAATTAACGGCCATCCTACTGCCGCAGCCTCCCCACCTGAGCCTGCAGGTGTGCCTTACCTCCCCTGGCCCTGCGTGGTTTCTCTTGGTTGTTTTGAATTTTACATGACGGTGTGCCTGCGTGCATGTAGGTGTACCACCTGACTGACAAAGAGGCCAGAAAGGGGTGTGGAGTCCCGCGGAACTGGAGTTAACAGGTGGTTGTGAGTCGCCTTGTGAACAGAACACAGGTCCTTGGGGAGAAGCGGCCAATGCTCAGAGCTGCCTCTCTAGCCCTGTAGCCCCTTTCCCTTTTGTATGTGGTCCCTGACTCCTGCCTGAAGCAGGCCCAAGTCCACCTCACGCGTGGCCCTACCACTCACCCCTCACCCCTCACCCCCCGCCGGGGGAATTTACTTCACTCACAGCCCCCAGCTTGCCCATTCTTTCTTCACAGCCACCCACCCTCCAGCCTCTTCAAAACTATGTCCTTAGCCCCTACCTATCCCGCCATCCCAAGACCACCCATGCCGCTCTGGTTTGTGTTGGGACACGCTTCTGTCATCTCACCCTGGGTTCAGGCCCGAGGGACCTCCCTACCCGCACTGTGCAGTCAGTCCTATATCAGCATGCATGGTCCCCACAACCCACCCCACCTCTGCCCTGCACATGCACACACACACACACACACACACACACACACACGCACGTATAAGTGGGCAGACAGGGCAATAGTATTTCCCTTGGCAAGCAACAATCGTGTGATCCTTCTGCTCACAGGCAGGCTTCTATGTGTGGTCCTCTTGGCTCCCAAAACCAAACCTGAACCCCTCAAACTACCTGACAGGGTCTGGGCAATCTGTTCCCTCCTTTAATGCCCCCCTCCCACCAGGCCTTTGCAGCATCACACACCAAATGCTTGGGGGATGTCTTTCTCCAATGCTACTGGAGGCCCCAGCTCAAGTGTCACCTCCTTCAGGATGCCTTCCTAGATTGCACCTCCCAGTCCCACATTGACAGGTGCTGTCTCTGAACTTCAAGTTGCAGGGTGCCCAGCTTAGGGTGTCAGGACATTCATTAGCACCATGGATCTTGTTCCTGTCCCTGATTGGGCCTGGCAGGGGATGGCACTGGCCTGGGACCCTCATTCCACCCTGCCTGCCATCTGGGGAGGGAATTGGGCTTGGGGGAGGGACACAGACTAGCCCCAGACTCTGGCTGGGGTCAAGCTCAGGCCTGGCACCCCCCCCCCCCAAGAACCTCAAGCATCTTTGCACAGACCCGTGGCTGAGCTGTAGCCTCTAGGCCTACAGAGTGTGCAGGAGGCGGCATGGGGCTGCCGAGCCCTTCAGTAGCTGCCCAGGGAAGGAGGAGTGTCCCGGCCCTGGACAGCCACCAGAATATCCTAGGAGATCACTCCCCTCTACGTGCCCCACCCCTCCTGGTAACCTAAGTCCCTGAGTCCCACAGACACCTGCCACTTCTTTGGTCTAAAATAACTTGGGTCGTGAGGAGGCCTCCGGAAGGCCAGGGGTCCCAGACAGAGTAAGGTTACAGGGCTAAGCAGCCAGGCCTTATAAGGTTCCCTGGGTCAGGGCCCCGGGTGCTCCTAATATGACTTCTAGGTGGTTCAAGGAGCAGAGGCCCCAGGGGACACACTTCCCCAATTTCTACTTGTCCAGGGTGCTTGCTCAGCCAAAGCCCTCACAGAGGGTAGCCATCAGACAGGGTTCAAGTCACAACCCCATCACTCAGCTGTGTGACCTTGGGCAGCTAATGTCCCCTCTCTGGCCAGCCTTGCTGCTGTTGAAGCATCCTGGGTAAGCTGAGTGGACCCGTGAGTCAGGCAAGAGGCTTCCTGGAGCCCCTGATTCGGCAGGAGGTGCTGGCAGGGCTCCAACATCCAGGAGGCCCAGGTCCTCAACACTTGAAGTGACATTACAGCTCTTGTGAACACACAGGCTGCCCCCTATCCAGGTCCTCTGGGACAAGGAGATAGGCCTCTGTCCTTCCCCTGTCCCTTAGGGCCTCAACATGGAATTGCCAAGGGCATGGGTGGACCTGGAGCCCCAGGAATACCAGCTGGGACAAAGGGGGTCTGGGAAGCAGAGAGGACGGGGACACACACACTCGAGCACGCATGCATACACACTGCCACAGGGCACATGCACCCAGAGCTGATAGGACACACATGCAAACGCACTCAGCGCATTACCATGGATACAAACATTCAAGATACACAGAGCCCGAGGCCAGCAGAACTCCCACCTTCCCACAGGTGATGTCTCCCCACTCCTCCTGGAGGCTTCCACTCGGGCAGACAATGGAGCAGTCACACACTGACCTGGGGGAGGGTGTGGCGGGTGCTGGGGCCAGTGTGCGCCCTGCCTGTCCTCTCGGCCGCCTGCAAAGGCGACTATTTATAAGGCTGTCAGCGCGCACGCATGGCATGCCGGGAGCCAGCACTCTGGCGAGATGGCAGAGAGAAGGGAGGAGGGAGGGAGACGGGGGAAGGAGGAGGAGAGAGAAGGAAGCAGGGGCTTTCATGGAAAGCTTAGCTAGGAGTGAGCGTCCCTGCCAGGCGATCCCAGGGACTAAACCCGCACAGAATGTGTCTGCCACCATACTATGCCCACACGGCTCCTCACAGACAAGGCTTCTTTAGCTGGGGAAGCTGATGCTCAGACAAGTTGTGTGTGTTTAGGCGGCAAGGAGTCCAGACCAGGGAAGTAAGGGGGAGGGGGACCAGGGTGTAAACCTGGCTGTTCCAGGGTCACCGTCCCCCTACCCTGAGACATCTCCGTTGTTGGAAACGACTCTGAGCTCCTCCTGGATCCTGACTATCTGGTGGTTAGGTAGATGATAAGCCAGCCTTGAACTCAGGAAGATGCTGGGCAGTGCCCCATGGTTGGACGTGGAGAGAGGAAAACTCAGAAAGCTTTGTGTATCCAGATCGTGGGTTGCTAAGTATGAGGATTCTCGTTTGTGGAGTACCCGTGTAGAGCACGATGCCAGCTGCAGACTCCAGCTGTCCCCGGGGAACCCCTAAGCACAGAGTAGGTCCCAGAGGCCACCTGAGACTCCCCATGTGGAAAGCCATGTGCCTAATTAGGGAGCTCTCTACAGGAGAAGTGGTACGGGGTGCAGGGGTGCTCAAAGCATAACAGGACAGAAGGACTGGCAAGGTTCAGAATGCGTGTATCTGACCATCAGACCACACAAGGCCTCCAAGGCATGGCTCCAAACAGCAAAGCAGGGTGCAGACTTTTGCAAATGCTGCTCGGGAGCCACAGACAACCTGAGCACCCGTAGCAGCCTGCATACCAAGGTCCTGCCACTGTGGGATGCACTGGGCATCTGTCCTGTGCCGCTCCCAATACTTAGGCTGCTGTGTGCATTGTCACAGCTTTTGGGGAAAGCAGATTAATATTATCTGAACTTACCAGCTCCTACATCAGAAACCCATTCAGGAACAGAGTTTACACAGGAAGATTCTTAATCCCAGTGGCAGGGACTGATTGGGGCCATAGCATAGAAGGGTGCAGAGGAGCTGCTACTCACACTCAGAGAAGCTCTGGGTGCGAAGAAAAACCTCACTTGCTGGGGTAGCAGGCACCCACCCGTGAGAGACATGATACACATCTGCCCGGGTCCAATCTCACCTGAATAAAATTATCCTGAATGCAGGTGAAGGAACTTGGTGAGAGTGGTGTCCAGTGTAGGAAGCCCTGGGCTCGTGCCATGTGTACTGGATAAGGCAGCTCGAGCCTATATGATCCTGGTACTAGAGGGATACAGACAGGGGGACCAGAAGTTCAAGGTCTGGAGTTGGAGAGATGGGTCAGTGGTTGAAAAAAGAAAAGAGGGGCTGGTGAGATGGCTCAGCGGGTAAGAGCACCCGACTGCTCTTCCAAAGGTGCAGAGTTCAAATCCCAGCAACCACATGGTGGCTC
>NC_034592.1:19876240-19890696 GCF_900095145.1 Mus pahari | reverse complement strand
TGCCTTTAATCCCAGCACTTGGGAGGCAGAGGCAGGCAGATTTCTGAGTTTGAGGCCAGCCTGGTCTACAAAGTGAGTTCCAGGACAGCCAGGGAGGGCTACACAGAGAAACTCTGTCTCGAAAAACCAAGTGGGAAGGATGAGGTCAAGAGAAGGGTGAGCTGGGGCTGGAGAGATGGCTCAGCAGTTAAGAGCACTGACTGCTCTTCTGAAGGTCCTGAGTTCAATTCCCAGAAACCACATGGTGGCTCATAACCGTTTGTAATGAGGTCTGACACTCTTGTCTGGTGTGTCTGAAGACAGCTACAGTGTACTTACATATAATAAATAAATAAATCTTTTAAAGAAATTAATTAATTAATTCAAGGTCATCCTTTGCTATCTAGGGGGTATCAATTTCAGACCAGCCTGGTGTATTTAGAAGGTTTCAGGACCACCAGGGCTCCACAGAGACACTCTATCTGAAAAAGCTGACTCAGTGGTTAGGAGTACTTGATCTTAAAGAGGACTCTAGTTCGATTCCCAGCACCCACACGGTAGCTCACAACTGAAACTCCATTTCCAGGGGAGCTGATTCCCGACAGCACCAGGCACACACATGGCGCACACACAGCCACGGCAGCAAAGCGCTCATATACACAAAAATCTTAAAAATAAAAAAATACAGAACCCTAACATGGCCGTGCCTTGGCTCAGGGTCCCTCTCCTGCCGTGTCCCCCGTGGAGCTGGGCAGACCCGGGTGTCCCCTCCACACATTTCCCCCTTCCTGTCCCCTCTCCCTCCTCTTCCTCTCCCCTTTTCCCTTTGAGACCTAATCTCACACATCTGACCCTTCTGCCTGCTGGGTTGCTGGGCTTACAAGGACACTCAACCATGCCCCTTTTCCTTGGAGCTAAGGATGGAGCCAGAAGCTTCCTCCTGCTAAGTAAGCTCTATTTCAACCGGGCTGTATCCACAGGCTCTCTTCTATTTTTTTTTTTTTTCACACTCATTGTATGTGGGGGGGGGCACGTGAATGTGTGGGCTCATGTGTGCTATAGCACACGTGTGGAGGTCAAAGGGCAACTTGCAAGGCAGTCCTCTTCTTCCACTGTGTGAAGTTCAGGGATCTAATTTAGGCGGTCAGCCTTGGCAGGAAGCAACCAGAACCTCCTGGGTCATCTCACCGGCTCTGTGTTTTAATTAAAAAGGTTTTTGTGTGTAATTGGATTTACTTACTTCATGTGTATTTTGCCTGCATGTATGTATGTAGTGTATGCATGTAGTGTAGTGCCCACAGAAGTCACAAGAAGGCTTTGGATTCTCTGTAACTGGAATCTCAGATGACTTTCTTTCTCTTTCTTTCTTTCTTTCTTTCTTTTTTTAAGATTTATTTATTGTTATATGTAAGTACACTGTAGCTGTCTTCAGACACACCAGAAGAGGGCATCAGATCTCATTACAGATGGTTGTGAGCCACCATGTGGTTGCTGGGATTTGAACTCAGGACCTTTGGAAGAGCAGTCAGTGCTCTTACTCACTGAGCCATCTCACCAGCCCCCACAGATGACTCTTAAGCATCATGTGGCAGCCCCAATTATGAGCTACAGTGTGGGTATTTGGAATCAAACTCGGGTCCTCTGTAAGAACAAGCGCTTATAACCACCAACCCATCTCCCCAGCAACCACCCTCACTCCCACCCCTCTCCCGCAAGTCTTTTTCTTTTTTCTTATCCCCCCCCCCGCCCCAAGGTGTGTCTCCTGAAACTCACTATGTTCACCAAGATCCTCCCGCCTCTGCCTCCTAAGTGCTGGGATTAAAGGCATGGGCCATCCTGCTGGCTTTAGGAATTTTTTTTTTCCTTGAGACAGTGTTTCTCTGTGTAGCCCTGGCTATCCTGGAACTCACTTTGTAGACCAGGCTGGCCTCAAACTCAGAAATCTGCCTGCCTCTGCCTCCCGAGTGCTGGGATTAAAGGAGTGCACCACCACGCCTGGCTTAGGATTTTATTTTTAATTTATGTGTATGTGTGTGTATAATGTGTGTGCAAGTACCTGTAAAGGCCAAAGAGGGCATCAGATGCCCTGAAGTTTGAATTGCAAGTGGTTGTGAACTACTTGAGGTGGGTGCTGGGAATTGAACCCAAGTCCTCTTGAAGAGCAACAAGCATTCCCAAACCACTCGCCACCTCTCCAGCCCTCAGTTTCAGTCATTTTATAACCAGAAAATTCTAAAACATGAGCAAATAAAAGTGAAAGTAGTTTAAAATACTAAAAAAAATATTTTGAGGGCCGGGGAGATGGCTCAGCAGTTAAAAGTACATACTGCTGTTCCCAGGGAACCGGGTTTAGTTCCAGTCACTCACAACTGCACGGCTCGTAACAGTTAATAACCCCAGCTCTGGGAGAAGCCGACACACCTGGCTTCCTTGGCCACCTGCACGCCTATGTACACACAGACACATAGTGAAAAAATAAAATTAAATACTTTGACTACAGAAAGAATCTTGGGGCTTGGAAACCCCACTGGGGTGAGAGTGGGGATGGGGTAGATGACCCTAGGCCAGCTACACTGCAGCTCACAGCCTTAGGTCAGTACCTGAAAAGGGACAGTTATGCCCCAGCTGGACGGGTGGAACAGGTAGAACACTCACCCACCTGTGGCCGAGACAAAGGATCCAGTTTCCCAGCAGCCTTTACATGGAGGTGGAAGTGTACCCACAAGGGGCACCACAAGAAACACAACTAGTATGTCACTGGAAGCTTCCGGTCCCCTCCTCAATGCCTGTATCACAATGGTTGCCGGGCTCCTGGTCCCACCATATTCTGACCTCCTGTCTAGCAGCCTGTTGCTGCGGTCACTGAAGGCCACAGCTTTGCCACCCTCGGGAGGGTACTTCTGGCTGCCGGCCCGTTGGCCCTGAGTAACCGGTCCCAGCCGACACTGTCTCACTGAGGCACACGAGACAAGGAACAAATATTAAATGTCTCTCTTGCCTGCCTGCCTGCCCTGGTGGCCCACCATCTTACCTGGCGCAGAGCCCAGGACCGCTCTCTTTCTGACCACCCCCCACCCCCACCCCAGCAGCCTGCCTCTGTCACACAGTCACCCTTTGTTAGGCTCTGCTCCCAAGGGTATCTTATCTGCTGTAGCAGGCTGTAATTTCCTCTCTGGAGTCAGGGACCCTTCACCTCCCGCCTGTCTAACTAAACAGCCCTTGTGCTAAGAGGCCAGTGGCTATTTATACAACCCGCCAAGCTCATTCTACCTCGAAGGATGTTTTCCTGCCCTCGGCCCTGGGTCCCAAGTGTTGACTTCTGGTCCCAGGCGGCTCTTTCCCTACATCCCTTCCCCTTCCTCTTCAGCTGCAGATGCAAGGCGTTAACTTCTTTCAACTTGTCAGAATTCTCCCTGGAACTCTGGTATCCTCTCCCTAGAACTCAGGCTGCTTGGGAGCAGGCAGTATCTGACCACTGACTGGTATTCTCAGAGACATAAGCCCTTGCTCAACATCACATAGATCTATCCGGTCTGGACCCAAGACTCTCCAGGCAGCTAAAACAAAAATCTGACATCCCCCTCTTGCAAGCTCTGAACCCAAAGGCTACAGGATGGTCCTTAGGATACTCCCAACTGGCAGAGGGACACAAACAAAGAGTTCAGACTCAAGACACAGAACACGGGACTGGGCTTAGGCGAGTTTATTTCTGTATAAATCATTACAAAACCAGATCTGGGACTGTCACTGCCCAACCTCCATTACCTCGGTGTGCAGGGCTCACTGCTGGCCAGTCTCCCCAACCCCCAGTCCACAGCCTCTTTCTGGAAGCCCTTCCCTTGCAGGCTGTGGAAGAATAGGGGTTACCCCCACCCCCACCCAGTCCTGCCCTTAATAAAGTGCTTAATTAAGCAAGGGGCAGAACCCAGCCCCCATCTCTAGTCTGATCCCAAACCTGGGGGAAGATACTTCTCCCCAAAGTCCTCAGCATCTCCTAAGACTTCACGAAGCCCTGGTGTGGCTGGGAAGCCCCAAAGGCTCCTTCGGGCAGCAGGGAACGCTCTCCTGCTGGACGGTAGGAAGAGATGCCTGGCCTTTCCAGAGCCAGGCTAATGGCAGCTGGATTGAGGGGCTAGAGAAACAACTTCATGTTTGCCCCATTTCTGTCAGGGATCCCCCAACCATGGGGGGGCACTTGCACAAAAATACCCTAAAGTTTCTAGAAGAAGGCAGGGAAGGGTACCCCAGGCTCCCCATCCCCAGGGAGCTGAGTCCCCCCCTGCGAGGAATTTACACTTAAGTATAACGGAGAGTGAGGGTCTCCGCACACAGAGCTATGATGTCAGCACAGCATACCAGAAAGACAAGAGGGTCTGTCCAAGGTCACTCAGGAAGAAACTGGGAACTGGACACCGGCTCCTACCTCTTAGGCTTCCCTACCACTCCTAGAACTCCACAAGTCCTCTGACCTGGCCTCCTGGAAGCCCCACCCCCATACAGTAGCTCTGATTCTGGCAACTGTGGGACAACGCCAAGTCCCCAGATCCTTAGGATAGGACCTCATTGGGGCCCATTCCTGGGGCTCTGAAGCAAAGCCTTATGGGAAAAAAACATGTCCTAAGCTTCAGATTGATTCAGAAAGACCCCTATACCCTGATAGACTACGCTCAGACCCTGACTAGACGAGAAAGATCCCCTGACACCCGATCAAACCATACAGAATTCCAAATCCCTGATTGGCCAAGAGACAACTCCAGCCCCGATTGGCTGGAGGAAAAAACCCTCATCAAGGCCCTGATTTGATTGGCTGGGAAATACTCCAGCCAGCCTGAACTGGCTGGAAGATAGCCATGGTTAGATGGCTGGGCCCAGAGCCACTTCGTTTGTATCTGTCCGAGGTCGGTGGACAGGATGGCTAGGTCCAGGAGGGGTGGGAGAAGGTGATGCCGTAGAGTTGGGCCCAGGATGAGAAGACCCTCTTCTCGGTGATGAAGCGGTGGTGATTGCCCTTGCGGCTGTGCTCATTCTGGATGTAGGTGATACACTCGTCCGGCCCCTTGGGTTCATAGTAGTGGTATGGCATGCGCTGCAGGCGGGGCCGCTGGCTGGGCATAGCAAACGGGGAGTCAGGGACAGGGGGTCAAGGTGGACGCCTGTTAGGGGTCCTTTCTACCCCTCACCTGCTCCAGAGCCTCAGTGGGGTCAATCTCTGTCCTTCCCTGAGCCTCGGTTTCCCTACCTATAAATATATGGGAATATTAGATACATGCGCGCGTGTGTGTGTGTGTGTGTGTGTGTGTGTGTGTGTGTGTGTGTGTGTAGATTAGGTTTTTTGGTTTTTCGAGACAGGGTTTCTCTGTGTAGCCCTGGTTGTCCTGGAACTCACTCTGTAGACCAGGCTGGCCTCGAACTCAGAAATCCGCCTGCCTCTGCCTCCCAAGTGCTGGGATTAAAGGCGTGGGCCACCACGGCAGGCACCATCCAGCTTCTTTTAAACAAAATGTAACCTTTTTCTTTTCTCTACAGAGCAGCACTGGAGGCTGGGGGTGAGACAGTGGTTAAGAACTGGGGCTGGGAAGCCTGGTACCCCTGACAGCTTCTGAGACCTTAGGTTCCCCTCATTAAATACCCTTCTCGACTCGTTTGCACTCAGGAAGTGAGGGGGATGGTGCTCCAGCATTGTGTGAGGATTAATGAGGCAGGAGATGGCGCTCCCCGGCACGGTAAGCACTCGGCAGAACATGGCTAGCACTCCATGGCTCTCCATCTAGTCATTACCAACAAACTCAACTCAGCTTGGAGTGGAAGCCCCTGGGGCAGCTCCAAGAAGCCCACCTCTGCAGATCAGCATGAATACCATCCCACAGAGGCCCTCAGAGGTTACCCCAGCCATGTCTCCAAACCTCCCAGCTCCACCCTGTAGTCAGGAATCCGGCACAGGTCCCTGGGGACAGTGGCCAGGGGAGCTCACCTGCAGTAGTCCGGAGGGACCATGCCATACACGTGCACATGGTCACACAATTCCACCGCAATCACCATGGTAAACCAGCCCGTGCTCAACCAGGAATGGGACTTTTCCCTGGGGGCAGAGAGGAGTCACAATGAAGGGACATTCAGGCAGGGTGGGGAGCAGGCAAGGAGGAACGGTCAACCCCACGGAGGTTCCCAGCTGTATCCACCATCTGTTCAGGCTCTGCCTCTATATCAGACACCACTATACCACCCACTGCGGGGGCACTCATGCTGACAAAGGGGAGGGCACAGAGGAAACAGGGCATGAACTCAAGAGGTTAGTTAAACAGGGCAGGCTGGGAGCAGCCATGACCATAAAGCTTGTTAGCGGCAGCTGTTCCTCCCCTGGGAGCAAACTCCTATGAGGATACTAGTCGGAGAAGATGATTCGGAGATGAACACAGAGCAAGGTATGAAGAACAGCCGAGACCCTGGGGCTACAGCAGCCACCAGGCATGGTGACTTAGGAAGCACTTGTTATGTGTCTGAGCAATGCTCTGTCAAGTATGCACTGGAGTCCTTGGGGAGTATGAAAAGCAGAATGTAGAATTTAATATTGATTACATCTTTCCAAAAAAATATGTGTGTGTGTGTGTGTGTGTGAACATATATAGTTGTTTTATTTTATATTTTACTCATTTGTTTTAAGACAGGGTCTTTCTCTGCAGCCCTGGCTGTCCTCGAAATTCATGCCTTGTGTACGTCTGCGTGCATACACCGTATGAATACAGTGCTCACAAGTGCCAGCAGAGGGCATCAGATCACCTGGAAGTGGAGTTACAGGTGGCTGTGATGTGGGTGCTGGGAACCAAACTCAGGTGCCCCTAACCACTGAACCATCTCTCCACCCCTTACACCTTAAATTGGAAATGTCTTGCATGTATTTGGTGGAAAGTGGCTCTTTTGAGACATTTACAAGGAAATGATGCTTCTGACAAGTCTGTCAAAGAAAACAAACATGACAAGAGTTGCCAAAGACCAGAAGAAAAGAAATGACTGCATTCCCTTACGGATGCTAAGGAGGAGTCCACAGATAACTATATCTATACCTATATCTATATTTATATGTGCATTCCCTTACAGACGCTAAAGGAGGAGTCCACAGATAACTACATATATCAATCTGATATCCTACATGAAATGGGCCAGCTCCTTCAAACCTGGGAACTACCCACGCTGAGCAAGGTTGCCTGCACATTCTACAACTAGAATATTAAAGATGCTGAATCAGTAATCCTGGAGCATAGGGATGCAGCTCTAATGACGGAATGTGTGCTTAGAATTCTTTAGACCCAGACTCCCACCCCTAGAACTAAAAACCACAACAACTAAACTAAACATCTTCTAGAAAGGGAGGCTTGAGGCCCAGACAATTTCAGCAGCGAACTCTACCCAAGACTTAAGGAAACAAGCTCTGCACAACCTCACCCACAAAACAGAAGCAGGGCACTTTTCAATGTGTGACCCCGATACTCACACCTAGAAAGAACAACTACAGTAAAACCAGCCTGCAGTGCACCCTAGCCAGTGGAGTGGGCAGGGGCAAGGAAGACACAGCGATTGGGAAGGAGGAAAGGAAACTGTATCTGCAGAGACCATGACTATTAATGTGTGAAAAACATCACAAAGAATCTACAAAAATCTAGAACTAGTGAGTTTAACAGTCAAACAAACAAAAAACTTTTTTTTAAAAAAACAAAATTCACACTTCCAATAGACTGGAGAGGGGGCTCAGTGGGTGACGCACCGTGCAAGTGCTACGTTATCAGACATTATCAGACTCCCAGTATCCACCTGAGTCCCAGGTAGGCACGGTGCCCATCTGTAATTCAAGTGCCCAGTGTGGGGACAAACGGGATACCTAGAAAACTGGCTTGCTAGCCTAGCCAGAGCAGTGAGCTCTGGGTTCAAGGGAGAGCGTCTGCCTCAGTACGGGAAGGAGGTACCACCGGGACAGTGTGGTTCAGGAAGACATCTGACCTCAGCCTGGGGACTCTACACATATGTGTGCACATCTGCATGCATGCACACTGGGACACACCCACACATGCATACACACAGGAAAAATAAACTAACAATAACTGTGAGCCAAAAACTAAAAGTAAAAAGTATCGCTTGTAATAGCTGCAAACCTTTAAAAATAATTAGGTGTAAAAGGGGGCCAGAAAGATGGTTCAGTGGTTAAGGGCACTTACTGCTCTTCCAGAAAACCTGGGATCACTTCCCAGCACCTCTATGGTAGCTCACCACTGCCTGGAGCTCCAGTTCCAGGAGGTAGAACACTCTCTTCTGACCTCGTCAGGCACTGAGTATGCATGTGGTGCGGAGATACATACAGGCAAAAGGCTCATACACAGTATTTAAAAAAAAAGAAGGTATAAAACTCCCACCACATGTATAGAAGCTTTATGTTGAACATTTTTTGTTTGTTTGTTTTTTGTTTTGTTTTTCGAGACAGGGTCTCTCTGTGTAGCAGCCCTGGCTGTCCTGGAACTCACTCTGTAAACCGGGCTGGCCTCGAACTCAGAAATACCGAAGGTCCTGAGTTCAAATCCCAGCAACCACATGGTGGCTCACAACCATCCGTAATGAGATCTGACGCCCTCTTCTGGGGTGTCTGAAGACAGCTACAGTGTACTTACATATAATAAATAAATAAATAAATCTTTAAAAAAAACATTAAAGTTAAATGTACCTACTATTATTATTTTGTCTGGTTTTTTGACATAGCTACCATAAAACTGTAAATTACATGTGGCCCACACTGTGTTTCTATAGGAGGGACGACTAGGCTTCTAGGGTTGAGTCAGAGAAGGGCACGTAGGAAAGTTGTTTCCTGAGAACAGACCCTGCTGGACGCAAGGCATGCTGGGAATAGTCTAGAGTCTAGACTCTGCATGAAATGCAGCATTATGGGAAGGAAGTACCACCTGAACAGTGGTTCTCAACCTGTGGGCCATGACCTCTTTGGGGTCAAATGACTTCACAGGGGTCACCGATGGGATATCCTGCATATCAGATGTTCCAATCATGACAGTAGCAAAGTTACAGTCATGAAGTAGCAACAAAAGTAATCTTATGGCTGCAGGGGTGGGGGTGGGGAAGGTCACCACAACATGCGGAACTTTATGTGTTAAAGGGCTGCAGCATTAGGAAGGCTGAGAACCACAGACTTAGGAAAATGCTAGAAACGGATTTAACACAGAGCGCTCTGTTCCCTTGGAGTGGAGCATGCTGCGGGGAGGAGGGGGCGTGCTGAGGCCATGGCCATCACCCTGAAGGTGACCCACGTTCAGAGATGAAGAGAGCTGGGGGAACCTGACCAGAGGGTGGCAAGAAGTGACTAGAGCCTCAACAGTGCATGCTGGGAGCATCAGGCCAGGGATGACCGCAGTGGGCAGGCGGGAGGCTGGTACCTGTCCTTGCCCGTCTCACCCCGGAAGAGGTCGTCAAACTGCTGCATGCGGGCGGGAGAGACGGCGTAGGCCTCCATGTTCGGGAACATGAGGCCCGCCCGCTGGATGACGCGCAGGAGGCTGCCCTGGGGCTTCTGCATCTTGTTTGGGGGTCCCCAGAAGATGAACACCGTCTCGGGGGTCCGGTTGACAAATTCCTGGGGCTTCCGCAGCACACGGAACACACTGGAATGGGCCACTACGCGGAAGGTGGTTTTGTTGCCGACGTCGGCCGAGTAGCCGGAGGTGGGAGCATCGTTCATGCGGATGGTGCACTCGGCCCGCTCGATCTCAGGGCCCAGTTTGGTGCCCAGCAGGTGGCTGGAGCTGGTGATGATCACACACTGGTTGCACCGGGACGGCAGCGTCTGTAGTGCCCGGAGGGACATTATCAGGGATGCTCTATGCAGGGTCCTGTGCGCTACACAGCCAGGCTGGGGGCCGTTGCAATCTTTCAAAACACATTAATTTAGGTTCTGTAGATATTCCTAACTAGCCAGGGACAGAGCTAGGGACACACACATGCGCGCATGCGCGCGCCATCAGGGCAGCATCAGAAGCTCTAGAGGTCCCACCCCTTCTTGAGGCAGTTTATGGATGCTGGGGGAGTGGCTGAAGGAGGGAGAGACTGACAAAGAGAAGGCAAGGGAGGAGTGAGATCATGGAACTACATTATATGTATCATAAAAATGTCGTAAGAAACCCCCGTATAGGAGTGGATGGGGGAGGGGAGGTGACAGGGAGGGACTGGGGGAGAGGTAGCAAGAGAAGCTGAGATCAATGTTAAGTAAATAACTTAAAAAAAGAAAAAAAAAAAAGGGCTGGTGAGATGGCTCAGCAGGTAAGAGCACCCGACTTCCAAAGGTGCAGAGTTCAAATCCCAGCAACCACATGGTGCTCAAGATCTGACTCCCTCTTCTGGAGTGTCTGAAGACAGCTACAGTGTTCTTTCATATAATAAATAAATAAAATCTTAAAAAAAAAAAAAGAAACCCATTAAAAAACCCATTAATTAATATATGCTAATAAAAAACTAGAAAACAAAACAAGGAAGAAGCTTAAGTTGGGGAAACAGACAGCATAACACACACTAGGAAAAAACATGGGGGGAAATGAAGAGTTGGGACTTCTTCAGAACTGTCTGTAGAGTCACATCTGTGGAACAAGTTATTCCAGGCCAGAGGACCAGCAAGCACAAAGACACAGGCAGCGCACTGAGAAACAGAAGACAGGCAGCGCACTGAGAAACAGAAGACAGGCAGCGCACTGAGAAACAGAAGACAGGCTGGCTGGGACCCAGCCGTGTGCAGAGAATGCTTCCTCCGAACGCGCCAGGCCTCCATGCAAACTCTCCACAGCCGCCAACAAGCTCCAACACGGGAGACACAGCCCCTCTACCTCGTCTTCTAACCGTCAGGCTGGGAGAAGTGACAAGTCAGATTCAGATGTCCTTACCTTCCAACCACCTACGCTCCCCTTCTCTCCCATCCCTGGAACACCTATTACGGGTCCTTTGCCAGGGAGGGTGTGCCCAGAGCCAACGGTCCTCCACTAAATACACAAAGCCTCTAAAGGGAATCTAGCAAGGGAGGGCAGCCTGCGTGTGTGAATCTCACAGGTACCCTAGGGCAAAGAGAGGTCCCGAGAGATGACATGATTGGTTAACCACGTCCGTAGAGGTCAGAGTGCTGAATCCTACCTATTCGACTCCAGTCGTCTGACATTTCTGAGTAGCTGCGCTTCAGCATGGCCTAGGAGTCTTGGACCCTCCCATGCCTGTGGTCTTAGAGCCATGATCACCTCATCTCTTCTCCAGAGAAAACAGCACGGGTCACTCGACACAAGGCAACCAGTATTGTTCCTGATTTTGTTGAGGTTCTCCAGAACCTCAGCGGTCTCCTCCCAAGCTTATGGTGTATGTCCCCAGAGAGCCATGAAAACCAGAAGTCTAACTCAGAAGACGAATTTTGTTTTGAGAAAGGGAATCTGTGTAGCCCTGGCTGTCCTGGAACTCACTTTGTAGACCAGGCTGGCCTCGAACTCACAAAGATACGCCTGCCTCTGCCTCCCGAGTGCTGGGATTAAAGGCATGCGCCACCACGCCTGGCTCAGATTTTTTCATTTTTCAGAATTACATGTGCATGTGTATTTGAGGGGGAGGCATGCCACAACACACATGTGTGGAGGCCAGAGGACAGCTTGCTACAGTCAGTCTTTTCCTTTTGCTATTAGGTGGAAGGAACTCCACCTAGTTCCACTAACTCAGGTCATCAGGCTTGGCAACAAACACCTTTACCTACTGAACTATCTCACTGGACCAAGAAATGTAAGTTTTTAACCCTAAGGGTAGGACCCTAGAGAGAACTAAGGCCTGCTACAGAACACTTGTCCAAGAACCCACCCTGAGCGGCCATGATCTTAACTCATGGGACTCATCTGTCCTCTTCTCTAGGAGGCATAAGGGTATAAAAGAAGATCTGGGGGCTGGAGAGAGATGGCTCAGCGGTTAAGAGCACTGACTGCTCTTCCGAAGGTCCTGAGTTCAAGTCCCAGCAACCACATGGTGGCTCACAACCATCCGTGATGAGATCTGATGTCCTCTACTGGAGTGTCTGAAGACAGCCACAGTGTACTCATATATAATAAATAAAAATAAAATCTTTAAAAGAAAAAAGGAAAAAATGATTAATTTAAAAAAAAAAAAAAAAAAAAAGAAAGAAAGAAAAAAAAGTTGGGAGGCGGGGCTATCAGCGGCCAGGGACCGCCCTGAGAGTTCAGAGGCGGGGCTATCAGCGGCCAGGGAACGCCCCACAGGAGCTGCTCTACCTTGTTGCCGAGGATAGGGAAGTAGGCGCTGGAGAAACTCCACTTCTTGAGGTTGACTGGCCGACGCGTGCGGCCCCGCAGGGAGCCGTAGTGGAAGACCTCGTTGGCACTGTTGGAGCTGTAGAGGATGAGGATGGTGATGAGGGCAAAGAGGATCACAAACACTGCTGACCGCTGCTCCTGGAGAGGGAAGAGGCCATTGAGGGTCCAGGCACACACGAGAGGCTCAGTGCCTCACCTGCCCACAGCCCAGCATGCCCCAGACACCAGTCCTCACCTGGCAGTCACCTCTACCATGTTCTTTTTTATTTGCAAAGGATTGAGCCTAGGGCCTCACGAAACAATTAACCTCTTTAACTTATCTTAACCTCTTCTTAACTACTATTTCTTCTTCTTCGTTTTTTTCCCCGTATCTTAACCTCTTAACCAATTAACTATCTTTCCAGTCCAGTCATGTCGCTTGCAAACTGCAGCCCCTTCAGGTCAGACCTGTACTGAGCTGGGTCGATCTCGATCCCAGACCCCTGGCTGAGGCCCGCAGAAGGTTCTCAAGAAGAAAGGCCAACATGGTGTTGCATACTTACCACCCCTAGGACTCTGGAGGCTGAGGCCTGAGGATTGCTGCAAGTTTAATGTTAGCCTGGGCTACAGGGTACAGGAGATGAGTGTCTGAGAAGACTTTACTGAACTGAATTGGGTGACGAGGTTCCCTAGGGGATGCCTAGACACAGGTCGGGGGGGGGGGCATGCAAATGCAAGTTCATGTCTTCCCCTAATAGTAACTCTCCATGAGTTGTCAGTGTACAGCTGGCTCAACACACCTTTGGGGTTCTGTAGACTCAATAAAGACCCATCAACAGTGTTGTCAGACCTATAACGGTTGTACCAGCTCTGAACATCTATAGGCTTCCTACCTTGTTATTAGTTCCTAACTTTGTGATTGACTTGAGGTTACATCCTTGGATTTCTGTTTCCTAGGAAATCCCGGAAGCAACCTCTTATAAATATGAAGGAATTTGTCACTTCTCACTCCATCCTCATGTGTTTTGCCTGCTTGGTGAAAATGGATCTGGGCTCTTTTAAGTATTTTCCCTCGCCAAAGTGTTTTTAAGGTTTCTCGGTAGAGGGCGCTAGAGAGACACTGAAGTATTATCAACAAACTGGGAAGGACCCCTAAATCCCTTTAGGGGCCTGAGAACCCCAGATTATGGAGACCACAGATTATGTGAATCTCAGCTCTTCCAGGGCATTCAACTACGGCTAGCCCCCAGAAGCTATAACTTCCCCCTTAAAAGGCCATGTAGTAGAAGGTGAGTGGGCTACAGCGGCGCTGTCTCCCGCGGGGCTTGTGGCTCCGCCCATGGGGCGGGGCCTACACCAGGTCCTTGATTTCTAATCAACTCACTCACTGCAAATAGAAACATTGGAAAGGAGAAAAGGCATCTAGCACACGCAGCGACATCCCAGCTGAGCAACAAGTGCACGACAGAGTTTGTCAATTGTCTCTTCTCAGCGGGAACGGCTCGCTGGGAGTCGAGGGCCTTGGTCTCATTCACTATCACTAGAGCATCATCATCAAAACCTCAAACTTCAAGGCACAGATCCCACTAAATGCTTTTAGCATTTCTGCATCACCAAAATTCAGAAAGACCCAGTGTAGGAGCTCAGGGTGTGTTCAATTGTTAAGAGCGCACAACTAGCGTTCGGGAAGCCCTGGTTTTGAGTCCCAACATTACATAAACCAGGCACAGGAGGAAAGGCCTCAAGTCCCAGCACTCTGAAGGTGGAGGCAGGAGAATCAGGAGTTCTAGGTCATTCTAGGTTACACAGTGAGACCAGCCTGGGATCTACCAGACCTATCACACACAATTTTTTTTTTTAAGTCCAACCATGACAAATTAGAGAGCTGAGTATTTCCTTCTGGTTGTTTGTTATTTGAGATAACTCTCTCTACTTAGCCCTGGCTGTCCTAAAATTCATTATGTAGACTAGGAACGTCCAGAGATTCACCCGTCTCAGCCTCCGGGAGTGCTGGGACTCCGTGCACTTGACACCATGTCCATCTGCCTCACCACCATTTCTTTCTTTTTTTTTTTTTTTTTTTTTTTTGGTTTTTCGAGACAGGGTTTCTCTATGTAGCCCTGGCTGTCCTGGAACTCACTCTGTAGACCAGGCTGGCCTCGA
>NC_034592.1:19866669-19875840 GCF_900095145.1 Mus pahari | reverse complement strand
AGGTCCTGAGTTCAAATCCCAGTGACCACATGGTGGCTCATAACCATCTGTAACAAGATCTGACGCCCTCTTCTGGAGTGTCTGAAGACAGCTACAGAGTAATTACATATAATAAATAAATAAAGCTTTAAAAAAAAAAAAAAAGAAAAGAAAGGAAGAAAGAAAGAAAGGAAGGAAGAAAGAAAGAAAGAAAGAAAGAAAGAAAGAAAGAAAGAAAGAAAGAAAGAAAGAAAACAGGAACAAATACACGATGGGGATTCATATACTCTGACTTTGAACATGGCCATTCCCCCAAGGCACCTGTTCACTTCCCCATCCCATCTCCTGCACAGCACTCCCCAGACCCATTCACAGCCAATGCTTTCCCACTGATACATAAGCCAAGCTTTTGGACATCAGAGAGGACCTTGGGCCCAGAGAGAGGCGAGAGTGCACTCGGTGGCTGAAGCAGAGTTTGAACCCAGACCTCCTGGGTACCAACTCTCCTGTGTGGGCTGGTGTGAAGACGCCAAAGCCAGGGCAGGTTAAAAGGAGTCCGTTTCACAGACGGCTGCGCGAGCAGCTCAAACTGGGGTGAGAAACGAAGGGACTTACTTTGTTGTTACTCATCTCTCTCCGGCGTCTGCTGAAGGGTAGAGGCCAGCGTCCGGCAGGTGGCCCAGACGGCAAGGTTGTGGGGTCACACCTGCAAGCCACCAGAAAGGGTTATGGCCGGAGGCCCTCCCCTGGATGCGGCTGGATCTCAGGTGGCGCCTCTACCCAACAGCTCTCCCAAGTTTAAGGCTCGGGGCTGCTTCTATTTTGTCCTGGTTCCCACTCATACTTCAAGCAGGGATGGTCCAAAAGTTTCCTAGGTCCTGACACCCTCCTCACAGACCTCTGAACACCAGGGCTCAGTGAACTCCGTCATTGGTCAATGTGATCTTGGGGTCAAGGGCACAGCCGTGATTCTCGGAGATGGACAAGCCTTCCTGCCCCGCCCAGTTGTGTGCCTCACTCTATAACCAACCCTCTCTTCCCTCCCACCACTGGGCCTAGCCCTTCTACACTTCCAAGCCTCCACCTGTAAGCGGGCCATATGAGGGCATCCAGCCCACCTCTTCTGGCAGCTACAGCCCCAAAACGCAAAAAAAAAAAGGCTGGCATAGAGAGGAAGAAAACTAGGCTGGATCCTCAAAGGGGGATCCCCAGATCAGAGAGCGCGCTCCCCCCGGAAGCCTCTCGGCTCCGGTCACTATCCCCGCCCCCTGACCTAGCTGCGGTTTACTCCCACTCCAGGAATAGCTAGAAACCTCCGGGCCAGAGTGCCACACACTCACCCCGCTCCTGATTGGCCAGGCCTGGCTCCTCCCATTGCTTAGCACGACCCCGCCCCGTGGCAGCTCCCACTACCATCCCCAGGCTTCAAGGTTCCCCTGGGTCATCCCAGTATCTCAGTATCACAGAGACCCCAGACTTCTGTCTGTCCCCACCCGGCAGTTCAGAAAACAGGCTTATTGGAAGGGAGGCGTGGCTTGTCCGTGGACTCAAACCTTTAGGGCTGAAGACAGGAGGCCAGAATCTTAGAGTCGCCCCCATTAACCCTGACACCTCCAGCATTCAAAGCGCCCCTGGGACTGGCCACAGTTCCCAGACAGACCTCGGTCTTACTACCCTGTCTTGCGCATGCCCCGTGCTCCAGGCACTTGGAGCACTCCAGGTCCCAGGCCCAAGCCCCACTTTCCCACCTTTGCCTGAGCAGTGCCCTCAGCCAGGACTACGGTTCCCCTGGTCAGCCCCGTCATGTCATCGTCCTGCTCTGAGAACACCATGGTCAGAACAGCGTATCAGGTGCCAGTGCGAATGTCGGGTCCACACTTACTGGCTGGGGGGCCTCGAGCAAGCCATGTGACCTCTCTGAGCCTCAGTTTCCTCATCTGTGAAATGGGAATAAGAACTGGTAACTCCTGGGGAGACTGGAAAGATGCATGCAGTTGTGAAAAGGAGAGCGGAGGGCTTGAAAGTACTATATCAGACATCCTAAGCCTTCGGGTTACTCCGTTCAATGCCGGCCCCTGCACGAGCCTGTCCCAGAAACAATCCTCCCCTTCTTGACCCCAAGCCGGGGACTTCCCTTTATTACGAAACATGCTCCGGAGCTACGCAAAGCATCGCCTGCCTACACACTCTTCAAGGCAACGCCTGGTAGGTGCTCTCGCTCCCCATTTCACAGATGAGGAGACTGAGGGATCAGAGAGGCAACGCGCCTCGCGCCTCGCAGGGCGCAGGAGTAAGCGGGGGAGGGGGGGAACCATGTAGCGTTTGTTTACAGGGCGGAGCCTGAAAGGGTCTCCCGGGAGGGTCCCCTTCTAGCCTGTGCGTGCGCCAGACATCTAGTTCGGCACGGGGTGGCCAGGCCTGGTGGGAAGCTGCTGACTCCGCTGGGGAGGTGGCAGCCCAGAAGCCTAGACTCAGCCCCGAGGCTGGACCTGCGGAGGCTGAGCTCTGGGCTGAGGGTGAGGGCCGCACCCTGAGCTCGCTCTGGGGCTTCTCCAGGTACCCCCGAGTGCCTCGTGGGAGGCTCAGCCCCGCGCCCCATCTTCTGCCGCTGCACCCTGGGGTCGAGCATCCTATCCTGACCCCGGCTCTGCAGGGGAGGGGTGCGGGGCCGCGGCAGGGTGTCCCCATCTCCAACACGAGAGGCCCAAAGAACCCCGCAAAGCTTCTAGATCTCGGGGTGCAGTTAGCAAGCGGAGTGGGTCTCGGGGAGCCCTGGGGCTCCCCCTTCTCAACGGCTCCCCACTCCCGAGGCGCAAGCACAAGCCCCCTCCCGCTCTGCTGCCCGCCCCCGCGCAGCACCCGCTCACCTCCGCCGGGGAGCGCCCGGCCCCCCGCGGCCCCCGCACCCCGTCACATGGCGCCGGGAGCCGAGAACCGGGGTCCGCGCCGCTCTGGCCGCCCAGGCCCCGCCGCAGCTCCGGCCCGCCGGGTCCTAGCGCCGGCGCTCGCAGACCCGTTAGGACCAAGCCAGAGGGCGGAGCCTCCGGCTGCGGGTGGCCCCGCCCCAGGGAGGTGCCAGAGAGGAGAGATGCTCTCCCACAGCACCCCCCCCCCCGCACCCCGCGCCCCATCCCGAATCTCGTCCATTTCTCTCTCTCTCCAAATGGACATCAGGACCTCGGATGGGGACTCCGAGACGCGGAAATCACTGGGTTCGAACTCTGGTCATTAATTACCTGGACTCCCCCTCATTGAGACCCAGTAATCACCCCTGGGCAGCCTGGTACTTTATTTCGTCATCGCCGGAAAATGGAGAGAGCAAGGTTTGAAAACGTAGCTTTTGGTGGGCCTGGTGGTGCAGGCTTAGAGGCCTGCATCCTACTTAGGAGATAGAAGAGGGCAGAAGACAGTTGCAAGTTCAAGGCCAGCCTGATAGACATAGTGAGTACCGGGCTGGCCAGGGGTACATAGAGATATCTTGGCTCAACTCTCATCTTACCCTCAAGTATTCATTGCATTATTTTATGTGACTAAAAGGAAGCAATTTGGACCCAACCAACTGGATGGCTCTGAAGTTACAAATACTGGCAACTCTTCTAGAGGACCTGGGGTCCACTCCCAGCACAGTCCTAGGAGGATCTGTTGCCCTCTTCTGGCATTCATGGGTACTGCACATATATGTGGTACACAGACAAGCAAACCATCCAAACGCATAAAATAAAATGAAAAATTAAAGAAAAATGCAACCTGAGGGCTAAGGAGATAGTCAATATGCCAGACTCGGTGCCGTGTCCTGCTTCTGTCTTTCGAAATAGGGTTTCTGTGTGTAGCCCTCACTGTCCTGAATCTTGCTCTGTAGACCAGGCTGGCTTTGAACTCACAGAGATCCCTCTGCCTCCCCAAGTGATGGAATTAAAACCGTGTGCCACCACCGCCCAGCGATGTCATGTGTTTGTAATCCCTGTTCTGGGGGTGTGAAGAAAGGGAGACCCCTCCAGCTAGCTTACCCTTTCTGGACCTCCCAGGCCAAGGAAAGAACATTGGAGGTTGACCTTTGGCCTCCAGACATCCATGGACATGTATGTATGGACACACGGATGTGCAGAGGCTAGCTGTGTAGCCTGTTAGAAGGCTGGTTTCATAAACAAAGACTGCCTGCCCACAGTGTTCTAAGAGGCTGGGAATCGAGGGTCAACGTGCATGTCTGAGAGGGTGACGGGGACATTTAGGAAGAGAAAGCAAGTTTAAAGAGTTCTGTGCTGTAATTACTTAGGAAAACACCGTAGTAAAACTTTCCATTCCCCCACCCCCGGGTACCTATTAGGCCCTGCAGATGTACACGGTGAAGCTCACATCTGGACAGTTTGAAACTCAAAAGTGAAAATAGTTCAGATTAGCTACTAACATGAGAATGGAAAGTTTGGTTTGGCTTGATTTGGTTTTCAAGACAAAGGTTTTTGTGGGTAGCCTTAGCTGTCCTGGAACTCGATTTGTAGACCTGGCTGGCCTTAAACTCAGATCCACCTCTGCCTCCAGTGCTAGAATTAAAGGTATTTGTCACCTGGCAAGGTTTTTTTTTTTTTTTTAATTTTTATTATTTTTTAAAGGAATATTTACACTGTGGACTATTACATGGCAGGGGCAACAATAAGCTATAGGAACGCTGGTGAATCTTGGAGACCCAAGGAGTGAAAAGAACAAATGTAGCCTGGCAGAGGCACGCCTGTGATCCCAGCACACAGCTAGGGGAGTGGACGTAGTAGAGTCAAGACTGTCTTCCGCTAAATACCAAGTTCAAAGGCAGCCTGGGTAACTGAGACCCTTTGAAACGGAAACCCTAGTTTTCTTTAGCTCCTTTTCTGAGGTTCCGCCTCCCGCTCTCACCCCTGCCCCTCCCCCATCCCATCCCCTGCTTGTAGATTAGGATGTGGGTCTCAGCTTCTGCTCCAGCACCATGCCAGCCAGCTATGCTCCCCACCATGAAGACAATGGACTAAGCCTCTATAACTATAAACAAAGTATAACCCACAATTCAGTGCTCTCTTTTCTAAGAGTTGCCTTGGTTGTGGTGTCCCTTCACAGAAATAGAACACTAACTAGGACACAAACAAACCAAAAAGAAACCTACTTGGCATTGCCAAGGGCAGGAGATAGCCTATGCCCGTATCACTAATTAAAGTTTTAAAATCACCCGGGAGACCGCACATTACAGTATCCACACACGCTGCGTTCAAGAGGCTCATAGCCTTCATATGCGCTATAACTTGCTAGTATAATATAGACGCATCAGCCTATCACAAAATCAGAATATCACAACTTAAGGGAGCTGGCTCAGCAAGTAAAAGTGCTTGCCACCAAGCCTAATGACCTGGGTTTGATCCCTGGGACCCACATGGAGGAAGGAGAGCATTCACCCTTGGAAGTTGTCCTCTGACTTCAGTGTATGCACAGTGGCATTGTCACTGCCTCCCACTAAACAAATGAGCAAACAAATACAATGTAACAAAAAGAAAGATACAAAGGAAGAAAGACTTAAATGTTTCTTTTTTTTTTTTTTCTTTTTTTGGTGTGTGTGTGTGTATGTCGAGACAGGGTTTCTCTGCATAGCCCTGGTTGTCCTGGAACTCACTCTGTAGACCAGGCTGGCCTCGAACTCAGAAATCCACTTGCTTCTGCCTCCCAAGTGCTGGGATTAAAGGCGTGCGCCACCACTGCCTGGCAGAAGAAAGATTTAAAAGGAGAATTTTTTTTGTTCATTATGATAAGGTGTGTGTGAATGCCTGGTCTCCGAGACCATCACTGCCCCGTGAAGAGTGACGTGGTAGGCTGGAAGGTTCACTGTGACTTGGGAGCTGCTGCTGGCTCCTCCGGGAGTCTGACCTCAAGGAGTTTATTTTAGGACAAGTGTGGAGCCATGGGCTTGTCATCTCAGCTACAGGGGAAGCTAGGGCCGGAAATCTCAAGTTCTGGACTTATACAGCCCCCCCCCCCAAATGTGTGGTACAGTGGTTCATAGATATAGTCCCAGCACTCAGGAAGGGTGAGGCAGGAGGAACAAAGGTGTGTGCCACCTCTGGTCTGGCTTGTTTTTGTTTTGCTATCTAGCTCTGAACTGTGTTGGAACTTACTGTGTAGACGACCAGGCTTGCCTTTCCCTCCAGAGAGCTAGGATTAAAGGCATACACCATGCCCAGCCACAACCCTTTATATCTTGTGTGATTGTGTGTGTGTGTGTGTGTGTGGTTTTTCGAGACAGGGTTTCTCTGTGTAGCCCTGGCTGTCCTGGAACTCACTCTGTAGACCAGGCTGGCCTCGAACTCAGAAATCCGCCTGCCTCTGCCTCCCGAGTGCTGGGATTAAAGGCATGCTAACCCTTTATATCTTAAAATGTATGTGTTTCTGGGCAAGGTGGCTCGAAGCTGTAATCCCAGTGATCAGGAGGCTCAGGCAGGAGAATCACAGAGTCTGAGGCCATCTTGGGAAAGAGAATAAGGCCATTTTTAAAACGAAGCAGAGACTGGAGAGATGGGTCAGTAGTTATGAGTACTGATGTTCTTGCAAAGAACCCGGGGTAACTCACCACCACTTGTAACTCCAGCTCCAAGGGATTTCTGACACTCTCTTCTGCCTATGAGGGCACTAGCACACACCTGATTTACATACAGCCAAGCAAGCACTCACACATGAAATAAAGTTTATAATTAAAAATTTTCGGTTTGAATTTTATATGTGTGGGTGTTTTGCCTGCATGCTTGTCAGTGAGCCTGGTAGCCACAGAGGGCAGAAGAGGGCATTGTGAACCCCCTGGAACTTAAGTTGTAGATAGTTGTGAGCCACTATGGTCCTCTGAAAGAGCAGCAAGTGGCCTTATAACTGATAAGCCATACTCCTGTATTTTTTTTAATTTAAAAATACTTTTAGATTTTAAAGACTATTTACTTGTTTTGTGTGTATGAGTGATTGATCTGCTTATAGAGTTAGTTGTGTATCATGCGCATGCAGTGCCCTCAGCAGCCAGAAGAGGGCGCGGGATCCCCTGGCCCTGGAGTTCCAATGGCTGTGAGCCGCCCTGTAAGTCCTCGGCAGGAGCAGCCCGTGTTCCTAACTGAGAAATAAAAGCGTGCTCTCTCTCCCGCCCCCGGAATCTACATTTTTAAAAACTGAATTGCAAATGCAGCTTTTGTGTTTGCCTGTGCTCGTGAGTGAACACGTGTTGATGTAGAGCCAGAGGTTAGCCTCTGCTGCTCTTCACAAGTCTTCACGAGTGGATAGGAAAGACACAGAAAGAAATTCCACCCACTTCTGTTTGCCGGAGGCAGGGTTTCCTGCTAGGACCTGGGGCTGGCTGCTTACTTCAGGCTGTCCAGAGAGCCTCGAAGACAGTCTCTGCATCCTTCCTCCTTGGGAACAAAGAGCAAGGACCAGAACACCTAGGATTTTTGTCGGGATTGTGAGGACTAAATTCACAGCCTCCACTGGATTGTCCAACACAGTATTTTATCAAGTGAACTATCCCCGCAACTTCGCGACACCCTTTTTCCTCACCTACTTTTTTTTGGGGTTTGTTTTGCTTTTTTTCGAGACAGGGTTTCTCTGCATATCCTGGTTGTCCTAGAACTCACTCTGTAGACCAGGCTGGCCTCGAACTCAGAAATCCACCCGCCTCTGCCTCCCGAGCGCTGAGATCAAAGGTGTGCGCCACCACGCCTGGCCTTCACCTACTTTTTTGCTACCCACCCCATTTTATTACAATTACCATGCTTGTAAAAATGCACGTAAAAAGATGTGAGAAAGAATCCACAAGGAACTGAGCTGACAGCTCCACTAGAGCTTGGTAGGAGGGGAGTACCACCATCGCTTTTAGCTTTATAAATGTCTAAGTTATTTGCATTGCATTAATTTAGAAAATTATGATTGCTTGCTTGCTTGGTTTGAAACAGTCTTACTGTGGCCAGCTGCAGATTCACTATGTGGCCAAGGATGACCTTGAACTTCTGATCTTCCTGCCGCCTTCCAAAGTGTACTTCACAAGCAATGTACTGCCATGCCAAATCTACTTTGGTAAGTCAAGAACACTTCCTCTTTCTGTTTGGCTTGCTTTGGTTTGAGACATGCTTCTTCCTCTGTGTAGTCCTGGCTGTCCTGGAACTCACTCAGGCTGGCCCTGAACTCAGAGATCAACCTGGCTCTGCCTCCCGAGTGCTGGGGTCAAAGGTGTGTGCCACCATCACCCAGCAATAACACTTTCTTTTTTTTTTTCCTTTTTTAATTTTTTTTTCTTTTTGTTGCAATAACACTTTCAAAGCTTATTTTATTAAAACAAGTGTAATGAAGCTGTCTGTTCTTCCAGAGAACCTGGGTTAGATTCCCAGCCTACACGTGGTGGCTCAGAACCATCTGTAGCTCCAGTTCCAGGAGATCCAATGCCCTCTGCTGGCTTCTCATGGCAGCAGGTACACACATGGTACACAGATGTGTATGCAGGCAAAATGTCTAAACACATAACATTGATTAATTTTAAAATTAGAGAAAAACAAAACAAAACAAAACAAGTGTGTGTGTAAATGTTAAACTCCTGTCCCACCCCATGATGGGGAAGCAGGCAGCCCACTAGAGTGGACACAAGACATAGGAAGCCTGCCCTCTAGTGTCCTCCTCTGTGCGTCCTGGGTGCCCATCTACACCCAGGCCTCCTGACCCTGCCTGCAGGACAGAAAGGCTATCCACAGAGGGTGGGGCTGAGGAGGAAGAAGGGAGGGGCAGGTGAACAAGCTGCTAATATGGAGACCAGAGGGCTCTCACTGCAAACACAGGGAGTGGGGTAAGTCTGAGCCAGACATGGAAGCCCTCCTGTGCCCCAACAGGCCCCTCCTTACCCCAGGCCCTGCTAGGGACTCTGAAAACCGCAAGGATGCTGTCAGATCAGACCCAGACCAAAGCAGAGCATGAGACCCTCACTCAAGCCTGTCAGATTCCTGCACTGGCTTCTCTTCTTGACTCCAAGAACAGTAATAGTCCCCTTTGTGGTACCAGTAATAGGGGTATGAGGCAGAGGCAGAGGCAGAGAGGCAGAGGCAGAGAGGCAGAGGCAGAGAGGCAGAGGCAGAGAGGCAGAGGCAGAGAGGCAGAGGCAGAGAGGCAGAGGCAGAGGCAGAGAGGCAGAGGCAGAGAGGCAGAGGCAGAGAGGCAGAG
>NC_034592.1:19846467-19866509 GCF_900095145.1 Mus pahari | reverse complement strand
CCTGCTCTACAGAGTGAGTTCCAGGACAGCCAGGACCACACAAAGAAACCCAATCTAGAAAAACCAAGAGACCAACCAAAAGAAACAAGGGGGTGGGGGGTGGATAACAAAAGCACAGCATCCTGTTGGTGGGGTGCTTTTCAAGTAACCCTCACTGAACTCTTAAAGACCCCGTGGCAGGAAGCTACTAGAAGCCCACTTTCCAGGTGAAACCCCAGCTTGGAGAATGCATGCGTAGGTGACAGGCTAAACTCACCTAACCTGTCCATTTAATACTGGCTGAGCTGTTAGGCACACGGCCCAGACACACAAAGAACTCATACACGGGGCCTGAGGGCAGGCCTGATCATCTCTGAAGGAGCTTCCTTTCTTCCTCCCCAGGGAAAGCACCCCCACTTTCTGCATCTTAATAATCGCCCCATACATTGTTGGGGTTGGAACCTGGGCAGTGGCAGGGGGAGGAGGTGTCTTGAGTGTGCCCGGCAAACTCTACACTAAGCTACAACTTCATCCTTCATTCAGCAAACTTCTGTGCTCTTGTGAGATTCCCAGAGCGTCTTTTTCCCCCCTCCTCTCTCAGCTCCCAAATCTTTTTGTTTGTTTTTGTTTTTGTTTTCTGAGACAGGGTTTCTCTGTATAGCCCTGGCTGTCCTGGAACTCACTCTGTAGACCAGGCAGGCTAGCCTCGAACTCAGAAATCCACCTGCCTCTGCCTCCCAAGTGCTGGGATTAAAGGCATATGCCACCACTGCCCGGCTATCTTTTTTTTTTTTTTTTTTTTAATTAAAAATTGATTTTTTTTATATGTATTGGTGTTTTGCCTGCATGTATGTCCATGTGAGAATGTCAGATCTTGGAGTTACAATTTTGAGCTACTATCGGGCTGCTGGGATTCACACCCCAGTCCTCTGGAAGCACAGTCAGTGTTCTTAACCGCTAGGCCATCTCTCCAGCCCCTCAGCTCCCAACGTATAACAGTTCTGTTCCACAGACAGATTCGTGCTGCTCAACTGAAGCCAGGCCTGGGGACTCCAACTTTCAACCTCTACAGCAGAAATGGAGACTTAATAAGCAGTGCTCTGAGCCCAGGGCAGTGGTCATGAACTGGGTCTCCACGGACAGGGGCTAGACAGGGGCGCCCAACTAACTGTTCCCCGTAATCGTGGGGTTCCATTCCTCCGGGAATAGACACCATAGAGACGCTCATACCCCAGCCGAGATTCCTGAGGGAGGAGTCCTTAGCCACCTGTGGCTGTGGGGCTTGTCTCCCTTCCTCCCTGGGCTTGGACGGAACTGGCAGAGACAGAGACAAAGGAACCGGAGGAAGGAAAGGAACACAAGAGACCAGAGTCTGTAAAGTCCAGTGACCCCACAACACCTCACAGCTAGGCATAGCTCCTACCCCCTTCTCACCTTCCAGCAGGTACCGGGCCCACAGTGTCTAAGGAGGGACATCGTGGGAGTCTTCAGTAGACGATGTACCAACAGCCAGACCCGTCAGCAGGCATCTTTGTGTGCCTGGAGGAAGTGGTTGACAGCTTCCCTGAGAAATACGATTTATTCAGGCCAACCCAGCAGTAAACGCCTCACCCAGGAGCTATGTCAGAAGGGTTTCTATGCGCTTTGTCTAAGGGTTGGGCCAGCATTTCCTTATGGCTGGAAAACAGGAAGGCTGACTCTCGGAAAGGAATAGTCTAGATCCCACCAGGACCAGGGAGTCTCTTGACCCTGGACACGCACGGAGAAGGGCACAGGTGCGGAGACTTTTAATGGGATGGAGAGCCAGCTCTCTACCATGAATGAAAAGTCCTAGAAAGAAGCCAGGCCTCCAGAGATGGCCCAGAGGCCCAAGTCACCATATCTTGGGCTAGCAGTGGCTTCAAACTGCCATTTCCTGACTATCTTTGTCAGAACATCCTATAGCTAATAGATAAAAGCCTTTAGCTGATAGATAAAAACCACTGAAAGCCATTAACGTAGTAGACTGCTAGCTTCCACTGACCCAAAGCTCTCAACCTCTCAGACCTTATAGGAAAGCCTTCCCCATCTTGCCGTACCTGCCTTTCTGATGTCCCCACCAATGTATTTTAAACTTGCCTGGATTTATGACTTTTTGTTCCGCAAAACTATACAACTTCATGAAACTGTTTCTGCTCCGGAACATGGAATTCGGGGTAAAAAAAAATCTCAGTTTCTGGGCCACGGTCACTCAACATGGCACCAGAAGACACTACTATTCCCATTAGGATGAGAACATTATTATTAATTATTATTATTATTATTATTATTATTATTATTATTATTTTGCACTGATACCACCTATACCAGGGTATAGGGGCAGGATCAGTCAGGCAGAGGACCACCCCATTTAAATGGTGGCTTCTGAGAACTGAGAGGCAAGTATGTTCTAAGTAAGTCCCAAGGGGCACGCTTGCTGTTAAGGAGGGTGTGAGAGTGTCTCTGAGGACACTGAGGAGCTCAGTGTCTCTGAGCTCATACAATCTGGTGAGGCAGGAACTACTCTACTGTCTTTATTGCCTGGGGGGTCAGGCCTGCTGCCAGGACCCTCAGTCTTACCCACTACCCACTCATGCCCTGTCCCTACACTCAGCTCCTCAGCCCCTCCAGGCCTGTGGAAATGGTTTGGCTTCCCGCCTGCAACCCAGGCTCTGAGATTTCTCTCCCTGCTTCCCCTCCTACATATGAGGCTTCCGGTCCACCTGGCACTGGTCAGGGACAAGGGCAGTGTTGTGGGCCAGGTGCCAGGTCTCTAGTCACTCCTGGGAAAATGGGTAGGAGGGGGAGTGGGCTAGGCCATCAGAGTCCTTAGCATGACGGGTTCTGTCATTTGTGGGATCCGGTAAGGAAACTGAGAGGTTCCTTGTTTCAAACCAAGACCTAAAATAAGGAATTTCAAGTGTGTAGCAGGAGAGATTAAACTAAGCACAAGGCTCTGGGGACCACAGGTTACACCCAGAGGGTCCCAGACTTTGAAGCTGAGAGCTAAAGCCCAGGGTGCCATTCATCAGTCTCCCAAAGGGGGAAGGAGGCAAAGCCTGGGTGGTGAGCTCTTAAGGCTGACAGCTTCCTAGTTCAGCCATCTCATGAAAGCTAGCCTGGGCTACATCATCTGTAATGAGCACCAGCTCCCTCCTCAGGGTGGTCTCACACCCTCCTTAACAGCAAGATGGTGGCTGTGTTTTAGTGCTGAAAAGCAAAACTCAGAGAAAGGGCTGGCCCTGAGACCACTCCTTTCTGGTCAGCACCCACCCTGAGCTGCGTTCTGCCTTCTGTTTTACAAAGGAATCATATCCCACAGTTGAGAGACAGCCTGACTGGCAAAGACTTTGGAATCTGACTCATGGGGCAGGAAAGTGGTGTTGGGTGGAATTTCTTTCTCACCCAGAGTCCTCCCAGGCCCCGGTCTGTGCCTGTTGATTGAGGGCAGGGTGCCTGTCCTGGGCCAGCACAGTCCTGTGGTCAGACCATCAGAAGGCCAGGCTTGTGGGATGCTGGGGCAGGAGACTATAGGGTGATGTCCAGACAACGCGGGAAGAGCAGACAGCTGTGGGCCTAGAGAAGGGATGGAGGGCTCAGTCAGCCCTCCAGGGAATCGGCTACAGGCCTTGTCCTAACTGACCCCCATCCCACATCCGTTACCACAGAGACACAGTGTCCAGAAAATCCACCTTTACCGGCACACCCCTGAGACAGTCAATTCTGGGAGGCTGAGGCTCAAAGATCCTCACACCCATCAAATCCCAAGTTCCAGGGTGTACCAACCAGGACCATCAGCCTGAGAATGTGGCACCGTGTGGCTGTAGCCAGGTAGAGGCAAGGATCAAGACTGGTATAAAGCCGTAATGCTGGTGAGGTGGGATCATTGACCGACCCAGGGCAAAGGCCACTTAAACAACCTGGCAGTGGGAGAAACCCCAAGATGAAGATGTGGATTCTTCTGGAAGGAGGGGTGGTATAAATGGCATCTTCTCGACTCCTCTTCAAGTCACAAGGCCCGAGGTTCCTCCGAGTGTACCCAGTGTTGGGTAATAGAGACCTCGTTCGTGTTCTACCTGGTTTCAGGTAGAAGGTGAAAGTCATAAATGCTCATATTAGAGCCGTGTTGGCCTGGAATGGGTCACAGGCCTGGCTGAGGCCTGGCAGTCACTGGCAACAGGAACTACTTGGCCCTCCAGGACGGGTGGGCGAACACGATGGGCCGCTTCTTGGCCCAGCGGGAGAACACAGCCTTCTCGGTGATGAAGCGATGGGCGCTCCTCGGAGCCTGCTCGTGCAAACGGTACATCTGACACTCATCTAGCCGGCCCTTCTCGAAGTAGTGGTAGGGCACGGAGCGGGGACTCTTCTCACTGTTGGGAGAAAACAGGGTCGGGTGGAACAAGGCCTCAGACCTGCCTGCTGGCCTCCGGGTGAGGCCTCAGCTGTGCAGGAGAGGGGTACCCACATCTGGACAGATGGCAGAGCCCAGCAGGCGAGGAGCCAGGATTCAGAAACTGCTCCTGGCAAGCTGGGTGACCTTGGATCTGAAAAACACCCCTACAACAGGCCATCTGGGAACGGAGTCAAAGGATAAACTCTAGGCAGGAGTGGCACCTGCCTAACTCCCCTATCCAGGGCCAGCGGCTCTGCACGCCCACCTGCAGGAAGTAGCGTGCAGGCCACTGTGACCATTTCTCTCATACACCCAAGACAAAAGTTCTGAAGGGAAAGAGTGGAAATCTGGGGCCTTTCCCAGACTTCTTAGTTATAGTAATACTGAAATATAAGAATGTAACATTGTAGCCGGGCGTGGTGGCGCATGCCTTTAATCCCAGCACTTGGGAGGCAGACACAGGTGGATTTCTGAGTTCGAGGCCAGCCTGGTCTACAGAGTGAGTTCCAGGACAGCCAGGGCTACACAGAGAAACCCTGTCTGGGGGGGGGGGGGGAAGAATGTAACATTGTTATAATAGAATTCCATATCCATATCTGAACTCACAGTTTTTAAGTCATACTACAACTAAATCTATCTGTAATGTTTCATTAAAATAGATATAGGGGCCGGGCAGTGGTAGCCCACGCCTTTAATCCCAGCACTTGGGAGGCAGAGGCAGGTGGATTTCTGAGTTCAGCCTGGTCTACAAAATGAGTTCTAGGACAGCCAGGGCTATACAGAGAAACCCTGTCTCGAAAACAGACAAACAAACAAAAAATAGATATAGGGGCCAGGGTGTGAGCACTTCATTTGGTGGGTCTAACCCAAGGCTCACTTTGCCAAATCTTTTTGGCAACCTAACTTTTTTTGCATTTATTACTTATTTTTTATTTTGGGGAGGGGGTGGGAGTGGGTAAGAAGCTGCCACAATGTGCATGTGGAGGTCAAAAGACATTTTGAGAGCAGGGTCTCTTTCCACGAAGTGAATCCTGAGATGTTTTGTTTAACACAAGGTTTCTCTGAGCTGCCCCGGAACTCCCTCTGTAGACCAGGCTGGCCTGAACTCAAGAGATTTGCCTGCCTCTGCCTCCTGGGTGCTGGGATTAAAGGCATGCGCACCACCTCCTAGTTCTTAAGCATGAACTCTGTAGTAGATGATGTCTCAGAGTTAGTTACACCTGCTCCTGTGGCTCACCGACCTGAGAGATGTACAAAGCTTTGTTTTGGTTTGAGTTTTTTGAGAAGCTCTCAGAAGGTGTGGGGCGGGGTAGCCTTGACCTTGATCTGGAGCCAAGGTTAGCTCTGGTCTCCGCCTCCTGAGTGGGATCACTATGCCCAGCTAAAGGTTGGGCTTTCTCCCAAAGGCCTGCCCTTGGGGGCGGGGTGTCTGTGCCTGGGTCACCCATCATGAAGCCCTCGAAGCTCACAGACCCTCTGGCTCAAGGCCTCACACCTCCCCCTCCTTCCCTGCTCCCTACCCCCAGCCTGGGTGCCGGTCTAACCTGCAGTAACTATCGCTGACCATCCCGTAGACCACAATCTCCTCGCACAGCTCCAGGGCCAGAATCATGGTGAACCAACCGGTGCTGAGGAAGGAGCCTGATTGTCTCCTGAGGAGGATGAGACATCGTCAGTGGTCCCGCCAGCATCCCTTACTCCCACCCAACAACTAGAAAGAGGTCCCGGGGAGGAGGGAGCTGCGGAGAGGCAGTCTGCCAAGGCCAAGGTCAGAGGTGGCGCTGGACACAAACCCAGGCTTGTTCGGTCTGGCTGCTGGAGCAGAGGATGGTAGCAGACCCGGGGAGCCCACGGGTGCAAGAGAGCGCAGAGGGTAAAGTCAGGGGCTCTGTCTTCTCTTTTAACCTTTCCTCTCCCGTAGGGCACCTAACTCTCTCGGGACTCTCAGCCTCAGAGACCAGGCTGTGAAACGTGGAGAGTTGAAGGTGGTTTTGGAGCGAGAACCCTGTCAGCTTTGCCCACTCCACCCCGCACCCAGCCCACCTGCGTAAAGGTGCCGTGACAGCCCCAGGCCTCAGCTCTCTTGAGGCAGCAGCTCTGGGTACCCTCCAAGCAGAAGGTCACCCTCTCCTGAGGGTACGGGCCAGCTCAACCGGTCGAGCTGTGCCCAGCCGGCACCTGCCCCACCTGGAGCTCATAGTTTCAGGGAGGAAACAGAAACACTGTAATGTCAGATGGTGTCAGCAGCTGAAAAGCCGGGAAGGGAAAGTCGAGATGCAGATCGCCAGGGCGGGCCGCTTCTGCTGCAGAGGGATGGTCTCAGAGGGGCTTCCCCGAGGAAGAGATAGTTTATCCAGACCAGAGAGGCTGGAAGGGGCTAATCATGGGAACTTTTGGAAGGATGTCCTAGGCAGAAGGAACAGAGCATGTGCAAGGGACTGCAGCTGGGGACAAGTCTGAGGATGAGGGACAGGACACAGGTATGTAGTGAGGTGCCTCAGAAGTGCTGAGGGATTCGATGCCTGATGCACAGTGCTCAGCTCAGAGCCTTAGGATGCAAAAACAGTTGTTGTTTTTTTTCCTTCTCATTTCTGAGACAGGCTCACACAGCCTAGGCTTAAGTGAACTGAACTCCCTAGGATAAGCTTGAACTCCTAACCATCCTACCTCTACCTCCAGAGTGCTGGGACTACAGAGGCATGCAAGGCCAGTTCATTCAGTGCTGGGGATGGAACCCAGGGCCTCATGCACACTGGGGCAACCGTTCTGCCAACAGAACCACATCCCCAGCCTGAAGTCACTCTTACTTCAGTTATCTGGAATGGGCTTCAGAGACCACCTGAGACCTTAAAGCACTTCCTAGCAGAAAGAGGCCTTTAGAGGATGCAAACTCCAGATGCAAGGGTCTCCAGCTCACCTGTTCTTGCCTGTCTCATCTTGGAAGATCTGGTCACAGTAGGCCATCATGCGTTCAGTGAAGGTGTATACTTGCAGGCCTGGATACATTCTGGTGAGCTGCAGCAACGTGCGGTAGGTGCGGCCGCCCAGCATCCGGTCCATGTGCCTGCCCTGGCCCCACACCACGTAGAGCGTGTCTCGGGCATGCTGGAAATAGTGTGAGTAGTTGCGTAGAAGCAATGGCACACTCGTGTGCGAGATCACGCGCAGAGTGCTGCGGTGGCCCACGTCCTCCTCAAAGCCCACAGTGGGTGCCTGGTTCATGCGTAGCACGCACTCTGCGCCATCGATCTGGGCACCCAGGCCTGAACCCAGCATCTGGCCAGAGCTGGACACCACCGCACAGCTGTGGCACAGTTCTCGGATAAGAGGCTGCAGTGAGGGAGGCAGAGAGAGAGATCAGGAACCCTCCACACAGGCTGCTATCTACCTGTCCTCCCCCTCGCCTCCCCACCCCCACCTCCATCATGTCCACTAATCTGTCTGATAGTTGGATCAGTCCCAAGGACTAAGCTTTATGGTAGTTTTTTGTTTTGTTTTGTTTTAGGTTGTTTTTTTTTTTTTTTTTTTTTTTTTTTTTTTTTTTTTTTTTTTTTTTTTTTTGGTTTTTCGAGACAGGGTTTCTCTGTGTAGTCCTGGCTGTCCTGGAACTCACTTTGTAGACCAGGCTGGCCTCGAACTCAGAAATCCGCCTGCCTCTGTCTCCCGAGTGCTGGGATTAAAGGCGTGCGCCACCACACCTGACTTTTGTTTTAGTTTTTTTAAATTTGTGTATGTGCATGTGTGTGTGTGTGTGTGTGTGTGTGTGTGTGTGTGTGTGTGTGTTCGCACAGGCGTGGATGCGCTTGCGTCCATGGGGTGTGGTCACGTGCCAGACGTTGACTTTAGGTGCCTTCCTCAATCACTATTTCCTTGAGACAGAGTCTCCCACCAGACCAGGACTGGCTGGTGAGGCAGCCCCAGCCTCAGTGTGCCAGCTTCCCGGCACTGGATTATGCCAGGTGCATGCTGGGTACATGGATGATCAAGACTAGACACAGGTCCTCCTGCTTCATGGATCAGTCTAACCAACTGAACCTCCTCCCCAGACCCCAGGCTGGTTTTGGTTTTGTTTTTGGAGTGGGGCACATGCCACAGAACCCACTCGAAGGCCCAAAGACAGCTTGCTTGAGTCAGTCCCCTCCGCCACGTGCAGAACGTCCCACGGGGAGAACTCAGGTCATCAGATTCTGTGACAAGTGCCTTCCCAGTCAGGTCACTTGGCTGGTCCCCGCTTTCACTTGTAATGTAAAGTCTCACTTTCTTGCTCAGGCATGCCTTGGACTTGTGGCATTTCTTCTGCTTCGACTTCCCAAATGCTGGGACCATAGGTGGCAACAGCCATGTCTGCTCACCTGGCGAGCCAGACACAGGGAGACGACCTTCCCAAGCTTCCTTATCAGCCACATCCAGCACTGCTGCTGTCCTAAGCCCTAAAATGTCCCTACCTTACTGGGACCTTATTAAAGTTACAGGATCAAATATTTATAAAGCCTTTAGAACGGTCTCTGGCACTGACTACATGTTCATGTGTTTGCTAAGTAAACGGGAACTACGAGCTCTTCAAAATCACCAAGATCCCTTCCTGCCCTGCCCGTGCCCAACCCATACTGCACTGAGTTGTTGATAAGAGGGTCTTCAGTTAGAGGGGTCTTCCATGGCCAGCCCATGCCAGTTTTGGTAGTCTGGTTCTCAGTGTGAATCCTGGCTCCATCCCTTGGCCCAAGATAAGGGGGTGTCACTCCTCGTCTGGGAAATGGGTGTGAAAACACCTGCTTTTACCCTCTCATGAGAATGCAGTAGAAAAGGTACAAGGAAATAAGGAGCCGGGGGTGGGGGGCTGCCCGAGTCAGGAGGCTGGAACACAGTGGAACAGAACAATTCCCTCCCTAAACTCCAAGCCGCCCCTAAAAGCACCTCTAAAAGCCATGAGGGCTGCAAAGGGGCAGGAGAGGACTTCTGGGAGGGACAGAAAGAGTTCTGTGCCACCTTGGTGAAGGCTATCCATACTCGCCTACTTCTGTCGACACTCACTGGCTGGACGTGGAGGCATAAGCCTTTAGTTCTAGCACTTGGCAGGCAGAGGCATGGAGATCTTGGTGAGTTCCAGGTCAGCCAAGGCTACAAAGCAAGTTCCAGGCCAGCTAGGGCTACCCAGTGAGACCCTGAACTGTTTCCTTGTAACTGGTGAATTCTGTTATAATCTGTTAACTTGCACACATACATGCTGTGTGGATACACATCCAGGTGGAAGCCCAAGGTTGACACATAGTGTCTTCCTTGACCTCTTGCCACCATGTATCTTGAGACAGGGTCTGCCACAATACACCAAGAACCTTGCTTGGCTAGTTTGGCTAGCTAATTTACCCCAAGGATCCCATCTCTGCCTCCCCAAAGAAGAGATTACGGCAAGTTACCAGGCCAGCCGAGCTTTTGGTGGGTTAAGCTTGCACGCACGGCACACACGTTACGACTGCTCCGTTTCCCTGCTTTTTTTGAGACAAGGCCTTGTGTACAGAGATTGTCCTGGGACTTAGGTGCTGGAACTGCAGATGTGAGCTGCTACCTAGACCCCAGGCCCATTAAGGGCCCCGCCTCCTATTTGTTATACCACCCAAGAGGCAGACACTAGGCAGCCTGAATGCACACACACTCAGAGAAGATTGCCACAGCTCCCACGAAAGTGCTGGGACCTCACCTGGAGGAACTCAAGTTTATAGGGCCATGTAAAAGATTAGTTCCACTCAATAAAAGACACTGTGAAATCCCCCTCAGGTCTTTTTTTTTTTTTTTTTTTTTTTTTTTAATAAGATGTTGATTTAAGAACTCATATATCCGGGCTGGTGAGATGGCTCAGTAGGTAAGAGCACCTGGCTGCTCTTCCGAAGGTCTGGAGTTCAAATCCCAGCAACCACATGGTGGCTCATAACCATCCGTAACAAGATCTGACGCCCTCTTCTGGAGTGTCTGAAGACAGCTACAGTGTACTTACATATAATAAATAAATAAATCTTAAAAAAAAAAAAAAGAAGAACTCATAAATCCGTTTTCTGTACTACAGTATTAAAAAGAAAAAAATAGTGAGACAAGCCTGTAATCCCAGGACCTGGGCATTTGGTAGAATAATTAGTTCAAAGCCATCTGTCACACGGCAGAGTCCAGGCCAGCCAGGGCCGTGTGAGACCCTCTCCCGAAAAAGCTGGAAACAAAGAAAAAACAAAAATATGTCCTTATTGTGCCCTCAGTCTGGCCCTGTCCTGGCAATGGCAGGCTGTCCTCTCTCTAGTGACAAACGGGCCCCATCAAGGGTCGTTGTCAGACTGGCCCTCCCAAGGCCAAGTGTTTTCCTTCATTGCAAAAAGAGGAAAAGGTGTAAGTGTTGACATTCAAAATCCGGATTTCCCACTTAAGAAAAACAAATGGGGCTGGAGAGATGGCTCAGCGATTAAGAGCACTGACTGCTCTTCCAGAGGTCCTGAGTTCAAATCCCAGCAACCACATCACATGGTGGTTCACAATCATCTGTAATAGAAATCTGACGCCCACTTCTGGTGTGTCTGAAGACAGCTATAGTGCACTTAGATATAATAATAAAATAAACTATTAGGCCGGAGCGAGCAGAGGTCCTGAATTCAAATTCCCAGCAATCACATGATGGCTCACAACCATCAGTACAGTGTACTCATACACATAAAATAAATAAATAAATCTTAAAAAGAAAGAAAGAAAGAAAGAGAGAGAGAGAGATAGAGAGAGAGAGAGAGAGAGAGAGAGAGAGAGAAAGAGAAAGAGAAAGAGAAAGAGAGAAAGAAAAACAAGTGGAGGTGGGGAGAGGGGTCAGGGGCCATGAGTCCAATCTCAGACCTTGAGGAGGGAGGGAGGGGGAAGGGTAGGTGAATGAGCTGGGCACTATGGCATGAGGCGTAATCCCAGCACCGAGGAAGCAGAGATAGGTGGATCCCCCAAGGGGCACTCGCCAGTCTAGCCACTTAATTCCAGGCAGTGAGAGAACCAGTCTCAATCAATCAATCAATCAATCAATCAATCAATCAGTCAATCATCAATCAATCAAATGCCTGAGAAACAAAGCCCAAGGCTGACTGTCCACACATCCAATCCACACACAAAAGAAAGAAAACGTTCCAGAAGGGCCCGAGTGTCTGAAAGAACTCTAGCCATACTATGGCAGACTGGATAGTGTTCACCCAGGACACCCTGGCTGGCACTGTCCCACCTGGCCATTCTTGGAGAGTGGAGAGCTCACACTTCCGGGGGTTCTGGTGCCCTCGTTTTGGTTTGGTGTTGGCGCTGGAGAATGAACTTAGCCCTCGACCTCGCTAATGCTGACTGAGCTGAAATGAAGCCCCAGGCCAGGCCAGCTCAGGGGTTTCATTTCTCCATCAAATCCTCACACCGCAGCTGGACACTGTGCCCCGTGTGCTGTCACCCTTTGAAGCCTTGGCACAGCTCAACAGAGGCAGGGATGGGGACATGACAGGTCTCCAGCAAGCCAAAGCTCCGAAGCATGACCCTAGGACCACCAAACTAAGAACTGGAACTGTAGTGCCAATAACTACAGGATGGCTTTAGGGAGCCCGTAACTGTGAACCGTGACACACAGGGCCTCTGCTATCAGGGTCTAGGTTGTGAATGTCCCTGTGCTACGCCAGGTGGAGCAAATATGGAGAGGTGGACAGCATGGACGGGAGTCATAGCTGTCTCGGACCCTGGTGTCCCAGTTTCATGACTCCTGGGACCGTACATAACCTGGACCTAGGCTGGCTCTTTATGTTCAGCTGCCACACAATGACAGACTTACTGCAGGAGCTAAGCCATGTTTGTGTGAGCATATGGTATGGAGACACAGAAGTCTGAAGACTTCTGTGGGCAGCCCTCCTGTTTTTCATTCCCAGCATGTAGTTGGGGGGTACCCAGGCAGTATCTGCTTAGTGAAAATCCTATTTCCTCCTAGACCTTGAGTACTCATACTCGGAGAGGACAAGTGACTGGCAGATGTCACACAGCTGGTGAGCAGGGAAGCTAAGCTCAGAGTCCAGGCTGGCTTGCCACCAGCCCAGTTCTCACTGTTTCCTAGAGCTGGGGACCCGCTGGCTCCCGTAGCATTGCCTGGCTGACTCACCTTCCCATCTGGCACGCTGCTGTAGCCACTGAAGTGCAGGGGCCCTGGCACAGTGGATCTCGGGGCCGCAGGGAGGTGGCGGTCCAGGCAGGTTGCCAGGCAGAGCGGCAGGCAGGCCCAGCAGCACAGGAAGACACAGACAGCAGAGAGTGTCAAGATGCACAGTGTGAGGAGCAGAAGGCGTCCCTGAGGGAGACAGTGGTCACCTGTCTGCGGGGTACTCGCAGATAACACCCAGCCTCCCCATGTAGAACCTCTGCAGCTCCATTGGTGAGACCTTCTTCAGGGATGAATCTAGAGACAACTCCCCCAAGTCCCCTCTTTCAGGTCAGGACACTCAGTTGGGGTGACGCTGCTCAGAGCCACACAGCAAGGGTGCAAATTCCAAACTGCAGAACCCAAACCCTCATCTAGAACCCAGATACACTATGCAGTCCGGGGTCTCAATGGCCTTCACCCCAGGCCACTGCTACCTCCACTACCTTATCCCCAACTGACCCAGTGTGTCCCCTGGGCTGGCTGGGCAGTCCAGGAGGTGGAAGGGGACTTGAGGAAAGCATCGAGGGTCGTCGTCAGACTGGCCCTCGCAAGGCCAAGTGTTTTCCTTCATTGCAAAAGAGGAAAAGGTATAAGTATTGACATTCAAAACCTGGATTTCCCACTTAAGAAAAACAAATGGGGCTGGAGAGATGGCTCAGCGGTTAAGAGCACTGACTTCCAGAGGGCCTGAGTTCAATTCCCAGCCACCAATCACATGGTGGCTCACAATCATATGTAATGGGATTCGATGCCCTCTTCTGGTGTGTCGGAAGAGAGCGACAGTGCACTCACATACATAAAATAGCTAAATAAATCTTTTTAAAAATGCTTTCAAGGACTGGCTTGGTGGTAGTGGCGAGTTTTCTGTGTTTGCAAAGGAGCCAAGTTCCAAGAGCCCAGGCAGGGCGCCACACGACCACCTACTATTTAGATAGGTAGATAAACTAGATCAGTGGGGGCGCACGCCTTTAATCCCAGCACTCTGGAGGCAGAGGCAGGCGGATTTCTGAGTTCGAGGCCAGCCTGGTCTACAGAGTGAGTTCCAGGACAGCCAGGGCCACACAGAGCAACCCTGTTTCAAAAAAACAAAAAAACAAAAAACCAAAAAAAATAGATAACTATCTCCATCTAATCTAATAATAATCTAATAATCTAAATATCTAATCTAATAATAATCTAATAATCTAAATATCTAATCTAATAATAAGCATGGTAGCTCATTCCTTGCCTGAGGCAGTACTGTTATAAGTTTGAGGCCAACCTGGGCTACACAGTGAGTTCCAGGCTAGCCTGGACTACAGACCAAGACCCTGTTTCAAAAACTGAAACAAACAAACAGAAAATGCTTCCAATAGTTGGGATGCTTCTGCTCAGCCTCTCCCACTTCTAGAAGAAATACACCGAAAGCCACTTGAAGAAGCCCTCTGGGGGCTGGAGAGATGGCTCAGAGGTTAAGAGCACTGACTGCTCTTCCAAAGGTCATGAGTTCAAATCCCAGCAACCACATGGTGGCTCACAACCATCCGTAATGAGATCCGATGCCCTCTTCTGGAGTGTCTGAAGAAAGCTACAGTGTACTTACATGTAATAAATAAATCTTAAAAAGAAGAAGAAGAAGAAGAAGAAGAAGAAGAAGAAGAAGAAGAAGAAGAAGAAGAAGAAGAAGAAGAAGAAGAAGAANAGAAGAAAGAAGAAGAAGAAGAAGAAGAAGAAGAAGAAGAAGAAGAAGAAGAAGAAGAAGAAGAAGAAGAAGAAGAAGAAGAAGAAGAAGAAGCCGCCCTCTGGGTCGGTCACCTGGGGGTGGCCTCACCTGGGGGTGGCCTCACCTGGGGGTGGCCTCCTGCACACCCACTGGAAGCACCCAGCAAGGTGTATCTACCACTGTGTGCCAGCCATCCATCTCAGTACCTGTGACTCTCAGAACTCTAGTTTTCTAGGCCCAAGGCCATTCCAGAGGAAACACTAGGAGCTGGCCTGTGTACCCAGAAAGGCAGAGGTGCAGGACAGCCCCCAGCACATCCTGCCAGGGGCCCACCCTTCCTTGTCTGCCCATAAGCCACATCAGTTTCTAAAAATAAGTCTTCTCTGTGTGGCCAGCTGTCCAGGAGACGGGGTTCACAGCGCCTAAGGCCTCAGGCTCTACACAACAACTGGTCCGCTGCCCACAAGGGACCAGAGACCTTGAATTGGGCAGTGGTAATTAATCTCCCCACCCCAGCACTCAGGGGGCTCACTGGTAAAGACAGAAAGACCAGAGCCTTCACACTCAGTCTCACACCTCCCTGCCAACTGGGTGACACTAGGTTACTTCCATTTTTAGGTGAGAAAAACAAACTGAAAGCAAAAGGGGAAGACACTGGCCTAGGGTCACACAGCCTCAGGAGCAGGGGGCTGGCGCAGGAGCAACCACTAGGGCTGTGGGAAGGACTCCGTGCTAGAGCATGTGTTTAGCATGTGCCCGGCTCTGAGTTTCATCCCCCGACACCAAAAGAGGTTAGGGGATCACTGTAACTCCGGGCGTGGGAGGCGGCTGTAGAGCTCTGCCCAGGTTACCCACAAATCCCCAGGCAACTTTCTGTCTTCCCTGTCACTTACCCGGGCCTTCATGCTGTCTCTGCTCTCAGCAGTCTGGAGGCTGCTGTCTCCAGAGCTTGGGATGAGAAAGGCTGGAAGCTGGTCCCAGGATATGAGAGAAACTGAGGCAAGGGAAGAGACAGATCCAGGTCAAGAAAAACGGGCCCAGGAACCAAAAGCCTTAAAGTCTCCAAGCATGTGACAATGTGTCCCATCCTAAAGGCTGTGAGTTCAGAGACCTTGCCAAACCAATCCCCATTGTGCAGATGGGGAAGGAGAGGCAAAGAGGAGGCGCTCTCGGCTCAAGGTCATCCATTCGGTCGGAGGCAGGCAAAGAAAGCCAGGAGCCAGAAGAACATCGTCCCCATCCATCCCAACTCTCTACCGCGGGGTGATGGAGAGGCCTGGGGCGGGCAGGATGTGGGGTTTTCACCCGGCTAGCTTCCACCGTCCCCTCCCCAAGCTGGGCGCTAACCGAACGAGTAGGTTGGAGCGCGCCGGGGGCTCAGGATGCGCTGCTCGGAGCTCCATGTCCAGTGCGCCGGGCCAGAGAGGCTGGAACCAGGCCCCGGGTAGGAGGCGGTGCTGCGGCCGCAGCTTCTGAAGCCTGGAAGCTGGAGCAGCGCAGCCGGGGGCGTGGGAGGGGCCTCTGGGAGGGGCGGAGGCTTTGCACTCGGGGGGCGGGGCCTGCGCAGCGCCGGCGGGCGGTGCGTGGCTGTCTCGGAGACCTCCGGGCTGGGGGCGAGGTCTCGACGTCGAGGGCGGGGCCTGTCTAGTTTGACTTCTCAAGTCCTGTGTGGTTGGAAGACCGCAAGAGAGCTCCACAAGGTCAGAGCCACCCGTGTGATGGCTACTGGCCGTGGAGACTTGAGGTTCTCCATTTCTGAAATTGCCTGGGAAGTGACAGGGGATAGGAAATGAAGCAAGGGCTTCGAATTAAGCAGCCCTGGGTTTCAGGATGGTTGGGTTGTCAGCTCATAATGAAGTACAAGATGTGAACTTGAGTATGAATTTCAGATAGGCAATGAAGAAACATGTTTTTGAGACAGGACCCCACATTTTTCAGGCAGGCTTCAACCTCACCGAGATCCAGCTATCTCTTCTAGAGGATTGGGATCAGGGATTAGTGGCTCGGCTTGTTTTGTTGGTGGTGGTTTCATCTGGTTTTGGTTTTTCAAGACAGGGTTTCTCTGTGTAGCCCTGGCTGGCCTGGAACTTGCTCTGTAGACCAGGCTGGCCTTGAACTCACAGAGATCAGCCTGCCTCTGCCTCCCAAGTACTGGAATTGAAGGTGTGCGCCACCACTGCCCGGCAGGCTGTTTTTAATACAGCCATTTTGTATTGATTATGTCAATGCAGCCTATGCCTGAGGCAGGTCCCCCCACACCCCTTTCTTCTCTGTTAAGTGAGAAAAATAACCCTGTCCCAGTGAGAAAGGACAGAGACAGCTCAGGGCACCACCAGAAAATCATACTTCCGCTTGGTTCTTGTGGCAGTCCCCCTGCCTGTGATCCTCTGAGGATTCAGATGGGATCCCTCCCTTGCGCTACCTTCTGACCTATCCCATCAAGCGCATTCCTACCCCAGGGCCTTCCAGTGGCTGCATTCTCTAGTCACTTTCCTAATGGGACTCCTTATCTCTCGGCTCAAAGACCCTTGCCAACATGAACAGCACACTCCAAGTAATTATTTCAGACAGACAGGGTCTTTCTATGTAGCTGTCCCTGCTTGCTTTCTGCTTCTGTGACAAGACACTATGACCGAATACAACGTGAGGGAAAGGTTTTACTACAGTTCACAGCTCCCACATCACAGTCCATCACTGAGGTAAGTCAGGGCTGGAGCCTAGACACAGGAACTGGAGCAGAGGACATGGAGGAGGGGGCCACGGAGGAGTCCTGCTTATTAGCCTCCTATTCAACTACCTTTCTTATAACCACCTAGACCACCTGCCCGGGGTGGCATTGCCCACAGTAGGTGTCACTCTCCCACATCATTATTCAAAAAGAAAAGAAAACAGCTCCTAAGACACACTACGGTCATTGATAGTCATCTTCTCTACTGAAGCTCCCTCTACCACAGTGTGTGTCACGCACAGTCCAGGCTACCCCAGGATCCTCCTGTCTGAACCTCACAAATGCTGGGGTTTCAGGCATTAGCCACACCCTTCCCAGCAGGGCACTGTGAAATTACTCTGAATCACTTCCCTGGTTCTCATGCCCATGTGCCCATTAGACTCATCTCTGTCTGGTGACATTCTCAGTCGCCTTCACCACCCACGTGCAACCCGACAGGAACAAAATGAGATGAGCGAGCCAGGACTGCTGAGTCTCTGAGGTCTTAGGTGACTTCCCTCACAGCCCCAGGCTCTGCCAAGGTTCCTGGCTGCAGGGAGAGTTGTTACCTTTGTGGGGGACCTCAGGGCTCTGAGTTCGGGGTCAGTCCCATGGGAGTCAGACCCCAGAAGACGTGGCAGCAGATCCCAGGTCCTACTTAGTCTCCCTGCTACCTTCCTGTGTCCCTGGCTGGACACCTCTGGGTGGCATCAGAAGATGAACACCGTCTTGCCAACCAAGAATTCCTGCAGGTGTGCCAGCACAGAGAAATCACCCAAGAATACTCAGAACAGGCCATGTATCTCTGTTGGAAAATGATAATTCCTGGAATGGCCAACGGAGGGCAGCCTCTTCTGCAACGTCCCCACCCCCCACCCTCAGCCTCACCCTCCCCAACTCCCACCCCATCAGCCACTTTTCAAAGTCTGGCCGCCAATCTGGTGGGTCAGTAGAATAGAGCTATTAAGATGCTTTTCCAGGGTCCTGGTTGACCAGTCTTGGGCACATCTCTCATCCCCACCCCCAATGGCCCAATCTGAGAGGGCACTCAAGATCAACAGTGACCCTTGAGGGACTCCCTGCTAGACCAACTCCAGGAAGCCTGCTTCTGCCAAATTGATACCCAGCTGCCGCTCAGAGGGGCATGGTGAAGCTGTTCCAGAGCTGGGAATCGAAAATCCTAGAATTTGGAACTAATCTTGCTCCTAACCTGCACCTTAAACTTTTGGGCTTGTTTCCCCATTGGAAAAAGGGTGTGCCCTCCCTTCCCCCTTCTCCGTAGTGTGAGGCTAGTGGTATAGGAACTTGAGCCCCAGGCCCAAGTCATGGTGTAGGCCGGTTCCAGCATTTATTGCTGTGTGGTCTTGCTCCCCCCTTCATCCTGTGAACCTCCATTTCGTGGTCTGTAAAAAGAGAATATCAACATTTTTTAATAGTAAATGAGCTAAGGGTAGGGGTCAGGGTTCTTGCTCTATGCAGGGTACAGTAGCACCATCACGGAGTGGGGCTGAGTCTTCCCAGCATTAGTTATGAGGGTGCTTCCCTCTGGTGGCTGGTAGGATGAACTGCAGGCTAGCTCCCTGGGTACGGCTCGAGAATTGTTGCGGGCGCATTGTCCAGATGGGAAGAAGGCAGACAGGTGAGAGTCACTCTGTGTGCATCTCTGCCCACCGACAGAGGCGACGGGCGTAGTGAGCCGGGCTGACAGTGGAGACGCTCTGGCCTGGATAGCGTACCATCTTCCACAGATGTTCCAGCCATTTGCGAAACCCATACACGGTAGTCATATCCACTAAGCCCAGAAAATAGCGTTGGTCTGGCCCGTCCAAGATATGGAGGGCATTGGGGAGGTTGGGCAGCATCCGGCAGTTCTGGTCCGCCGTTCCCTGCGACTTCGACGCACCTTGTATAGACCTAGGTATGGGAATAGGATAAAAACTGTCGCCTCCCAGCCAGTGAGCAAGGTACTAGGTACGTTAGGAGGCTGAGGAATAAAGGAGTTGACAGTCTCGAGCTGCAGCGTCCCTTTCACAGCCACTGGCCACAAGTGGCTACTGAGCCCTGGAAATTTAGCCAGTGTTATGAGAAATGGCGGGTTCCAATATAAACTGAACTTCAAAGTCAATAGTGAGGGCTTGGCTGAAGAGGCAGATGGCTCCACCATCTTTTAGTTCTTGTAGAGGACCAGCGTTAGCTCCCAGCAGAGAGCCCCTCAAAACTGCATGTAACTCAGCGCCATCGTTTGGTCATGAGAGCAAACGCACTCATGTGCACGCACACATAATTTAAAAATAAAATCTTTAGCCCGGGCAGTGGTGGCGCACGCCTTTAATCCCAGAACTGGGGAGGCAGAGACAGGTGGATTTCTGAGTTCGAGGCCAGCCTGGTCTACAGAGTGAGTTCCAGGACAGCCAAGGCTATACAGAGAAACCCTGTCTCAAAAGCCAAAAAATAAAAATAAAAATAAAAAATAATAATAATAAAATAAATAAATAAAATCTTTTAAAAAGGGCAGTGTTGAAGATAAAGCAAACAATCTCATCAAGTTTTAGGTTGATAAGATTAAAATAATCAAATGTATTGACTCATTATTACTATTATTATTTGTTTGCTTTTGCTGTTGTTGTTGGTTTGGTTTGGTTTTTTGAGACAGGGTTCTTCTGTGTAACAGCCTTGGATGTTTTGGAACTCACTTTGTAGACCAGACTAGCTGACCTTGAACTCACAGAGATCTATCTGTCTGCTTCTGCCTCCCAAGTGCTGAGATTAAAAATGTGAGCTACCTTCCTGACTTCTGTTTGCTTTTGAGACAGGGTTTCAATACAAGTAGCTTACACTGGTCTTGAACTTGCTGTGCAGCCAAAAATGATCGTGACTCATCCTGCCTCACCTCCTAAATACTGGGATAATATAAATACTGGGATAATAGGCATGTACCACTTCCATCAGCAGAGAGTGTACCTGTTTCTTCTTTCTTTCATTTTATTTTTCCGAGACAGGGTTTCTCTGTGTAGCCCTGGCTGTCCTGGAACTCACTCTGTAGACCAGGCTGGCCTCGAACTCA
>NC_034592.1:19843316-19846005 GCF_900095145.1 Mus pahari | reverse complement strand
GCTCAATTTCTCTACCTCCTCCTGCAGGGGACGCTACAGTTCCTCGTGTTGTGGTGACCCCAACCATAGAATTATTTCATTGCTGCTTCATAACTTTAATACAGTTCCTCATGTTGATCATAATGGAACTAATAGCAATTCTATCTACCCCCCCCGCCCCAAAGGGATCAGAAGCCACATGTTGAGAACCACTGCTATAGGGCTTTCTTTATGCCAATCACGGGAGGGGCGGGCTCTCGGAGAAAATAAGTCAGCCAATGAGAGACAAGCCCCGCCACAGCCTCAACTAATCAAAAAAAAAAACAAAACAAAANAAAACAAAAAAAAACAAAAACCCAGTGGCAGAAGAGCCTAAGCTTCCCGAGGAAGTGTGTGGGGCAGAGATGAAGAGCCTGTTGGGAAATATTTCAACACGATGACGATTCTGTGCAAACTGGAACTTACTGGATCAATGACAGCAGTGCTCTGTGCTACACATCAGCAGCGGGTAAGAGCTGAGCTTGAGCGACCCTGTACCATGGCAGACACTTCACCATCTGATTCAGACATGGCTGGGCTGTGACTGTATGGGGAGCCATCACTGTATCCTGTATCCTACGCAAGTCTCCTCCAGGCCAAGGGCCTCTTCCATAGATGGAGCAGGAATAGAAGCTGCCTGAGAGTCGAGGCCACCCTCATCCTTAGCTTTCTCTGTCGTACACGAGACCAATGCGCTTGAGTTTTGAGTTGGTGTTGTTTGAGCAGGGTCTCACTATACATAGCTCTGGCTGACCTTGAACTTAGAGATCTACCTGTCTCTGTCTCCTGGGTGCTGGAATTAAAGGTGTGCTTTCAAGGGTACATCTGGCAGGCTTGAAGTCACAAATGGGCTTACTGGTCAACCCCAGGGGTGTGCCTTGGAGAACTGTAATTAGAGCAGGGTCCTTTGGTTTCCCTTCCCTTCTCTGAGCCTTCATGGTCAAGAGTCAGTGTGTGGTCTCAGTGAGGGCCATGGCCAGCATAGCGGGAGTGACAGTTATTTCTACATAACATAGAGTACACAGTGGTGGTGGTGCTGCTGGTGATGACTTCAGGGGTCAGAGGGCATAAAAGTAAGTGGGTTTTGTCACTGCACAGAAACCTGCACTGTATGCCCTGCCAGAGAATAGGCAGAAGGCTCAATCTATCATTAAAAGGCCCTGTCCAGTTAGGCTCGTCAGTTCCATCCTCTCCTAACCCCCTCTGGGCCCCTTACCTCTAGCAACCCAGCTTGGATATATGTGTACATACACATACACACATACACACACATACAAACACACAGTACTCCCCAGCCTTTAAGCATACACGCGCACGCGTGTACACACACACACACACACACACACTCACACACGCACAGTACTTCCCAGCCAGTAAGCCTATGCCACGCCACAAGAGGGAAGGTAGTCTCTCATATCGAGCCTACCTCACCCGCCCCACCCATCCTTGCCATTACATCTGGAGGCAAAGCTCACCTGAATGTGTTGAAGACGGAGCCCTTCTCGTCTTGGTGGAGAAACTGGATGGCCACCAGGAGGCTGTAATCCAGTACATTCAGCTCCTGCAGGAAGGCGGTGTCTAGCTCCATCTGCCGGAGGAACCAGCTCCGCTGGGCTCCTGTGGGGAGCACCACACCTGAGTCCCCACCACGTGCCTGTGCTTGCCCCAGAAGTGTGAATGGCATGACCAGCCCCATTCTATAATCTGTCTTGTACCCCCCAGTTGCATAAGTCTGGAGCCAGGATTTGAGTCCTGGGCTGTTAAGAATTTGGGTAGAGGGGACCCTCCTTCCAAACCTCACCCTGGAGGAGGAATAGGCAGTGAGCGTATAACTCACCCAATCTCATGGTCTTTTCTTGAAAGTTGAGATCCTTCAGCACCAAGACAAGAGGGCTGCCCTCAGGGGCTGGATCTACCCAGCGGCTTACGTTGCAGCCCTTGATGTCATACCTGGGAGGTAGGATAGACACAGCAGTCACCGGATTCAAGGGCTTCCCGGGTGTGGTTGCTCCTGCGTGGGCTAAGTCACCACGGATTTACCTTCAACCTCAGCACCTTTCTAGACTGTGTTCTCATGTTAGAGATGGAGAAACAGAGGCTCAAGCAGTAATTTGCCTGTGTTGCAGGGTATGCAAAGAACAGAACAAGGATTTGAACTCAGGCCTTTACAAGCCCAACCTAGGTGTCAGCCCTATTGCCTGTCTCAGTATCTTCTCTGCCAGGGATCCCATCAGCAGGTTGGGTTTGTTCTCCGACTCTAGCTCCATTTAGCTATTTCTATGTGAGAGCACCATTCCTGAAAGGGTTGGTTCTCTTGTTTCATCATGTGAGTCCTGGGGACTGAACTTGGGTCCTCAGGCTTGGCTGCAAGCACCTTTTCTGACTGAACCATCTCACCTGTCCTGTTCTCTGATTCCATTAGCCTTCCTCAGTTTCTCAACTATAAAAATGAGGGTAGTTAGCCCGGTGTGATGACCCATAATTCCAGTACTGGGAATAGACAACAGGATAGAAAGTTGGTATCTGGGCTGGTGAGATGGCTCAGTGGGTAAGAACACCCAACTGCTCTTCCAAAGGTCTGGAGTTCAAATCCCAGCAACCACATGGTGGCTCATAACCATCCATAACAAGATCTGACACCCTCTTCTGGAGTGTCTGAAGACAGCCACAG
>NC_034592.1:19834437-19843236 GCF_900095145.1 Mus pahari | reverse complement strand
AAAAAAAAAAAAAAAGAAAAAGAAAGTTGGCATCTAATCTGGACTACGGAGACTATTTCAAACTAAACTAAAATAAAGCCCTGGGGGGGGGAGCTATAGCTCAGGGGTGAACCTAGCCTGTACGAAAGCACTGGTTTTGATCCCAAGTACCCGCCGGCCGCTCAAAAGATCGGTTCTTCCTGGGTCTGTTTGGCGGTCTGGTGGATAAGGATCGGTGTCTCAGACTGCACCTTTCCTGTGAAATTGGAACCCTGTATCCATTCCGGATGGACTCACCTCTCAGAGATCCGGCTGGTAGGGTAGAAGATGCACTGCATGATGATGAAGTACTTCTGGGAACAGGGGTCAGGAGTGAGGGAAGCCCAAACTCACCCTCCAGCAGCCCCCACTGCTGAGCCACCTCGCCTCTGCTACACTCACCTTTTTCCCCTGAGCCACCCGCAGACTGTATACGCCTGAAAGACGAGAAGGTATGTCTAACCCCACAATCCCGGAGCCAGGTTTCGCATCTTTCTCAAGACCCACCGAGTACCTGAGCCTGTCCCTCCAGATCCCACCCCCAGAGTCCCTTCTCAATTGGTGTCTCCTGCACCGCAGACATTGCCTGAGTGAAGTCCCAGCCCAGCCTGAAACAGGGTCAGAGACTCTCCAATACCGACTTGGTCCCTTTGGGCCCCGCCCCAGGATCCGCCCTCCCCAGTCACTCTACAGTTGAAGACCTGCTCCCCGTCCCCCCCCCCGCCGCGTACCCAGCAACCGTGCCAGCAGGGAGTGTGGGTGCTGTTGCAGGTGCTCCACGTAGCGGGGCAGGTGGGCTAGCAGCACCTGCACTTCGTGGCGCCGTTGGGTCTTCACAAAGAAGCGCTGGTCGTGGCTACAGGTGGGAACAGAGAGGTCACTCACTGTCCAGACTTGGCTGGAGTGGTTCCCACCAAGTCTCTTGCTCCTGCTTTTGCACAGGATGGATGTGTCTGGCTCCCCCTCCCCCTCCCTTGCTTCATCCCACCTTCCTCTGGCCCTGACCCTCTCTCCCCAAGGCCATCGCGCCAGCCTGGACCGGAGCCCCAATCCTGCCCCACCCCTGCTACGCGCTCACGTCAGGAAGAAGCTGGCCTTGCTTTTGGAGGTGCTGAAGAATTGAAGGTAGGGATCGCCAGGGCCAAGAGTAGTCTGGTAGTCCTCTTCAGTCAGGCCAATGGATTGCCTCAGCCACGCAAAAGCCGGGCCAGCCAAGGTGCCCAGCTCGAAGCCCTGTAGGGGAGAGAGTGGCCCGAGCGAGTCCACCCTTGTGGGTCCAGGGTTCAGGTGCATGCAGTTGGGTCTGGTTAGGGAGCGTCAACCCAGCAAGGTCCTGGGACCTAGCTATCACTCCCACTCACAGCTGAGGAGGGGGGAGCTAAAGCAAAGACTCCCCACCACTTATGGACTTCCTACCTCTTGGTGAACTTGGGTCATGACTTCCAGGTAATCCTTCTGGGTAGGAGGTCCCTGCAGGGGTTGGTAGTGGATTTCAGGGAAAGTCTGGGTCTGCTATGGCCTACCTAGATTGGGACCTGACAAGTCTTGTTAGCTTAAATCGGGCACTTGAGCTTCTGGTTCACCCAGGGCTGGAGGAAGGATGGGGGATGACCTAAGGCAGGGCCCCATGGGCGCTATCACCCACATCTGCATCTTCAGGACCAGGCACCAAGTTCAAGCCTGGTTCATGCTCTTAAGGCTGTGTACCGCCTTAAGATTGCCTTTCAGATTGCATCCCCTTGAAAGGAAACGGCCCTGGGGCCAGTATGCCAGGGGAGAGCCTGGCAGAGTCTGATTGGGGAAGGGTGCCCGGGGGCAGGTGACCTCTGAGTGGAAATCTGAAGGTGCGTGGAGAGGAGAAACCCCACTCTGGAACAGCCCTGGCGGCCAGAGGCAGGCTACAGCAGCCAGCTCTGTAGGCAGCCGTATCTCCAGGCTGTGTTCAGGCTGAGGAGCCAGAGATTTCCAGCAGGCGATGAGGGTCAGGCTGTGTTCTAGAGAACCCCCCCCCCCAGCTCTTGTATTTGGACTGTGCATACGTGTGCACACACACAAACACCATACGGGCTCCCCAGCCTACTGGGCTGCTGAGTTGGCAGCTGGGTGATGCTTTCTGCTGAGCCAGCTTGGCCCCAGCCTGACAGGCTCCAGGAAGGATGGACTGGATTGGGCAGGGTGGGGGTGGGGGGTCCCTTCTTAACCATTCAAGCTGGTAGGGCCCAGGGGCTTCAGAAACAAGGCATATTAACCCCTTCACCCATTATACAGATGGGGTACTTGAGACCCAGAGAGACGGAGACCATATATCCACCACTTTAAGCAGGGTGTCCCTCAGGCCTCCTGGACTTTCCTTCCAGCTTCTCAACCCAGAATCTCTGCTTCCTGACACAAATCCCTGCCTCCCTCTTTTTGGTAGGCCTCTCTTGATTCCCAGTGTCAACATTTTAGTGAGATAGACCGGCAGCTAGGTTTGAGGTGTCTGAGACAGGATGGGTCATTCACCGTGGGTGGGTTGTTCTTGGAGACCTGGGTGGCAGCCCACAGTCCTTCCTGCATCATTCGTGTCATTCTATGCAGTTCATGTCCTGGACCGACCTCAAACAGGCCAACTCTAGACTGCCTGGCTCGGAGGTGCCAAAGAAGGCCGCGACGGCTCCCCGAGGAAATGGACTTGTTTCCAGCCTCCTGGGAGTGGGCCTGGATCTGATGGGAAGAGGTACAAGAAACAAAGAGCACGTGATATTTCAGAAGGGAAATGCACGGGTTCAAATCCTACTTCCACCGATTCGGGATCTTCTGCTTATCTTTCTCTGTTTCATTTTCCTTGACCATAAAATACAGGGATAACACTATAGCTATGTTCCCAGTATCTGAGGGGCCAGAAGCACCAACCACTTGGTATGCAAATGGAGTGGAGACAGCCTCCTGCTGTCAATTCCAGGTGCATCCCATGCCTCCCGGAGGCTGCATGCCCTTATTAGGTCAGACCTAGCCTTATTATCTCCTCTGCAACATGTATGGTCTGTTACATGTTAGCTGCTACTATTGCATCTGAGCTGCCTTTACAAGAAGCCTTGCTAGCAGGCGCTGGGATGCAGGGAGATTCAGTCTTCCTTGTCTCCCCCTCTATGTTGTGCTTCTCTGTGCTATGCAGAGGGTCAATGGATGCTGAAGTCATACCAGCTCACCCATCCCTAGTGGAGACCCAGCCTGTGTACAAAGCTGAGCGCTTGAGGTCCTTATGGTTGGAGCCTTATGGAGTTTATCTCATCATCCAAATTTTCCTGATAAGGAAACTGAAGACACCCACCACATTGCTACCCCTTTTCATACCTGCGTGGGGCGTGTCTTGATCTTCCCAGAGCAGAGACAGGGAAGGGGGCGGGGCGTGTTCACGCCTCTGGCTAAGATAAAGCCAGACTTTCACCCTTCCCTCTCTTGTTCCCTCTCTGGTCCGCACCTACCTCGTGGGACCTAAGGCTTGGTGTGGCCATCGCCCCCAGGTGCCGCTTCTCTCGCTTTGACGGTGTCTCCGGGGCCCAGTTGCAGGAATCAGGCTCCGCCTCGGCATAGTGAACGACCAATCGCGACGCTCCTGCCACCATTGTGTCCAATCTTCGACAGGGGCGCTTGCCTTTGCCTGAGGGTTCCACCTCCAAGGATGCAGCATATTCTGAACTCTGGTCCTGGCCCTTCAGAGCTGCCTGGCTTTGGCTGAGGTGTTGGTGGAAAGGCCTTGTCACGGTCGCACGAGGGGGACGCAGACCTTTGCCTGCGGGTCCCACCTCCGAGGATGTAGGGTCCTCTGCATTCTGATCCTGGTCGGACTGAGCCTCCGGGCGATGGCTGAGGTGCCTGAGAAAAGGCCTTCTTGTCGCGGTTGCACGCTTTGCACGGAATCTGCGAGCGGGGCGATGGCCTTTGCCCTTGGATCCCACTTCCAAGGATGCAGCAGTCTCTGAATCCTGGTTCTGGCTAGGCGGGGTCGCCGGGTTTTGGTGGGGGTGGCGGAGAAATCCTCCTCTCAATTTCCTCCCGAACCGAGGACGTACGTCTCTAGGACTGGCTGTGGAGGCAGGTAGCTTAAATCGTGTTTCTTGGGTCTTTTTAGGCATGAAATTCCCATTGACTGTCTCTCAGGTAAAGAAACTAAAAGCAGAGAAAGAAGTGACCATCTCCAGGTCGCACAGAAGTCAGAGGATCCTTCCGTGTGATTGGAGCGCCCACTGGAGGCCACAGCGGGGCCAGACACCAGAAATTTTTTGGTGAGCTAGCTAGAGGGACACAACACAATCTTTTAAAAGCCTAGATGGGATGATGTCACCCTCGTACTTTGTCCAGTGACTTCCCTTGGCAGTGGAACAGAATTCAAACTCCTCACCATGGCTGCCCCACTCTCTTGACTGACTCCAAACACCCTCCTTGCCCTCAACCCAAGCTGCAAACTTCCACCCCCAGGGTTTCCCGTTCCTGGGCTCCCGGGTATCAGTCCTGTCTGGGCTTTCACTTGCCTTGATCCTTAGGACCACCTTTCAGGACTCTATGCACTTCCTCCATACACTGGATCACATGACCTTTATTCCCATCACCCTTGGCATGAGCAGAGATTGTCTTTGCTCATGGATTGGTTTATTACATCAAACCTCCTGAATTGGGAGTGCCACCAGGGTGGGAACTACATGGACCTCACATCCTGCCTCAGTGCCCAGCACAAACTTGGGAACCATGTAGATTGGAATGATGTAGGGGGTGGGAGCGCGGAGCCCCAGGAGACCACAGTGGCTGTAGTAATGCTAGTCCCTAGCACGCAGGGCCTTGGGACAGTGGGAGGGACAACCCAGAGAACTAGAAATGAGCAGAAGAAAGATGCTTAGATATGCTGGCTTAAGAAAGTCTACTCATGGGCTGGTGAGATGGCTCAGTGGGTAAGAGCACCTGACTGCTCTTCCAAAGGTCCAGAGTTCCAATCCCAGCAACCACATGGTGGCTCATAACCATCCATAACAAGATCTGACGCCCTCTTCTGGAGTGTCTGAAGACAGCTACAGTGTACTTACATATAATAAATAAATAAATCTTTAAAAAAAGAAAGTCTACTCATCTTTACAATTATACATATACGCGTCTGGGCACATGTGTGTGGATGCCAGTGGCACCCAGAAGAGTGTCCTCTGGTGCCAGAGTTGTGGGTGGTGGTCACTTAATGTGATCTCTGACTGGACTCTGAAATAGCTGCTGAGACATCTCTCCAGGCCCGTATGTCTTTTTTCTTCATGTTTGTGTTCCTCTGCATATTCCTGGCTTTTCCCAGAATTCCCTCTGTAGATCAGGCTGGCCTTGAACTCACAGAAATCCCCCTGCCTCCAAATCCTGAATGCTGGGATTAAAGGGATCTGCTACCACAGCCAGCCTATGTACTTTTGGGAAGCCATCAGGATGAAGGACCCCAGAGTGGAAGGAGAAGGTCAGTGGGGAGGAAAAGAGATGGTGGGTGGCTTTGTACCTGTAAAGGGGCTGGAGAGGGCCTGAGAACTGATACACTTTCAGCTGTGTAGATGCAAGATGGGGGTAGACATCCAGGGTGAGGGACACAAGTTTAAGCTTCTAGAGAGGCACTGAGGGGCCCCTTGAATATTAAATGAGGGGCTGGAGATGTGTTAGGAAGAGTGCTTGCCTAGCGGGCATTAAGCCCTCATGACATGTGGTATCCTAACCTTAGGCAAACAGTCAAAATGATCAGAAGTTCAAGGTCACCCTCAGCTATGTAGTTTAATGTCAGACTGGCTACACTAGACCTTAGCAGATTCTCCGGCTGCGACGTTTCCTGAGTAAGAACCATATCCATCCCAGTCCCAGTATCCTGTGTCTGACATAGGGACATCGCAAAGGTACAACCTGAGGTGCCCTCATTGCACAACTCGGTAGCGTCTGAGCCTCCTCTAGCCAGTCTCCCCAGAGCAAGGATGGCAGAGAGACAAAAACCAACACAATTAACATTTATTTGTAAGTTTTCCCAAACGGGCCAGTTGTGGTCTAGTGTGGCTGCCTGGATGTAACCCTGTGGTTCTGGGGTTTTTTGTCAGTCTTTCCCCAGGGCTTTCTGGGTCCAGAAGTCCTCATGGAGCCTGGGAACTGTCAGATTCAGAAGAGCTGCCTTGTGACGGGACAGGACTGGTACAGAGAGGCGGGAAGGCCTGCTCAGTCCATCAGCACAGCGGGAGGAGCACAGAGGTGAGAGAAGAGAACTCTGCGGAAGGGGCAGGGAGCTTTGACTGTGAGGTGGACAGGACCAACCAGTGATGTTCAGCCTCTGAGCCCAAGGGCAGTGAGTGAGAGGCTTCCCAACCCGCCTTCTTCTTGGCTTCTAAAAGGATGACCAAGAGAGAGAAGGCTCCAGCTTGTCAAACTGAGAAGAAAACAGCCCCATGTCCCACAGAGGGCTTGACTGTCTTTCGGCTGTGACCCTGGGTCCCTTTCCTGGAGGAGATACGGAGAAGGCCCCTGCAGCCTCATCCCTTCACTGAGCCTTCTTGGTTGTCTTCTGGCTCTTCAGCATCACATAGGTGATGAACAATCCTGTAATACACAGAACAGGAAGGACTGGGAAGATGGGAGTGGAAGCTAGGTGGTCAGGCACAATGACCCGCATGCAAGGTCAGGCTCCCAACCAACCCCCTGGGGGTGCGTCTTCGCAGTCATTCACAAGGTCACACAACCACTGAGGGTCAGTTAACCATCACCAAGATGGTGCGAGGTTGACCTGCCCTCCTATCTAACCCTGTGAGATCATCCAGTCATGTAGTTCCTTGCTCATCCTAAGCACTCTTTTAGGCTCCTGGGCTAGAGCTCAGAACACTGTAACAACGAAGACACAGTCCATAAGAGATGCCAGGGTGACTTGAGGCAGGAACATTGAAGAGATGAAGATGAGGCTGGGACAGGAAAGAAAGGGGAGCTATGTCTTCATTGTCCCAAGAACCTGAAACACTGGGAACCCCACTAGAGGGGCTTCTGCCTGTGGCCTTTAAGAAGGAATAAGAAAACCCCAGGGAGCGTTGGTGACAAGGAGATTCTAAGCACATGTGTACAGCACGTGTGGAAGCACACTGCCTTCCAGATGCCCCTCCCCAGTCCAGGAGACTTACCCACAAACAGGAGCAGCAGGAGGCCTGCGGCCAGTGGGAGGAGGACAGCGTAGGCTCGGGGCAGGAAGTACTTGTGGATGACATGCTGGCTGTCAATGAACGGCTGGCACCAAGGGCAAGAGCTCTGGTGAGTACTCCTCACTTTACCCAGCCCCAAAGGGAAGCCGTCCCACCCCCCTCTGGCAGCACTGGGTGCTGAGGGCCCACCTTGATAGCATCCCCAAGTGTGGATATGTATCTTTTTTTTGTTTTTATTTTTTTTCCGGACAGGGTTTCTCTGTGTAGCTCTGGCTGTCCTGGAACTCACACTGTAGACCAGACTGGTCTCGAACTCAGAAATCCGCCTGCCTCTGCCTCCCGAGTGCTGGGATTAATGGCGTGGGCCACCACGCCCGGCCACAATGTACTTTTGAACAATAACTAACAAAATTTCCCACATTAAAGAGAGAGGAAGATAAAGACTTGAGAGGTTAATAAACTCCACTGGCGACTGCTACACCCAGGAACCTGCCGGCTAACCGGGAGGACAAACCCAAAACAAAGCCTTACTGTGCGGCAGTTCAGAGGCCGAGAAATAAGATTTCTCCCTGAGTCTTAGCCTCCTCATCTAGACACCATCAGCCATCAACATAGTGTAGATTTCGTGAAATCAGAGCAAGCTAAACTCCAGACGCTGGCACACAGACGCTGATTAAGTCGCGTTAGGAAACTGGCTTGGAGACCCAGAGCAGAATGATGGTGAGCGGGGTGGGGATGAGGCACACATACCAAGAGAATCACCCAAGTGGTGTAGTAAGTGAAGATGATCAAGCTAACGGCGACAAGGCCAAATCCTACCGCTTGGTCTGTCCCGGTAGCCTGGAGAAAAATAAAGGCTCAGCAGGCGAAGGCGAGATGGCTCGTGTACATGCCCTAACAGAGGGTCGGAGCAGCCGGTTTACACTCCAAGCCTCTCATTCATTCAGAATCACGGAGGGCTGACTAGAAGTGGCTCTCGGGTTTAGAAAGCCACGTCAGGCCTCGTGTCACCCGTCCGCAAGCGGTGGAGAGAGCGATCCGGGTTTGGAGAGCCCAACCCCATCTCCCAAGGAGACTCTTACTCAGAACCCCGACCCCTGGTACCCTGAAATCACACAGGTACTCCACCCCAGGCTCACCATCTCTCCAGCGTTTCGCCGGAGCAACAAAATACATCCGGTTCCTGGTTCAGGCCGTTCCGGCTTGTAAATCACGTGACACGCCGAGCGTTGCCTGAACTGACGTGTGAGCACCTTTCCCCGCCCTCCAGCGCATGTCGGGAAATGTAGTTCCTGAAGGGAACTGTCGGGCAGGGAGCTCAGACTTTCTGGTTTTTGAGTCTACATCCTTGACAGACCCTTCCCAAACAATAATCCTTTAAACATTATCATACAGTCCCAAGCCAGAGTGAGATGTGCCCCAGAGTTGGAAGTCCCTGAGAGGGACAGATCATAATCAGAGTTGGTTGGTGAAGCAGACATAAGAATTCAAAGGCTCTACATTCTGGCCTTGAAACTGTTAATGAAAGAGGCTGTAGCCAGGTGTGGTGATGCACGCCTTTAATCCCAGCACTCGGGAGGCAGAGGCAGGCGGATTTCTGAGTTCGAGGCCAGCCTGG
>NC_034592.1:19825614-19834382 GCF_900095145.1 Mus pahari | reverse complement strand
AAAAAAAAAAAAGAGGCTGTATAGAATGAGCAGCACTGGCCTGGGATATGAGAATTTCCACTGGCTGGCTTCCTAGGGCACTTTCTAGGTTTCCCTTCATTGTTCACTGCCAGAGGTTTCAGAATGGTCCTCTTAGAACCAAGGGGCACTGGGCCAAATTATCTTTCATGCTTTTCTTCTGTTTCCCATCCAGAACACTACTCCTATGGCATATGGGGCTAGCTGCTGTCGATCCAGTCTGCTCCAAATGCTACACCATTTCATCAACCAGAGGCAGCAGCTCCCTCTTTGTGCCCTGACAGGTATTTTTAACCAGTTTCTTCGATGATTAGGACCAAGAGTGGGGGCTCTATCCCAAGGCAGGAGCTTTGACTGAAACAGGCAGCTTTAAGATCCCGGAATTCATGCTGGGCATGGTGGTGCATGTCTGTAGTCCCAACACTCTGGAGGCATGAGGAGTAGGTCTTCTTAAACCTCATGGCTAAAGGAAACCCCATAAATACCAAAATAAAAACATTTTATTCTTTCCCCAAACCAGAATGAGACACTATCTCAAACAAGAAGAGGTTCAGGATTAGATGTTCTCTGACCTTTGTCAAGTGCCCATTCATATTCATATAAACATGTGTAGACATATATGTAATATGTATTTGTGTGTGTATGTCTGTGGTGAGGATTATGACTGGGGCCACACTGAAGAACCCTAACCTACTTTCCCCAGCATGTCATCTTACACATACACGGCCAGCTTCTGCTAGCAGTCCCCAAGTCAACATGGTGATGAGATTAAAAGAAACACCAAAAAAACAGTAACAAAAACATCGGCATTTAATTCCACCCCCAAACCAAACATTGACACTAGGCTGATTTCCCCGTATGACATAATTTTCTATTATAAGCTGAGACAGATACAAACAGCCCACGGAATGGAGAGCAGTGGTAACCTGGTTAGAAAGGACTAACACAAAAGCAAAGCTCCTCCCCACAGAGGAAGACGGGCCTGCTCATCCTGCCAGACCACGCGGTCAGTCGTAGGGTAACCAGAAAAGAACCCTAAAAATATTGCAGATCTTTATCTCTAATAGAAACATTAAACTGTCTTTTAGGTCCCAAACTGGCTTTGCATAGACCAATTCCTTTCCAAAAATATCTCTACTATATCCTATCTTTGTATATAGAATTTGAAGTCCAGGTGCTCTGGGCACCCGTTGGGATCACTGAGCACAGAAGGAAAGGCTCTTTGCCTCTGGATGCCACCAGTGTTCATTTGGTTGTGGTCATGTTTTCAGCTCAGTTATCCCGGCCCAGTGCCTAGAAGCAGAGGATGTGGCAGCTCTTGTCTACTGGAGTGGCCATCCAGTCCAGACCTTGGCTTGGGTTAGGCAGGGGCTCTTGGTTTGGGGCAGCCTTCCTGACAGCACCAACTGCTTAGTTTGGAGCCCTGGAATTTAGAACTAGACCAAAACAATGCTCTGACTGGGTAAGATTGTAGACAAGCACACTAGGGCTCTGTCCATCTTCTGGGGGGTCACCTCACCTAGGAACAGAGCTGCCAGAGTCCATTAAAGTGCCAGGCACCTGCTGGGCAGGACGGAATCTGAGCTGCCAGAACTTTTTCTAGCCATGTTCTGCCTTGCCTTGGCAGCATCTTCTAACATTCATCTGCTGATTAAAACAACTGCTACAGAACCTATAGAAATGATCTGGTCCCGACACCAGGCAGCTCCAAGACCACAGCCCCAACTTTTGCTAGCTGAGGAAGACACAAACTAGGCAAGGAACCTCCCAACCTGGGGAGTCCAGCCATCCCCACCCACAGAAAAATGTCCCATACTCGCCTATCCCCAGCCCTGCTGGGGTGCAGGTGGAATGGGGAACAGAGGCACCTATCTCCCCTTGTTGGGATGGAAGGAATACAAGAACTGTGAACTCAGGAGGAAAAACACCTTAAGGGCCAAGGAAACGCCAGCCTGCTGGGTTGATACAAAGTAAGTGAAACTTAAGGGGGTGGGAGTTTATCCAGGGCTGAGCTGGCAGCCTATTCTCTCCTTAACCATTACAGGACAAAAAGTGCTGGGGGTTGCGGAGCCACCAAGACGGTGAGTAGTAAGGGGAAAGACTCCCCAGGGAAGGGATGCCCCTTGCCCAGGAGGGCTGAGGCTTATCTGGCAGTAAGCCAGCTCCAGTTCATCCAGTCACAGTCCACCTGGCTGGCTGACTGACTCTCTAGCCTGGAACCCAGCCCAGGCCTGCTGACGTGAGAACAGGGGAAAAGGCCTTTGCTTACCCAGCACGGCTGGGCCTCTCCCTTCCTTTCCTGCAGGAAGGCCAGCTGCTCAGGACCCAGCCCCGGGCAGATGGCACCATGATGCTCGGGCCTTTCTAGGCTCCGGTCTTGGGTCTGAGCTGGGGTTAATTAGAGGGAAGGGGCAGTGCCACGTTCCAGCCGGGCTACTGTACCCTACGTCTGGTTGCACAGCAGACAGCACCCAGGAGGCCTGGAGAAGGGCAAGGGCCAGTAGCTGTGCTAGGGACAAGCATGTGCAAAGTGCAGGCTGCAGGGCAGCAGGAGAGCGTTTAAGGAGGTGGGGTCTCAATCCGGAGTGTGGGGTTTGAAGTCTTGGCTCCCAGGAGAGAGCTGCCCGCAGGTCTCCTCAGGATAGAGAAAAGACAGTGAAGCAGTAAGCAGAGGGTCACAGGTGGCAGGATTCTGGGGTGGCCCAGCTCCTGCAGGGCAAGGACAATGGAGCAAGTGCCCTGTCAGCCTGGCTGAAGCTGCTGCTGCTCCTGAAGTGGGTCGTGGGGGATGGAGGGATGGGGCAGGCCACAAGCACCCAACATGGAATGGCTGTGTCCTTTGCTGGGCCCAGGTCCTCTCCAGTCAGGGCAGTCCTGGCCAGCTCCATCTTGCCCCATTTTCTAGTGGTTTGGAGGACAGTATTCACAGTGGCACCCAGGACCAGTGATTCCAGGGTGGTTGGGAGGAAAATGGAATGACGCTTTGGGGGCCAGTGTGGCTAGAGTAGGAGGAGGCACAGATGCAGTGTAGAGCAGATCCTCCAGGAATGCTGCCAGAGATGGCAGGAGCCTTCTTCAGCCGGCTCCCGGGTCCCTCAGTGGCTCTCAATCACGACTGGCTCGTAGACTCCCGAGGAGACTCTGCAGGGTGAAAAAGGTGAGCTGCAGTGGGCGAGTGATCCCTGGCCAGGCCTGTGGGCGCTTCACATGCAGTTACTCTGCCAGGCTTTAACAGACCGGCAGAAACTGAGGCCCCAGGGGTGTTCAGTCATTTGCTCAGGGTGACAGAAATAGCATCAGAGTTGGGGAGGGGGGTCCACAGCTGTGCCTGGTCCCCTCTGGACACCTGCTGTGTACCCACCTGGGTGGACAGTCCTCTCATAGTGACCCTGGCAAGGAGAAACTGTCCCCTGTGTCATCTGACAAATGAAAACAGGTTTGGAGGACTGCTAAGATTCATTAAGAAGGCAGGAGAAAGGGAAGGGGCCACATCTATTCTCCTCACTGCTTAGGTCTTGCAGAAACCAGGCTAGTTTCCCTCCTCCAATCTTGGCTTCTCATTTTGCAAATGGTCTAAGCACGTTGGTAAGGAGGTCCCCGTGGCTTCTTGCTCTTCCACCCTTGGCAGCCCAGGGCTGATGGGAGAGGGTGGTTGTACTTTCTAGCCTCAGCCAACAGGGGTCGGCAGAGCAGCACAGGACATACCCTAAAGTTTTTTGTGCTCTGGATGCAGAAGTTCCAAAGACATGTTCCTAGCTCCCAGGAACACAAGGAAACACCCCAGGACACCCCTGCACACTGGACACTACTGTCACTGCCTCAAAGGCCTGGGGAACCATAAATACTGCAGATTACTCTGTATAAAGGCCTATGGGAAGGCACAATTAGCAAAGGACTCTGAAGGTGGTGAGTCCAAGGTCACTGGTAACAAGAATGTTTGAAGCCGGGGATCTCATGGCTGCCTCACCACACCTCCCTGTCCCTGCCCCTACCTGTTGGCCAGCTGAATGCCGCTCAGTGTGGTGGAGCCATCACGGCTCACAAACAGCCGAAGGTTACTATCTGTGGGGACAAAAGGAAGGACAAGGCTGAGAGGGACAGGGACGGCCTCTGGAGGCCATCCTCACCCCGGCTGGCTTGGAGCGAGCTGCTCACCCTCAGTGTTGCTGCCATCAGTGAAGTCCTGGCTCTGCATTATCTTTTCCACAATGTCGTCTGCATCAATTCGAGTGTCATCTACCCAGGTTGGGTGGCTCTCCACTGAGTCTTTCTTTCGCCTTGGGGGAGAGGGACAGAATTATGACAGCACAGTGACAGGTTCGGCAGCAAGACAAGGATGCTTCCAGCACCTACAGCTCTAAAGCATTTTATGCACACCCCATTATGCACTTCACTTAAGCCACCTCATCCACGGCATTCACCTCAGGGGTGGGTGCTAACAGACTAGGACTAAGAGGCTAAGGAGCCTGCCTGAAGCCAAACTGCCTGTGTGCTCAAAGAAGGTCTGTCATGTCTACACATTAATACACAAACCCACAAACAGCAGCACTCTCTAAGCAAGGGTACACAGGCCTAGCCCAGGGATGTGCTTTTACACTCAGCACTTGGTTAAATCATAACCATTCAGCACGGTGAGATGGAGAATCTATTCTGTCTAACCCTGTGTGGTCAGATGCAAAGAAGAACTGGAAGGAGCACTGCAGGAAGCATTGGAGGAAGCACCAGAGGAACTGTTTACCAGGCAGCCCCAAACAATGAGACTCACCGAAAAGAGCGATCTGACAGATGCAAGGGGCGCGGGGGGCGTGGGGGCTTCTCAGGAGGCCGAGGTGGCTTCTCAGAGGGCCGATGCTCCCTCTCCATGCCCTCAGGACCCTCTACAGCCATGCTGAGGCCACCAGAGGCGCTGCTGCTGGTGGATGTATTTCTGCGGTGTGTCAAGTCGGACAGGCTGGAGGAGCGAGAGTGCTCTGTACTGTAGCCTGGGGGTGGACAATATTGGGAAGGTGATCACAGGGGCCCAGGGCTGTGGGAGGTCCCAGGGTTAGGTCTCAACCACTCACCAGATAGCTTGGACTGCTGGCTGGCATAGCTGGAGTTGCGGGAGTGGCCAGAGTGGAACACCTCCTCAGGACTGGACAGGCTCTGGTCTGGCTCCTCTGGTAGCCCTGGGGAGAGGCGCAAAGCACTTGTAACTCTCAACAAGCCTTCCATGGGGCACCGTGACTCCATTCTGCAGACTGAAGACCAGGGGCTAGAGGAGCAGCAATCTGCTGCAAGCCCAGGTTACCCTCAGTACCCAGGTTACCCATCCCACAAACAGCTGTTCGGAGCACATCTGTCGCAGACCTTTGAGGACAAAATCTTAGTCAGTTATCTACAATCATGGTGAGTGGTGTGAAGCTAAGGAAGTACACATGCAGGGCCTGGTCAGTCTGTGGGTCAGGGAAGGCTCTTCCCAGACCACCTAATGCCATGTTAGGACACCAAGGAGGGGAGACAGAAGGCAGCAGGCACAGGGTCTTCCAGACACACGGATGGCATACTAAAGGCCTTAAAACTGGCACGAGCTTTGGTTCATGAACAAATCTGGGAAAGGGGTGGATCTGGGTGGATGATGTTCCAAGTTGTTTCAAAGCAAACTTCTCTTGTGCTCCCCAGCTGTAAACACAAGAGAACTAGGTGGGCCTGGACATGGACCTAGAATGCATACATCCCAGCCCTGCCAACCAACACAGGAGGGGAGGCCCGGACTCAGCCTTTCCTCCTCCACCCGAGAGATGAGCCTGTATAACCAGGCTGCTGGATGCTCTCAGGTCTGCCCAGAGTCCAACCAAAGCCAGGTAGGGTTTTGTTTGGTCTTTTGAGATAGGGTCTCACTAGGCAAACGACCTAGAACTCACTAGAAAGACCAAGCTGCCTCTAACTCAGAGATCCACCTGCCCCTGACTTCTGGGATGAAAGTTGTGCACCACCATGCCCATTTTTAATTTTAAAATAGGGTCCTATGTAGTCCAGGCCAGCTTTGAATTTACTATGTAGATTGAACTTCTGATCCTCTTGCCTCAACCTTCCTCCTCTGGGATTATACACACGTGCTGAACCAGCTCAGGTTCTCAGCATGTTCTGTGCATGTGGCAGGCAGGGGAACCAGCTGCTAAGGCACATGGGTCTTCCAGTACTACTCTGCCCAGAAGAGAACTGTCTTTGCTTACTCAAGGGCAACACCTGTGCTGAGATAACCTTGTCTAGACAGCTCTCTCCTCTGCTCGCCTCTCTCCAGAGAGTACAATGGTGCCGGGAAGCCCTATGCCTATACACACCAAGTCAAGGCAGGCAGCAACAGCAGCTTTCTGCGCTGGACCTCACCTGGCTGCTGGGGCTGCAAGAAAGCTGGGCGTAGGGAAAAGCCAAGCCCTGGTAGTTAGGTCTACCCTAGGTCTCAGGTCTGGAGGGCCAGCTCCAGACATGTGCTATCTGCTCACCAATCACCTTGGGGCTTCTCCACCTCCCAGTACTGAGTACCTCTAGGAGGGTATGTGGGTTGAGGCTATCATGGTATCCACTCACGATCAATGGCAGCACCTGCAGAAGCATGCTGCCCCTTCTACCTATCACCCTCTTTCTGAAACAAGGTCTCACTGATAGCCCTGGCTGGCCTGGAACTCACAGACTCTTTTGCCTCTGTTTTCTGAGTGAAGACATCTTGCCTACCACGCCCGCACCTACCTCTTGATAAGCACCTCCCTGGGACAGGATGTTCAGGGGAAAAGGTGAGGTCACGGCAGGGGAGAGGTAAGCAAATGACCATGGTACCTGAGCCCAGGATGGTGGGCCGGGCCTTGGGGGGCCGGGATCCAGTTAGGGAATTGCTGCTGCTGCCGCCACCGCTGCTGGTTCCACCGCCTTTACACGTCAGCTGCAGGGAGGAGTCCTGGCCCGGGATGGAGATGGACTTGGCGGTAGATGGTGGCCTTAGGAGGACAGAGGGGGATGTGACTGGGGTGCTCCAATTTCAGGATCAAGCGGAGACAGGGGTACCCCAGAACCTGGAGAAAGAAAGACTATTTCATGGCCCCCGTCCCCACTTATAGGCAGGATGACACTCACGTCTTGAAACAGGGGTCCCCAGAGAGCAGGAACATGCCAATGGTGACCTAAGGGTAGAAGGTAGACATCATTACCATCTGCTAACACCAACTCAGGGCAGCCTCTGAGCTCCAGTCCCAACTCTGTCCCTTCCCATGTCACCTGCTGTGATGGTCTGTGTATTATTAGGAGGTATGGCCTTGTTGGAATAGGTGTGTCACTATGGGCGTGGGCCTAAGACCCTCATCCTAGCTGCCTGGAAGCCAAGCCTTCCACCAGCAGCCTTCAGATGAAGATACAGAACTCTCAGCTCCTCCTGTGCCATGCCTGCCTAGATGCTACCATGCTCCCCACTTGATGATAATGAACTGAACCTCGGAATCTGTAAGCCAGCCCCAATTACATGTTGTCCTTTATAAGACTTGAGTTGGTCATGGTGTCTGTTCACAGCAGTAAAACCCTAACTAAGACACGTGCCCACAGTGAAGCCTGTATCCTGTGTGGAGGATACAGTGAGTAGTCAAGTGGAAGAAGCCGGCAGGTGTGGCCCATGCCTTGAATCCTAGTACTCTGGAGGTAGAGGCAGGGGGACCTCTGCGAGTTCAAAGCCAGCCTGATTTACAAAGTGAGTTACAAGACAACCAGGACTATACAGAGAAACCCTGCTTTGAAAAACATAGACAGACAGACGACAGACAGACCATCCAAAGTCACTTGGCTGGCACCATGCACCTGAGGGGAGCAAGTTGGTCCTGCAATGATAAATTATAACCAGACCGTAAGCTCCAGAGGCCATATTCACTCACATTTGCTCTGCCCAGGTGTGTTAGAACAGAACTTTGAGTTGGAGAACAGGACTCAAGGGGCCCCACAGGGAAGAAGGGGTACTCAGTACTCACAGGGCCATCAGGCAGGGACTGCCTGAAAGGTTTGGTTTTTAGAGACAGGGTTTCTCTGTGTAGCCCTGGCTGTCCTGTACTCACTCTATAGAATAGGCTGGCCTTAAACTCACAGATCCACCTGCCTCTGGTCTGCTAGTGCAAGGATTAAAGGAATGTACCACCACCACCAGGCAAAAGTTTTTGGAAAATGAAGTAAATATGCCACTAGTAAAATAGAACTTGACATCCACCTGCAATGACTCTGCCAATGGTCTAGACATAGTAAAGTCTGAGTACCCAAACACGGCTGAGATGGAGTGAAGGTAGAGAATAACAAGATGGAAAGGAGAGCTCAGATCCCAGACCATGCTGGACCTCAGTGTGAGCATCACCACAGTCTCAGGGCTGGTCATCTCACTCAGCCATGGCTGCACTCTACAAAGTGGCTGACACTGCAGTTGCAGGTTGAGGGTAGCAAGAAAGACTAAGAGGATAGGGCTGGAGTGGTCATGGCTCAGCGGTTAGGAGCACTGACTGCTCTTCCTACTAGGTCCTGAGTTCAAATCCCAGCAACCACATGGTGGCTCACACCCATCTGTAATGGGATCCGATGCCCTTTTCTGGTATCTGAAGTCAGCTACAGTGTACTCACATGCATAAATATTAAAAAAAAAAAAAATGAGGCTGGGCAGTGGTGGTGCATGCCTCAATCAGCATTTGGGAGGCAGAGGCAGGTGGATTTCTGAGTTCGAGACCAGTCTGGTCTACAGAGTGAGTTCC